>NW_022631079.1:6450492-6775056 GCF_010015895.1 Lontra canadensis
ATATGTGAATCCTAAAAAAAAAAAAAAAAAAAAAAAAAAAAAAAAAAAAAGGAAATAAGCAAGGTCAAAAGCCAAATGACAAATTGGAAGAAAATACTTGCAACACATATGACAGGTAAATGACTCATATCCTACTGTACAAAGAATGACACTTCAAAAATTAAGAAAACAGAGACCACAAATTCTAGAGAAAATTGGGAAACAGACTAAAACATTAAACAAAAATGATGTAAAAATACCTATGAGAAGGTGTTCGAACTCACAGAGTAATAGAAATGCAAATTAAAACTATAGTGTGATTCTCATCATCAGACTGACAAAAATTCAAAATCCCAACGATACCATCTGCTGTCAAAGAGAGGAGAAGCACACGTTGTCACGCCTTGCTTGTGGGACTACAACCCAACACAGCACAGCCTCTGTGACAAGAATTTGTCAATATGGAACAGAACTATGCTCACATTTACCCTTGTACGCTTATTTATTAGAATCTCCAACTGATCCAGATGGGGCCAGGGGGAACTCATTTGGGCTCACCTCTGGGTCTTCCTGACATACTTCCCTCACTCTTAGGGCACTTTCTTACTTTCTGTCACAAGTTACCCAAATTATTTCAAATCTTCCCTGCTCCAAACCCAAAGTCAGGCATTTCCCCAAGGAGACCTGGTTCTTCCTCTAAGAATTTGCACTGAAATTATATTTCCAACAATACAGAAATACCTGAGCAATAGGCGATTCACTGCAGCATTCTCTGTAATTATAAAATACTGGAAACTACCTAAAGGAGAAAACATGACAGTTAGAATACTGTGCACCTGTGAAAAAAGAGTAAGAAATATCTTCATGAAATGATGAGATGATGAGAGTGATTTCCGGATATATAGGATATCATTGTGGTAACCAGAGCTAAGTGATCTTTGTTAGAGGCTCTTATTAAATATGACTCACAGCCTGAAGATTTTAAAATATATATGAAAATGAAAGGGAAAATAAGAAAGCATTCGTGGGTGGCGCCTGGATGGCTCAGTTGTTAAGCATCTACCTTCAGCTCACGTCATGATACCAGAGTCCTGGGATTGGCCAGGGTCCTGGGATCAAGGTCCCATGTCAAGCTCCCTGCTCAGCGGGAAGCCTGCTTCTCTTTCTCCCACTCTCCCTGCTTGTATTCCCTCTCTTGCTGTACCTCTCTCTCTCTCTAAAAAAAAAAAAAAAAAATGCATACATAGTCCTTTTCTTTTTCACTTTTCAAAAGAAATGCAGATAAACAAGAAAATAATGCAATTGGTTTAATCTATGGTATTGGGGATAAAAAGAAAGTAGTATGAAGTCTGGAAAATGGAGAAATCCTTTTCTAGTGTGGTTTTGCTTTTTTGAATCATATTTATGTTCAACATATAAAAATAATATTAGGTCAAAAAGAATGGGTGGAACTCATAACGAGATGCATTATTTCAAAGAAATAAATGACTACCTTGAGGGAAGAACCACAGATTCAATCGAAGTAACTTCTGGCATTGTGTTTTGACTCTATCTACCCTCATCTAAAGAGGAATAAAGAGCTGCAAACAAATCTTGATTGGCTTTTTTATGTTCTGGAGTAGTGTAGGAATGACAGTTCTGAGACTGTTTTGTGTGTACTAGAAGACTGAGTAAATGTATTAATGTCATTGAAAGTCAAGGTTTCACTGTGGAAGAAAAGCAGCCACACTTATGGAAAAGGATTAGGTGAGCAAGAACACTTCCTAGTTCACAGTTCTGTGTGTGTGTTTCTAACTGTTCTTTGTAAGGTACTAGAAGCAAAGAGTATAGTGTAGACCCTGGTTTCCAAATATCATTCTTCTTTTTTTTTAAGATTTTATTTATTTAATCTGTCAGAGAGAGAAAGAGAGTGGCAGGCAGAGGGAGAAGCAGGCTCCCCACCAAGCAGGAAGCCCAGTGTGGGATTCAATCCCAGGACGCTGACGTCATGACCTGAGCTGAAGGCAGATGCTTAACTGACTGAGCCACTCAGGCACCCCTCTACGTATCATTCTTAATGAAAAAGAACCAGCATCCTTGGAAACATTTTTCCCTGATTACAGGGCTGGTTCAAGGAAGGTGTAAGAAAAGAATGGAATATCTTATGCCACAAATTTTAAAAGTGCTCCCAAATTGAAAGAAATATGTCAAAAAGATACAGAAACAAGCTTGAGGCTCTTGCTGGCCAAATGTAGGGCAATTTGATCAACAAAATAAATGAGGACATTAAGAACTTATAAAATGATGATCCATGAGTCTATACTGATGATACAGATTATAGACAGACAGACAGACAGATATGTAGATGATAGATACAACAGGAAAGCTCTCCTTTGCTCTAGTATATCAACTTAGAAAAAAGATTAATGGATCAAAAAATCCCCATTTGCAACTGTCATGGTTAAAACTGATTTGAGCAAGCATCATCAATAGGTGGGAGGGTAGTTGTGATCAGAAACAGAATATTATATAATCTCAAAATAGTTCCTTGCAATACACATATTAATTACAGAAAGAAGAATAATAATGATGTCATGGGGAAATAGCACAAAATCTTAACCATATGTTCAGAATTACCATCTCTAACAAGGGCCACATGAAAACCATGAGTCTCCAGATGTGACACCCAGTAGGGCCCAATGTCACCCATGCAGGATTCTAGGCAAACACAGACCATTGAATCGTGAGGGTACTTTGTAGAATCTCAGATAGAGGGACGCAACTTTGTCGGATTTTTCACAAATACCCATAACATGAGAACCAAAGGAAAACTGATTAATTGTTCTAGATTAAATGGTATTAAGCATAAATGACAACTGAATGCAATACATGATCCCAGGCAAGGAAAAAAAAAAGTACTATGAAGGACATAATTGGGACAATTGATGAAAATAAAATATTGACAAATCAGAATATGGACTGTAGATTAAAGTTTTGCATCAGTGTTAAAGTTCGTGAGTTTAATAGCTAAACTATGGAGATGTAAGAGAATATTCTTCTTCTTCTGCAATACACTCTGAAATTGTGGGGTAAAGTGATATGATCCAAGCAACCTACTTTCAAATGATTGAAAAAATAAAAATGTGTTTTTATAGAGGGAGAAAGATAAAGCAAGTGTGACAAGATATTAAAAATTAGTGAAACTGGGTAGAGTATACAGGGTACTTTGTACTACTCTTGCAATTTTTTTTGGAAGCTTGAAATTTTTTCTAAACTAAAAAAAAAAATGTTTTTAAAGTATCTCTTAAATAGGTTTGTCAGATCAAACAGAAACAAACTATGTTCATTTCCCAGATAGACCCCAAGTGTTCCAGGCATGATTTCAAAAATAAAAGGCCATACGAAGGTGAGGGACAGATTAGCTAATCTGGGAGATCTCTGTGACCAATCTTCCAAACAGACTCAGCATAAGTGCCCTGAAGTAACTGAGAAGAGGAAGAGACAGCAGCTCAACTGATTGGTACATAGATCTTAGATAAGGAGATGGTCACCTCAACTGATACCTGATTGGCCAGATGATACCAAGGACTAAGTGCACCTTCATCTCTCCCCACCTCACCCCTACTTCCAGCACCTAGTCCATACCTGGTGAAACAGAGATCTCCTGAAACTTAAAATCCAGATTAGAACCTAATCTAAGGAGATTAAAGTCAGGCATCTGGCCCAAATGGAGGCCACAAGATGAAAATGAAGTAGAATATTAAATTGAAAGCATCTAAAAAAACTCCTGAGATTTGGACTTGGTAAAATGTATTACTTACACTTAACATATAACAGCTACCTCTCAAGTTGACTCTGTAAAAACACACATTTTAGTATCGTGTGTGGTTTTTATCTAGAGAAAATCAGCATTAAAAAATTTATCTCTTCAAAAGAGGAAACTAGGTCTAATTCTGAAATTAGATCTAAAACATCAGTATATATCAAAACATGTCCACCCTGACAACAACCAAAAAGCTCACAGTTTACTTCAGCTGTTTTGATGCAAAAAAAGAACTATAAGAAAACACCCACGGCTTGCGATGTGCTATTGACTGAACTTCTCATTGCCACAGTCCAGTGGTGCCACATGCTGCCTCCTATGAATGGAATTTCTATTTTCTCTCCTTCTCAGAATGATCTAAAAGCCAAGAAATTTCCTATAAGATGGTGTAAACAACCACAGTGAGATGTATTTATCTGTTATGGGGTCTGTTTCTCTGGAGAACCCTAATACACATGGGAACGCAGTTTGGAAAGTTCAACCAGTCTGACAGGTAGGGCCCCCTGTTTCAGAAGTTGCAACCCCTTATTTGTGGCCTTACACACTTCTGTGATTTGTGCAGAAGAGCTAGCTTTCTGTGTCTAGCTGACAGAGGTCACTGTGCTTTATGCCATGTTCTAGAACCCTGTGCTCCACTTAGAATCAACTGCTGAGCTACATTAGGAAAGGAAAACCTTCAATATTCTCTGTTTTTGCCTCTAATTTCTTGGATTATGCATTAGCCCAAGAGAATTTACGTCCATTGGAAGAAGTCATTGAAAGGACATGACCACCAGCTGACCTGTGAGTTGGAGCCAAGAAATCAGAGGCTCCTCATCTGCTCTCCTGTCCTTGGAATACATACATTCTGCTCTCCATTCTCAGAGCCAGAGCTGATTCAAGGGTGCCGCCTTGAGACCGCCTGGACTGAATGCATGATTGAGCTCAGTGAAGGCCTTTGTATGAAGTTCTAAGGTTTTGGAGTGTGGATGTGGAATCGGCTCATGTTGCAGCCACCCAGGACAAGACTCCTATGTAAGTTCTCTTACTTATTAAAACTGCCACCTACCAGTCTGGAGTGATCTGCCTCTTTCTTTGGTCTCTCCTTGCCCTCTGTCTATGAGGACTGGTCTGCACAAGATCCCCTTGTAAAATTATTTGAACTTACACAGTAACGTTCTCTTCAAGATAGGAAAATGGCAGAACACCACATAATGGTGGAAAGAACTACAGAGTCTGAGCAGCATAGTTTTAACACCGACCTCCTCCACTTACCAGCTATGCAAACTTGGAAAAACTCTCTAATTCAGCTCGTCTTCACATGCATGATAGTGACAAATATGTCATTCCTTTCATGCAACTGTTGCAAAAATTGAATGGAGTAACTAAGGCAAAAAGCCTGGCCTACAAAAGAAATAAAATTAACATTCATTCTTTTTCCTTTTTCCATTGTAGCTTGGGTCATGTTTGAGGTAACTTCCTTGTCTTTACAGATAGTTCATAGTCGCATTTTTGAATTAAATTTTAACAGCATCTTAAGTTTGAAAATTTTAAATAAAAGAAAGCTGCCTAACAGGGTATTTTTGCCAGTGTTATTGTTTCTTGGCATACTACGCTTCTGTACTGGATGCAAATTAGAAAGAATTTAGTTTTTTTTTTTTTTTTTTCTTTCACTCTACTTGTCATTAAGAGATTTTACGTTTATTGTTCCAATGTGATGCAGGTTTCAGTGGTGAACCAAGTTCAGTGAAGACTGTTTTTAATTTTCTTAGTGTATAAAACAATGGGCTCCCTTTATATTATTAATGTTGAAATGAATTACTTGTGTTATCCTCTCCTTTACCTCCTCTTGGATCTTGGCTGGAATCAATGTGAAAAAAAATTTTTTATGAAGAGACTACATTTTATGGGGGAGAAATATAAAAAAGAGTTCACTGAATAAAAAAAACCTATAGGAGATGTATCCGTAGTTGAGTTTTTGTGCCGCAGGGAAGCGATAGTGGGGTAGGTTCTCAATGGCCATGCATAACGAGGGATTATTCTTTCTCATATAATGGAATATAATTATATCCTTCACCAAATTTATCAAAGTGATGGTCTGTCATTTTAAATCTGTATTATTTGATCAATGCACACAGATATTCCCATTTTCCATTCTTTGCCCGATAAAAATGCCTTAGGAGTTCCCGCCCCCCAAGATATTTGTGCGGAGGGGTGCTCTAAAACTGCACTTCATTATTACTGAAGCCTGGCCAGCTAGAAAGAAATGCAACTTTTATTTTTAAATGACCAGCATTTGCTTCCAAGAGTAAGGGTGAAAATTGGATTTTACAGGGTTGGGTGTAGACTCTCCTATTCTGGGAAGGACCGCTTGGCAGAGCCTCCAAATCACTGAGAAGTAAGTCAACTGTTTAATTACTGTCCACGGGGAATCCCAAGCACTTGTGAATTAATCCAAATGCAAATGTTGTGACTTGAACAGAAGTATTCTGATTAAGTATGCAAAATTATGTAAATGACCCAATAAGGGCTTGGATGGATTTCTGCAGAAAATGCATTTGTATGTTAAGGTATTTTCAGTTCATTTCCATTCATGAGGACCAGATAGAGAAGAGAGGGAAGAAATGAAAGGGATGGGCCTCTCTGAATAGGAACAGGTCCCAGCAACTGGGTGACACAGATTAAGTAAGAAGCAGGGCTATAAGATTTTAGGGGTGTCTGATGTCCAAAGGAGCAACTCTCACTAATTATGTAGTTAATTCTCTAATGGTAGGCCCTAATTTCATTCAGTCTGCCTTGATCTAGCTCTGATGTGAAAATAAAACAAGGACCTCTATCTTCCTGCAAGAGACGGAGACCAAGGTAAAGTGACCCTGTGAGTATAAGTTTCCTCTTTCTTGTGAAAAAATAGTAGTAGTAGGCAATAGAGGGTTATTAGGGCAGCTCCATCTGCAGCCTAGGCTGCTTCATCTTTCTGCCATCCCTAGTTTTTGGCTTCTATTCAAGTTTGCCCCACAAGCACAGAATGTTGCTAATATTCCAGGCATCACCTCTGCATTCCAAAAAGAGGAAAGTCTCCCAGGTAAGTCAGTTGTCTTTGCATACTTCCCCACAAGTCTTATCCAAGGACTTTTCTACTTATATCTCATTGCCACCTTTAGGTAGGAGTATGGAGTGGAGGAGTTAAGAAATGTAATATTCTAGCTGGATACATTGTTTTCCCAAATAAATTTGTTTTCTGTTAAAAAGAAAGAAAGGGAATGTCTACTGGGTAGGTAAGTTTCTTCCTGGGTTGTGCCCATTCCTCCCAGCATGGAGGAATAAATAGAAGCTTCAGATAGTCTTGGAACTCATGGAGCAGAGAGGACAGAGTGTTTTCCAAGAAGCTATCAAGACCCCAGACTTCCCCCAGTCCATTTAGGTGAAAGCAGAAGAAAGAAAAATGGGAAAACCAACCAGGCATCCCTTTCCATAGCCCCAAGAAGCTCAGGACATCTTAATGTTTCCTATGGAAGGGAGCACACAATGGCTATAAGTTTTGAATGCCCCCTCCCTGCTACACACCATTTCCTACCACATCAGAGTTACTGCTCCAAGTGACTTGGCACCCAACCCTACTACTGGGCTTTGTTTAATCTGGGGCTCAGAAAAATGCCACATGTGGGTACTTTGAGAAATCTCACATTGTTCACCACAGGCAGTGGACTCAAATCTCAGTCACAAATTCAGGGGTACAAGAAATCTAACTTTCTTCCCCTTTTTTACCACCAACTCCATTCTGTCAGACAAGAAAAGATGATTACAATCCCTGCATGTTCCACAAGTCCAACTCAAGAGCCAACACAGAGACAGTATTTACAGTAAGATGTGCCAAGCACTTTAATTAGGGTGATCAAAATATGCTAATAAGGACCAGGGAAAAGCATCAGACCCATCTTTGGGAGGACAGGAGGGTTCATACTCACCATGAATATTCTTTTACATTTAATCTTCAATACTTCTTTTACCTCTAAGTGTCCAAATCTATGACCTAACAGTCCTCAGGGCATGAGGATTTTAGAAACTTGAAACAAATTTTTTATCTTTCTTCAGTTGAGTCATTTTTTCTTAGTTGAGTTGCATTACTTAAGAAAAGGTTAACATCATGGGGCACCTGGGGTCTCATTCAGTTAAGTGTCCGTCTCTTGATTTTGGCTCCAGTCATGATCTCAGGTCATGGGATTGAGCCCTGTATCGGGCTAACCCTTACCACTGGCCAACTGTGTGATTTTGTGCAAGTCACTCAACTCCTCTGTGGTCAAATTTCCTCATGTATGAAATCAGGGCAATAGTAGTACCTTCCTCATAGGGATGGGTTATCATGAGTAAATAAATTTGTATCTTTAGAATAGTGCCTGCAATAGAGTATTATCCATATATTTGCTATTTATTATTAATTTTCATTGAAGATAATAGATTTCACTGATTTTTACTATTTCTCTGCCTCTAGAAGCATGCTAGGAAGTAGCTGGTTATAAACTATGTGCATTATTTTCTTGCTCAGTCTCTTTCAGAGTCTATGGAATAGATTTGTTCAAGACACCTTAATGTTAAATGGACTTAGTATAAGAATATTCAGGGAAGTGAGGAAACCTTCTTGTAAGTTGGGCTCGCTGGTGTTATGCATCACAGGAAAATCAGTCAGGATATAGCCAGAGCCAGGAGCCCACACACCCTGCTCCCAACCAGAGTCGCTCCTCCATCCCCATGACCCAGCCTATCCCCGTGTGTCCTCTCCTAGCAGACCTGCAGCTACAACAGCTTCAACCTCACTGTGCTGAACTGCTATGTGCTCTTGGGTCTCACATTCCAAATCCCAAGGAAAGGAGACCTGACGTAGATCATCAGTCTCTTTCCAACAGAGAGCATACTGCTGGAAGGTTTCCCACACCAAACATCCTGTGCTTCATCTTAGCATGCCTGTGCAACAGTGGGTCCAAGTCCCCCATCCGGACAGTGGTAGCCAATGTACCCAGGTCATGTCTCAAAGCATAGCAGATTTTTGAGGAAAGAAACCCTTCTATGGTAGCTATTATGAGAAGGAACCTATGTAATTGGTAGGCACATGAGATACTGTTGTTCCCATGTACTGCTAAGAGAAGTTGTGTGTGTGGCTTTTTTTTAAATATTGGGTTTTATTTTTTGCCTATTTGTTCATCTGTTTCAATTAAAAATCTCACAGGGTCAAATCTTTATGCCTAAACTTTGAAGGCATATAAGAAACTTATAGTGTATCACCTCCTTTCTATAGGCTTAAAATTATCCTCAAAGGTTGTTTGTTTTTTTGTTTTGTTTTGTTTTTTTGTTTTTGTCAAGGGAAAAGAGGTCTTTTCTTTCTGGAGTGAAAATCACTACTTATCCTAAGAACATTCATCTTAAATTGACAGGGGTTGAAAAATATAACATTACTTGCCTTTTAGCTGTTCAAAAACTGGAACATTTTTAACATGCTGGGGCTATAAAAATGTCTTTGCTTTTATTCCTAAATCTTGACCAGGGAAAAAAAAAAAATCCTAGGACTTAATAGACCCGGAGAGATTGTGTCAAAATATGAAACTTCATTTCTGCCTGTTGTAAAATTAACTTTACATAACTTATTCTTGTTACTATTCTTAGAAACCCAAACAGCAGGGACTGAAACCCTCACCACCCCTGCTATCCTACCCACAAGACCAAAGGGTGGGCTTCCTCCAATAAGAGATGTTGGCACTATGCATCTAGATATCTGCCCAAAGGATGTACAAGTAACAAATGTTGATTTTCTGAGGATTTCCAGTCATGGTACAAAAGAGACGAAGGACTCTGATTCTAAAATTCATTTACCTATCTGAAGAGGGTTTGCCTTTGGATTAGTCAAGACTGCTACTTGCAAGTGCCAGAGCCAAGTCAACTGAAATACTGCTTTCACAAACAGGAATGTGATGGAAGGAAACTGGGTTATAACCGATAGAATAGTGTGGCCTCAATGAGGAGATGGACAGCTGTCTCAGGGTGGCTGAAACCAGTGACTTACAGGTCGTAAGGATGCTTTCCACATCTTCATTTCCATCCCCACACATCCCATCCCGTGAAAAAACAGACTCTCCTACTCCCACAGAAGTGTTCCTGGGGCAGTTGCCCAACATGAGCCAATGAGCCGTAGGCAAAATCAGGACAGACATCTGCTTCTGGGCCAGTCGACTGTAGCTGGGGAATGAAGACTCAGAAGAACATAAACCAAAGAGAGAACACATTTCCCAGGGAAGACAAGGTTTCCAGACGAAGACAATACACTGATCAGACCACAGATTTCTGCTCCAAATTCAAAAATAAAAGACCATGAATCTCAATGTGAAAACAATTTGACTCTGGATGGAAATGATTGACTACAATTAGGAAGAAGAATTTTCTCTCTACCTGGTGATACTGTAAGCATTTCTCCTTTGGGTTGCCAAGAACTAAGTGATACCCACTGACAAAACAAACATGAAAAATACATCATTAATATTAGCAAATGAATTTTAGTATTTTCTTCTGACTGAATAAAAAATGATGCCCAAAACTGACACTACGGTAGTTTTAAAATATCAACAAAATATTCAAATCCCTACCCAAAGTTGGCCCTCTTGCATTTCTCAGGAATCTTCATCAGCTTAAGCAGTTACTTAAAAGATGCCTGAATTCATCCTACAGTTTACAGTCATATCAGGATTTTAATCTTTATTTTGCCCATCCCCCAATCCATATCCACTCCTTTGGAGTAAGAACTGGAAAAGTGTTTCTCAGGGGCTTTCCTTCTTTCCAAGAAACAAGTGTTAGGTTCTTCTCAAAAAAAAAAAAAAAAAAAAAGAAGAAGAAGAAGAAGAAGAAAATTTGTTAGGGTTTTAATCCTTATAATAACACACAGCATAGGGGTGCCTGGGTAGCTCAGTGGGTTAAAGCCTCTGCCTTCAGCTCAGTTCATGATCTCAGGGTCCTGGGATCGAACCCCACATGGGGCTCTCTGCTCAGCAGGGAGCCTGCTTCCTCCTCTCTCTCTGCCTGCCTCTCTGCCTACTTGTGATCTCTGTCTGTCAGATAAACAAAATCTTTAAAAAACAAAAACAAAAACAAAAACAAAAAAACACCACACAGCATAAAAGCATAACAATGGAAGAGAAATCAATACCCAAATTATAAAAAAGCAAGATAGTGCATAAAATTCAGTCCATAATGACAAGTTTTAACCTTAAATAGATAAAAATTTCCACCTCTTGCATTTCAAATAGGTTTAATCTAACTCAGTTTTCATATATTGCTGCATTATTTTGTTGTTTGGAAAAAGGTAGAGAGAAATGTTTTTTATTACGGTAAAATATGCACAATATAAAATGTACCATTTTAATCATTTTTAAGTGTACAATTCAGTGATATTAAGCCTTTCACATTGTTGTACAACCATTCTGTCATCAATCCCCAGGAAGAGAAAGAAACCTCACATTTAGAAAAATTTCACCCTTTACCAAAAAACACCTTTTTCCAATATTATAGTTATTGAGAGGAAATATTAAGTTATGGTCCCAAATATTTTAAGGCCAGGTCCAGAGAGGGGGTCCCTCCTCCTCTGCTCCAAAATGCTTTTGGCACCAAGACCAAAAACCATTCTGGTCAGACCACTGTCCAGCCCCATCTCTATACCGGAAATCACAGTGCTTACTTCTTAAAATCTCTGAATATTTTAAGGGAAACATGCATTCACTCCCTTTTCACCAATACATGACAGTTAATTACAATTTTATGTTGGCCCTGACAAGTGGCACGTGGAGCAGGTTTTCACACGAAATCTTGATGGGAAAAGAAATGGAGCAAAGGCATCAGTTATAAGGATAGATTATGCCCTCTTCACGCGGATAGAATGAACTTCTGAATCCTGAGTGGCAGTCAGTGCAGGACCACAAGGAATAACAAAGAGATAATTGATCCATCTTTCCTCTGCATTTTAAAACACACATAATTGTTTCTTGCTTGACTGGATTTAGCAATCTCCCGTCAAGTAAATGTCCGAGCTGTCTTTTAGAAATTAAACTGAAGAAATTAACATTCCTCCAAGCTTTTAGTACAACATATTTTACACTCAATAGCCCACAGATTCAACCTGCTTGGGTGATGACAATGTCTTGGCTGAAGGTGCTAACTGAAAATAATATATTATAATTGTTATCATGCCAAAATACTAAAAGCCGTTGTGTGTGAACCCACTGCAGTTTGTCTGATAATCTTTATGAAAATGGTGTACTGTTTTGCCATCCTGACCTCTAGTCCCTGATACAACAGATTAATGTTCAGAATCACAAAAATAATTACAGAGATTATAGCTAAGTGAGATGGGAGAAATAAGAAGGAATATTTTCTATGCTTGCTTTCTGGCTGGAGGTTTGCATCATTAATTTTAAGACAAAATGTTGGCTCCAACTAAAGAAGTGTGTACCCAAACACTGATTATAATCAGGATTTAAAAATTCTGGCATCATCCTAATTACTTTTGTTACTTTCACAATACAGGAGGTAAAGCTGTTACAGGCTTTGCTTTCAAGGAGGTGAATTTACAGAAACAACTGCAAACAGTCACATGATTATGCGTGGATTTCCCCAGGAACGCAGCACCCTACACAGAGAAGAGTACTCAGAAAATCCCCAGTTTTGTTTAAAGCTTGGGCGTTTCCTCTTTGTCACTACTAAGGTATATTGGTTAGGATTACACACCCATTAGAACTGCTAAGGAAGTACAGAATATTGGAATGACAAGGATCCTGCAGGTCATCCCCTAGCCCCTCATTTACTGGTGGGGAAACTGGGAGCTCAAGGTGAAGGTGACCTGCCAAGGTGATACCTCAGAGAGATTCAGAATGAATGGAGCTCTTTGTTGTTGTTGTTGAGAGAGAGAGAGAGAGCACGTGCAAGTGCAGGGGGAGGAGCAGAGGGAGAGAATCTGGAGCAGACTCCTCACTGACTTTGGAGCCTGTCGTGGGCTACCTTAGGCACATCACCACTTCACACTGCATCACGCACTTGCTCATTTGTCCCCTCTCTCTTCTCACTAGAACCTATGCTCCAGGAGAGCTGGGATTTGGTCTGCTTTGTTGACTGCTCTACCTCAGCCCTTAGAAGAGCCTTTAGAAAAGCATGGCGCATATCGTATTTGCTCAATTAATAGCAAATGCACAGAATTCTAGAATGTTGCAAACTTTACTTTTAGAATTAAATAATTTTCTTCTGAATTGTTTCAGTGGCCTTATTCATGGTACCATGTATTTTATTCAGCTTTTATGCTACAGAATTATTTTGAGGTCATGCTTCCTGAGAACGACTTCAAGTTTCTTCTTAGGTCATCACTCAGAGCCCTTCTGTAGGTGTGTGTAATATATGTATATTGATACAGATAAATGTGTGTACATATATGTATGTACACACAAAAATTCAGTATGTGCAATATATATAAAAATACTCACATATATTGGATTTTCATTCCTAAGCACATTCATTTGAACAGGGTTTCAGTACAATTTACATACTAATTTTTTTTTCTTATTCATACACATTTACTACCTAATAGGATCCTCTATCCTCGCTTGGCTTTTCACTATCTGGAAGACACTCATGAAACAGTTTCAAATAGTTTAAAAAACACCAGGTCTGAGAAGGAAGGATCCTCCCATAGAGCCAAAAGTAGACCAGAATGGTGGGCTCTGGCAGAGGGCTCACCCCATCTTGATGGTGCCCTGCCCTGGGGGCTTCTCTCTTGCCACCCCAGCCCACCCACAAGCTGCTACAAAGAAGACCCAGCTGGTCCAAAGTAGGAAGGGGCAGGTGAACCTGGAGGGTCTCTCAAGCAGAGGATGGTCACCCTCAATGAGAAGGTGCAGCTGATTAAGGACTATTGAAATAAAGTGTCATCATCATCTTTACTGAGATCTATCTGCACCCCATCTGGAATCCTTGGGTACTGAGTAGCCAATGCTACTAACACAAAGGAATGTCCTGCATCTAAAAGTAGAAGGAGATTACTCCCAGTATGTAGCTGAAGTTGCATGTGGTGATGATGAAAAACAAATGACAGATAATTCCTAAGAAATTTACCAATAGGCATTTGATATAAGTCAGAAAGAGAAGCCACCCACACACCATTCTGCCTGGGGCTGTATTTTACTAGGAGCTCCTTAATAACCCAGAGCTTACCTATACATGGACTAAAACAGCCTTCTAGGAGGCCTTCAGAGAACTTATACACCAAAGGATGTCATGACAAACAGCACCCTCCTCATGTAGTCTCTTAGAGACAACCCTGACAGCAGATAGAGCAGGAGAAGAATGTGACAAAGCAGAACGGGCAGAAGACTAAATGCAGGGGTGTGGGGGGCATCCTTCTCCTCCTCCAGAAACCTTTCCATACCTCTCCATGTCTTATTCCACGTGGCTCTCCTATGGTGAAGAAGCCCATTCAGTCTACGGCCATACCACCCCGAATGCGCCGGATCTCGTCTGATCTCGGAAGCTAAGCAGGGTCGGGCCTGGTTAGTACTTGGATGGGAAGAAGCCCAATCAGGCGTACGGAATTGATGTGTAAACAGACTTTCCATTCTGCAAGCTTGGGGAAACTCTATTCCTTCATTAATGTTTGTCTTGTCCTTCCTGGTGTGCAGTTACTGCTCTAGAAGAGTATTAGTGGCTTCAATTCATATAGACACAAATAACATCCAAACATTTCATGTACGGGACTAAAAGTGCATCTGGTATTGAAGTGTCATCTGAACCAGTTGGCAAGTAGCTGTGTTTTATATTGTCTTATATTGCTGTCAAGGTCTGGAAAGACAGTTAATTACATTCAAAGAGTGGTCTATAGAACTTCGCAATTTCTACATTCACTTCTTTCCTCTTCTTCAAGACTTCCCTTCAGTAAACTACTTTCCTGTGCTTTTCATGATTTATTTTTAGTAGGAACCCAGAAGCATTAGATTGAATGGAAAAGCAGCTGACCTTCCTAGCCCGGGAGTCACAAACTGAGAAGACTCTTGTGTATTAAAGAGGTTTTGTCTGTCTGTGACAACAGGGAGTCTCCTTAGTCACTCCTCACTGGCTGCACTTAAAGCCGACAACCTGTCTTTGTCATTCTGGTATAGGTATTCGCTTTACCATGCGAAAGAATTAACATGGTGCTACCAGAATACAAGCCTTGCTTTCCGCAAATGAAAGGCCACGTCATTCCCTAAAACACTAGAAATGGGAAATAAGGCACACATGTCCACCTCTGAAACTTCAGTGCTTTTCGCTGCAGATGTGTACACCTGTGAGGGAGCATCTAGTTTGTCCAGCAATGGCCATGTGGAGGGCTGGACCACTACTGCCTGTGGTTTATCATTCCCTGTCGTCTCCCTAAAGAGCCCTATGAAAACGTGATGCCCTGTGTAACAGCAGAGTTACATAAAATAAACTCACATTTTATAAACCGTTCGCTATGCCTTTGTAAAAAGGGCATGTGGGTATTTCAAGGGACAGATGAATTTACTACTTTCTGAAATTTAATAATAGTTTTGTTTTTTGTAAGGCATCGCAGGACCCATATTTCTTCACTGTGATACATTTGTGTAGGGATGCCTGAAAATGTATAGAATTGAACTACATTTATTACAGTAAGTGGTTTATGGAAGATTTGTTTCCTGCTTTCGGGGAACAGACCCCGAGTGGGGTCTGACTGTCCTTGCCCCTGCTATTTCTTAAGTAACTTTTATTGCCCAAGTGGCCCCTGCACTCATCACTCCCTTTCTGGTATCTGGTATCTTCAATGTAAGATTATCCCTATCAATGTATCTCATGTTAGACAGAAGGAAGATTTAAAAAAAAAAAAATTGTTAATATATATGCAAATATATTCACAGCAAAGGGAAGGAAGAAGTACTCATACTGCTCTAGGCCTTGTTCCTGAAACCAGGCGTATGGTCATAGTATTTATAAAGTTATTGTTTTTCTCCTACACATTCCATGTTCCTTTGCTGCCTGCAGAAACTCTAGCTGGTCCTTGTCCCTCGCAGAGTAGGATGACTAAAACCTTCACTCCCGAGGGGCCTGTGTCCTTAGTTGTCATGGCTGCCATAGGACAAGGGAGTCCTCTGAAGCATGCCAGTGAACTACCGCATTTCAGAGACTCCTCCCTGTCCCCACTGTGCCATCCGTTCCCCTGGATCCCTTCAACTGTAATGACCAGTTATCTCAGCCACATCCACCATCCCCTTCATCACCTGTAGTTTCTGAAGTGAGAACGATTTCGTCCTACATCCTTTTCCAGGGATTTCTGGGATTAATTGATTTATTAAATATTCAATTAATAACCTGACCTCATCCTATATTTGACCTTATATATATTGAAAAAGTTAACACTTTCAATATAGAACTATACATTACATATTATATATAAGTATACATATAATTATATATCAGTTATCATGTACTGTTTCTTAACTGTATTCTGAATTTCCTAGGTTATGTCTTCTTTTTTCCTTTCAATCAGATTGATTATAAATTCCATAAGGTTTTCTGCCTCTTTATTTCCCAGAGAGATACTTTCATTAACAATTTTTCTTGAGAAGTCTTAGGAAAGTCAATAGAATTCTCTTCTGGAATATGCTGCATTCAAAGTGCTAAATTTTAGGAAGAAAACCTGATACAAATATTTCAATCTTGATCACCTCTGAATTATTCATCCCTGGTAAATATTTTGCTCCCTGGAAGATCTGCCTGTGTCTTAGCAACCTAAGCTGACAGAGCCTTATTGAAGGAAAAGTAATCTGAAAGCACGTCATGGGTGGCAAAAATAAATAAATGCTAGATTTTTCTACTCCAGGCAACATAAATACAAAATTTTCCTATTATCTTCTCCACTGATTCCAGTCTTTAAAAGGTGGCCGTAAACCTATTTTCCAGATACTGTCTCAACATTCTTGTGACTAAGTAAGAATAGTCAAATGAAAAACATATATACATAGATAAAAGAAAATTTCAGGTTTAACAGTTGTCCAGAAATTCACTTGTCCCAAGTTTCTCCAGGCCAAGAGCCATGTCTTACTGGTCTCTGTAATTCCGCTGTTTCATATGGAATCTGACACAAAGAAGGCACTCTATTATGAATGGAATCAATGTTGTGGTTGTGATTATTATTACTTTGCAGACTGAAGGTGGTGAGTGTTGCGTGTTGGTAAAAGGATACCATGTCATCTCAAGTGTTTGCCTTCACTGGGAAGTCCTTCTATTGCTATCTCAGTTTGAGGTCCCCAGAGAAACAGACTGCCAGAGAAAAATCAGGTGCAGGAGCTGTAATGGGGCAGGTGCTCAGGATCTACGTACACCTGGTGGAATAGAGATTGGGCAGAGGAGGAAGCTGAACTGGGCTGCCTGGTGTCCACAGAGACCTCAGCAGATCCATCCTCAAGGACCAGGCATTTGGATGAGGGCAGATCCAGGGAGGGGCACCTCACTGGGGACAGGCAGCTCCCTCTAGCCAAGGCAAGGCCTCAAGAGGAACTCAGCTGAGAGACTCTGAGCAACTGGGTTTTAACTATTCGGGTATTGGGTACTTTCTCCCTGAATACTGTTAGTAAGACTGGAATAAAGTATTCATTGTGATTTCAATAATCTCCCAGCCACAGGGAAACCAGTGTCTTTGCCCTGAAGGGGAATAAGGACAGGGCACTACATCTGCCAGCACGTTTTCTACATGAATTTTCCAAACAATTTCCTCCCCTGGTTTTCATTTTGTGTGGTTGGAGCTTGCAAGTATGTAGCCTGTGTTTTAAACTTTTCTAAACAAGCTGACGTCTGGTTTCCAGTTATTTTAATTCTGAGCTGTACATGGACACGCTCTCTAATAAGGTAAACATACTCTTTAGATGTCATAAATGACAAATGTTAGCCAGAATTTTTAGTGAATTGGAAAATGTAATAGCACATCCAGAATATCGGTGTATCTGCAAATGACAAAACTTATTTCTCAAGAAAAAGCTCAACGTTGGACTCACATATTTCCCTTATATGCTTCCCTTTCCCTCTCAGTAATGATTGATGGAGGATTATTTGTCGTTTCTTTTATGTGACGGAGACAGGAAGACAAGAGCAAGGGAGCAAAGACGATGAGTATATAGCACCTCCCTGTGAACTGGTCAGTAAACTGTAGAACCCCACGGGGCATGTTGGGAATCTTGCAATTCATCTCATTCTGCAAAGACTACATTCATGTGTTATTACAGAACTTTCTTTCTTCCTTTTTCTCCCATCTTCTCTCTTTCCCTCTCTCGTCCTTTCTCCCCTCTGTTCTTTCTTGTGACCTCAGATACGAAAGTTATAATAAACCCGATTCCTCAAGTCACCACAGATAATCTCCGTGCATTCATGCAAGATGTGCTCCTTACCTGAGAATATTTTTGGTCACTCATTGTTCATTTGTTCATGTCTCCCAAACCTCCCTGAGAGGTACATGCCTCATATATTTAATAGGTATAAATAAATTTGTAAAATATGTGGACTTGGTGTATATATTTGATTTATGCACATTTTACTATAGATTTCATTCTGATTTTTTTCTCACTCAGCACCATTTTCTGGGATGTAGGCTCTCCTCCATACTACCACACACAATTCTGCAACTGTTTTCTTTATGGATGTGTGTGAGCGGGTCCTTAGGGACACATACCTAGAGGAGGGGTGGGTGGATTGCGGCAGTTCTGCCCCCAGCTAGACCATTCCATGCTGCCTTCAGAGTGTACAACAGGTGTTCATTGATTAGATGGGTCACAACTTACAATTTCAGTCAAAACTGTGAGACCCAGAGTACACACACACCAGGCAAGATGTGCCTTCAAAAGATAGTGATGTCAGTGTACATAAGCCTGCCATATTCAGGGACAGGCTAGATTTAGTTCTTAAAAAAACAAAACAAGGGGCTCCTAGGTGGTTCAGTGGGTTAAGCCACTGCCTTTGCCTCAGGTCATGATCTCGGGGTCCTGGGATGGAGCCCCTCAGGCTCTCTGCTTCCCTCTCTCTCTCTGCCTGCCTCTCTGTTTACTTGCGATCTTTCTTTCTTTCTAAATAAATAAAGTCTTAAAACGAACAAACAAACAAAAAAAAAACACAAGTGTTTGACTTCTGTTAAAAGTGGAGACATTTTCCCATCAAGGTGAATTTAATTTTCGTTTAAATTAATTTTAATTTAAACTCAATTTAAATATCTTCATCTCTCCCACATGGTTGAACAAACAGGAAACCACCATAACTAGAAGCAGGAACCTCTTTCAATCAGCCCCAGGCACTCAGCAAAAAGATGTCTATTGGGGCACCTGGGTGGCTCAGTGGGTTAAAGCCTCTGCCTTTGGCTCGGATCATGATCCTGGGGTCCTGGGATCGAGCCCCGCGTCAGGCTCTCTGCTCTGCTGGGAGCCTGCTTCCCCCTATCTCTCTGTGTCTGCCTCTCTGCCTACTTGCGATCGCTGTCAAGTGAATAAATAAAATCTTAAAAAAAAAAAAAGTCTGTTTTCCCACGCAGCCACCTTTTCTCCCTATCTGTTCTCCTTCACAGTAGTTGTCCTGGAAGTTTCTTATGGTTCTAAACTATCTCTTCCACAACGTCACACCACCTTCACTCCTGGAAGAACTAGATACCTGAGTCTAGGCAGTTCACATACATATTATCTTCCTTAAATCTCTTTTTATTCTCAAATTCATGAGCTGCCTATTTGCAGCTGGGTAATAATTTCCCCATCTACTAAAATGAGATTAGACTAGAAGAATGCCAAGGGATACCCTAATTCAAAAGTTCTAGGGGTGCCTGGGTGGCTCAGTCAGGTAGTGTCTGCCTTTGGCTCAGGTCATGATCCCAGGGTCATGGAATTGAGCCCTGCGTGGAGCTTGCTGCTAGGCGGGGAGCCTGCTTTTCTCTCTCCCTCTGCTGCTCCCCCTGCTTGTGTTCTCTGGCTCTCTTGCTCTCAAATAAATAAATAAAATTTAGAAAAATTCTATAATTTCACACATTTTTAAATAATTAGTGCTTTCTCTCTATTAAGTCACTAGTTTTGTTGCAAAAGTGTCACATCATTTCACTGTATCCAGTAGCCCTATTCTTTTCTACAGAGGAAAAGCAAGAGAGCTGAAAAGTCACACAGTTTTCTTCATGGTATGGTCCTGTAGTTCTCACATTTAGAACATATTTGAGTTGGGGTTTTGCAGAGATATAAAAATTATCTCTTATGAAGGATATAAATATATATATGCTGAACACTAGTTTCTCTTACAGCAAAGAATAAATCCATGCAAATAAAGACTGACACACTTTTCCTTATTATTATATAACCAAACCTCCACCATGAACTAGAGAAAAATCTCTATTATAATGAACACATTCTGATACAGTAAAGGGGCAATTTTTTCTTAAATAATTTATTATATATAAAAACAAAACAAGCCTTCCTAGTTGAGGTGATATAGGGAAAAATTCCATGGACCATGGTATAGAGGAATAAATCCCTCATTGCACAAAGAATTAAGCTGGGGAGAAACCATCTTCTGGAATTATTTTTACTTATGCTAAGGAACATAAGTGAAAATGTTTAAAGCCATTAAGTTTTGTTGAAATGATGGAAAGTATCTTGGTTAAGATCAAACTCCAGGGAGACTCTTAACAATTGGGTATTTTATCTGTGAATGCTTACTGCCAGTGAGATTTCAATAAAGTGTTCATTGCAATTTAACAATAAAGACATATTTCAGTTTACAGTGCCAATATCACAGCCAAGGAAGTAGGGCAGGGATAAGCTGATTTCCAGAGAATCTAGAACCTTGCAGTGTTGTAATGCAATTCGACAAACATTTCTTTAAAGCCTACCAGGTTGCGAGCATATCATTCACTCAGCAAAGATACTGAGAGGCTGCCACAGAGAACACTTTGCACTAAGTGCTTTCGGAATATGAAGAGAAATGAACTTTTAAGGTTTTGGGGGGGTTTTGGTTTGTTTTGTTTTTAGATTTTATTTATTTACTTATTTATTTATCTAGAGAGCATGCAAGTGAGTTGTGGGGGGTCAGAGGGAGAGAGAGAAATCATCTTCAGCAGACTCCCCACTGAGCACGCAGCCCCACTCCCACCTCCATCCCATGACCCTGAGATCAAGACCTGAGCAGAAATCCAGAGTCTGACACAGGGGTGCCTGTGTGGCTCAGCTGGTTGGGCATCTGACTTCAGCTCGGGGGCTCTATTTATCTCTCTGTTCCTCCCCTCACTTGTGCACTCTCTCTCATAAATGAATAAAATCTTTAAAAAAAAAAAAAGTCTGACGCTTAACCAACTGAGCCACCCAGGCACCTGAAAACTTTATTGCTTTAGAGTATTTTCAACCATTTTACAGGAGGAAATAAGTAGAAAATAGTTCAGTGACAAAATACACGTATGCATCCATATATAAGCTGGGTTCTCTAGATCGTTTTTAAGCACTAATAATTTTTTTTAAAGATTTTATTTATTTGACAGAGAGAGAGGCAGTGAGAGAGGGAACACAAGCAAATGGAGAGGAGAGGGAAAAGCAGGCTCCCTGGTGAGCAGGGAGCCCAATGTGGGGCTCCATCCCAGGACTTGAGATCATGACCTGAGCTGAAGGCAGATGCCAAACAACTGAGCCACCCAGGCGCCCCATTTTTTTTTAAATGTATAGGAAACTTGTCTTAAATGAATGTATATTATAATATTGAACATACAGGAAATTATTAATGACATTAAGTATGTGCAACTCATTGGATTAATGGCAGGATTATAGACATAGTATGGATTGACTTACTTCCTTTCCTGATAATGTTTCCCTTTCACTTTATCTCTGCAGTCATTTCCTTGTTTATTTTCCCAGAGTGCTTACTGGGTTTTGAAGAAAGAGAGAAGTTTTCGGGAAGGAATGGGAAGAAGCAAAAACTTTGTTATAATGGCCCAGGAAAGATGAAGCCTGTCAAACAGAGCAGCACCCATGCCATCCCCAGGGGACATACAGGTGGCACCAATATTTACTCCGTAAGAGCAGGGATCATGGGTGTGTCTTTGTTGCAACCAGTCATGTTGTAGACTAGCTGATTAACAATATTGTTTTTTAATATTAATATTGTATGCATACATTTCTATTCTGGATTTACTGGAATTGCCATCTATCCATCTATCTATATCTATATCTATATCTAGATATCTAGGTATATATATTTTGTGAGTAGGCTCCATATCCAGCTTGGAGCCCAATGCAGGGCTTGAACTCAAGATTGTGAGATCAAGACCAGAGCTGAGATCAAGAGTCAGATGCATAGCCTATTGGGCCACCCAGGCATCCTGGAATTACTATAATTTCTTGAATGAAATATTAAGAATTCAAACTCCCATCTGGATATTAAAATAAAGATTAATAGACTGACTAGTTTTTCTCTTTCTTTTATTCATCCAGCATTTAATACTCTTAACATTAAAATTAGATCCTTTTTTATAGTTCAGATGAAATAATCAGACGCCTTCACAGAAATGAAGAAAATGGTCTTTTAATCCATTTTGAGTTTATCTTTTTGTATCCTAGAGGAGAACATAGGCAGTAACCTCTTCGATATCAGCCACAGCAACTTCTTTCAAGATATGTCTCCAAAGGCAAAGGAGAAACAAAAGCGAAAATGAACTTTTGGGACTTCATCAAGATCAAAAGCTTCTGCACAGCAAAGGAAACAGTCAACAAAACAAAGAGGCAACCCACGGAATGGGAGAAGATATTTGCAAATGACAGTACAGACAAAAGGTTGATATCCAGCATCTATAAAGAACTCCTCAACACACACAAAACATACAATCATATAAAAAAATGGGCAGAAGATATGGACAGACACTTCTCCAATGACACACAGCTATCAGACACATGAAAAAATGTTCATCATCACTAGCCATCAGGGAGATTCAAATTAAAACTATATTGA
Organism: Lontra canadensis; assembly: GCF_010015895.1. Classification (NCBI taxonomy): domain Eukaryota; kingdom Metazoa; phylum Chordata; class Mammalia; order Carnivora; family Mustelidae; genus Lontra; species Lontra canadensis. The sequence goes on from NW_022631079.1 coordinate 6,473,273, forward strand.
GATACCACCTTACACCAGCTAGAATGGCCAAAATTAGCAAGACAGGAAACAACATGTGTGGGAGAGGATGTGGAGAAAGGGGAACCCTCTTACACTGTTGATAGGAATGCAAGCTGGTGCAGCCACTTTGGAAAACAGTGTGGAGAGTCCTTAAGAAATTAAAAATAGAACTACCCTATGACCCTGCAATTGCACTACTGGGTATTTACCCCAAAGATACAGATGTAGTGAAAAGAAGGGCCATCTGTACAGCAATGTTTATAGCAGCAATGGCCAACGTTGCCAAACTGTGGAAAGAACCAAGATGCCCTTCAACAGACGAATGGATAAGGAAGATGTGGTCTATATACACTATGGAGTATGATGCCTCCATCAGAAAGGATGAATACCCAACTTTTGTAGCAACATGGATGGGACTGGAAGAGATTATGCTGAGTGAAATAAGTCAAGCAGAGAGAGTCATTTATCACATGGTTTCACTTATTTGTGGAGCATAACAAATAGCATGGAGGACAAGGGGAGATGGAGAAGAGAAGGGAGTTGAGGGAAATTGGAAGGGGAGGTGAACCATGAGAGACTATGGACTCTGAAAAATAATCTGAGGGTTTTGAAGGGGTGGGGCGTGGGAGGTTGGGGGAACCAGGTGGTGGGTATTAGAGAAGGCATGGATTGCATGGAGCACTGGGTGTGGTGCAAAAACAATGAATACTATTATGCTGAAAAGAAATAAAAAATTTTTTAAAAATGGAAAAAAAAAAAAAAAGAAATGAAGAAAATGTATATAAGAATGACTTTTGCTCTCGGTATAAAATACTCCAGTGGTTGGGGACCTGGTGGCTCAGTAGGTTAAGTGTCTGCCTTTGGCTTAGCTCATGATCCCAGAGTCCTGGGATCGTGCCCCATGTTGGGCTCCTTGCTCAGCAGGGAGTCTGCTTCTCCTTCTGGGCACCCTTTTCCCCTGCCTGTGCTTGCTCTCTCTTTCTGAAATAAATAAATAAAATCTTTTTTTAAAAAAGTGTAAAAAGACCTTTAAAAAACATATTCTACTGGACAAAAAAATAAGAAAGGTTTAGTGTATTTTGTTAATAAACTAATGTTCTTCAATTTATCAATGCTAAATCATGCCATGACCAGAAAGTTCATATTGATCAAAGGAATTTTCTAGGAAATACTAATGCATGAACAATTCCTTTTATAGAACAATAATCAGTACTCATTAAATGACATTATGAGATTTCTCTGTTTTATGAGGATGGTGGCTAAAATCATATGTATAATAATAAGTTTTTAGGAATGGGATATATATAATTTGATAAGTAATTTTAAAATTTAAACTTTTCAAATAAGTATATGTTATTTTTTAAAAGTATATAGGGACCCATAGGCTTTTTTTCCTCTCAGAAAAAAAGTAATAGTTGTTTAAAACTATTCAGAATTTTCTATTATGGTTTTGGTTAATTATTACACTTCCCATTGGAATAGGGACTTACTTTCATATAACATTCCTAATTAGTTCCTGTGAGCAAAGGACTCAAGTGTGTTTTTTCATTGTAACACAACTCAGGAGCAGGGACTCTCAGGAGGGTATTAGGAAGTTTTATATTATTTTTGTTTTCATTGTCAACTGTATTTGCTTAGTATACACAGAATGTGTTGCCCCTGTTCTTATGATATTTGTTCTATACATTTTGCACACACAGAATTCTTTATGGCCACGAACCTGGATAGCAGACAGAGCCCAGGTGAGTCTCACTTGGGTCTCACAAGCCCTTAGTGACATGTTAGGGGGAACATGGCAGAGGGTCCATGTACCTGTGCAGAAGGTGGGGAGATAAAGTTCTTCCCCAGTACTAACTACTCCTGTCTTGGGGTTATTATGACCATTGTCTCTCCTATCACCTATGTTTAAATAGTTCTTGGAACACACTGACAAAGGAAAAGCAAAATGCCCTGTCAGAGTTTCCTAGGTGCTAATTTTATTAATGTCCTAGGGCTGCTATCACAAATTACCACAAGTGGGTGGCTTAAGAACCAGAAATATAATCTCTAACAGTTCTAGAGTCTAGAGGCTCACATCAAGAGTTTGCCGGGATCATTCTCCCATTGAAACCTATAGAGAAATATCCAACTTTGCCTTTTCTAGCCTGTGATATTTGCTGCCAATCCTAGATGGATATTTATAGAAGTATCATCACTCCAATCTCAACTTTGTCACCCAATGGCTATCTTCTCCCAGTGTGGCTTTCCTCTTCTTATTAGGACAATGATGATATTAGATTAAGGACATACCCTACTCCATTATAACCTCATCTTAACCAATAGTATCTGCTTTTACTCTATTTCCAAGTCAGATCACATTCTGAGCTACAATTCAGGGAACATAATTCAACCTATAACACTCATCAGACTCATTCCCTCTTCTTCCTCACATAGCTACACTAGAGTTTCTAGCCTCTATAGCAGACAGAGACATCCATAGAAGCCATTCTGGCTGATAGGATGAGAGCAGAAATCATTTATGATACTTCTGGCCCAGCTATAGGAACTATCATGAAGTCCTCTGATGCCTTTCTTTCTCTATGTCACCTATATCCAATGGGAGAGGCCGCTAAACATGGTAGAGCCATTGGCTGGAAGAACCTTGAACCTCACATGACTGTAGAATGCAGAATGCCACTCGCCCTGATCCACACTGGATTGTGTCATGAGCAAAAAATAAACCTTTATGGCTGAAGCCACAGAGATTTTGAGTTATCCCACTGTGCCCAAAACAGGCACCCCCAGCTTCATTCAACTATAAAATCATCATAATATAAACATTGTTAATTAAACATGGCCTGGTTTGGAATATGGCACAAAGATAGAGAAATTAAACATTCTTTTTCTGTTCTATGTAGTCTTCACATTTTTATTTGACTTCTCTTCCGTTTTGATCTACATCTATAAGCTTCATCACTTCCATTATCAGAGGGAATCTTTATCAAATGGTCATACTTTTTGTTATTATTACCATCCTTTGTCTTTAAATAATAAAACACATTAGCAAATCCTCCTCCTTTCAGAAGGAAGAGGTGGAAAAAGAAGGGCAAATCTCAGAGGTATAGGAATGTGTACATTTCCTAATGTCAGATCCATATCCTAATGTGTAAGAGCCAAGCCTATGGTCATCCATGAGAACAGCTTCCCCTCAAGGGAGAAGCTATAGAAGATCTGCCTGACCCTTGGGGTTGTCTCCAGGGCTATAGTTCTATGTGTGTACCTCCTGGGACGAGTGAGATGACAGTTCAATATTGGCTTAGAAGCTCTTCAGCTATAGGTTAGGAGAAGATGATAATTAAGTTAATCTGAAGGCTACACTGTCAACTAGTCTTAAAGTTCAATTCATAATCTATTTCCTTCTTAAAGCATACCTAGCTGTGTTAGCTAACATAATTCACCAAAAATGACTATAAACACAAGACAATCCAAGTACCAGATGTTTCCAAAATTAAAAAACTATTAACTCCTGATGTTAAGTTCCTACAAATGAAAATTCAAATATGGAAGTTTCATTTTGTTTTTACAAAGTGAAGAGGGAAATATCCTTAAGCAAAATAACTTATCCCATTGAAGAAATTAAATTCCCCCCAAAATTAAAGTTATAAAATTTTCTCTGGCCAATTTCTCTATTTCTTCATGTGAGCCCAAACATCCTTAGTCGAATGCCTGGCTGATTTGCTTTCCTGCTTTATCACCCTCAGCAGCCCATGCCATCTTCTGCTGGAAGTGATGTAGCTTTTTCAGAATCCAATTCCAAACCTCTCATGTATCTTGTATTTGCAAAATTTCAGAATCCAAAGGACACATAGAGCTTTCAAGTACAAGCTCCTATTTCATAGCCTTTATAAAACACCAGCAACTCCACTGGTAGCCTGCCCAACAGCTGTTAATTCCTTCCTTCTTGTTGGCACATCCCTGACTTTGTTCCAGTGTCCAGCCTTCCCTGTGAAGCCAAGTGCTTTAGGGGACATGAATCCCAACCATTCATACCTGCCCTACTGTGTATTATCATGTCTGTATGTGACACCTGATTCTGAACCAGCCAACTTGCAACCACGAGGGGAGCCAGTCATGACACTGATAATGGTTTTATCAGTAAAGGTTCATTCAGAGAAGCAAAACTGATATGAGCTATACAGAATAAGGAACTTAGAGTAGGGATTCAATCATCCACAATTCTAGGAGAGGCTAGGGGAGAAAACTATCCAGAAGGGAATGGTTAAGGGATCATCAAAAAGTAAGTGAAGAAGTGCTTGCAAGAGGTCTATTTCTTTTGCACCTGGTCACGGGTGTGAAGTCGGTGCAGGTTAACAGGGTAGGCAGTTAAGAAGAAAAGCTCAGTCAGCTAAGCATCTGCCTTTGGCTAGGGTCCTGATTTCATGATCCTGGAACAGAGCCCCACATCACATCCGGGGCCCCCTGCTCAGCCGGGAATCTGCTTACTCATGTCCCTCTGCCTCTCCTCCCCCATTCCTGCTCTCTCTTTCTCAAATAAATAAATAAAATATTAAAAAATAAAAATCAAAAAGATGAAAAGCTGAATGTGAAGAGAGGCTAATCAAAGACAGTGGGATCGATGAAAACAAATTAAAATCTGTCTCTAACAGCACCGAATCCTGAGGCTGCACGCAGGTAACCTATAGAAGATGGTACCCATCACCAAATAGCCATACACATCTACCCAGAGACTCAGCAAAGCTGATGATTCGTGCTGGAGAAGCTGCTGACTTACCTGCTGCCCTTCCCCTGAGGACTCGGGTCAGCAGAGCAGAGACAACAGGTGGGATCAACCACAGCACGTTCCCAGCCAAGTGGTTGCTGCCTCACCTTTCACTTGCAGAACTATAGAGGGAAGGGAATTCCCAGAAATACACTCTCAGCTTTGCTATATCATAGTACAAATCCACCGCATTGGGAAACAGAAAGACGGAGGGAATTGGGGTTCTTGGTTACATCACTAAGCTGCTGTATACACCAACTTTGAGAACTATCCTGTCAGATGTCTTATTTCTGAGGAAAAAGTATATTTTTAAGAGACAGTGTCTGTCTCTCTGTTGAGTTGTGGTCTTTTACTTCTAGCCAAAATTATCCTGATAAACCCATATTCCTCATAATCTAGAGACACAAACACCATAGAGAAATTTAGTGTTATCTGGAAGAACAAGGAAAAATAATGAAAGAGAAATGACTCTCACATATATCACTAGCTATCAATCATTCTATCAATGTTTGCTTTAAAATCTGTGACTTGAAATTAAAATGGAAAGAACCTCCCATTAGGAAATTGTGATTAAAATTTCCTATATCTTTGGGGGGGGGATATCCTCCTGTACATGGTTTCTCCTTTGTCAGAGGGTGGTATTCAACATGCCCCTGCCTTTTGAAATGCAAGTGACTATAACTGCTAAATGGAAGAAGCCAGGTCACCAGAGTGACCCTGTGTTTATCACGGGACACAGTACACATATTCAAGTTACCTTTATTTTTGTGTCACCTTGACCCATGGCTCTCTAGTGTCACAAAACTGTATGGTTCAGAAGTCTACTTGAAAATCTCTACTGTGAGAAGAGTAGCACACTTCCTACAGCCCAGCCCTTTCTTGTGTGTTTATGTCCCAACCAGAACCCTAACAAAGGCATATTTACCCTGCAGTCCAAGCCTCTTGCTCTGGTTTCTGTAAACCTACAAAGGCTGTGTCCTAAGAGAATGTTCTCTTTGGTCCTCATGTTTGATCCTGCGGGAGAGTCACCTTCAACACACGCCTGCCAGGAAGCACAGGACTTGATGCTTCAGAGGCTGGTCCCTTCCGGGGCTCAGTGCATGGTGTTGTGTCCTCTGAAGTGTGCTCTTGTCCTGCTTCCCCTTCATCTTTTAACTTTCCAGGCTTTGGGTAATGTGGGCCATTTTAGTAATGGCAGAAACCTACACTGATGTTATTTTTCTCTATTCATGGGAGATCCCCCTGGTATCTACCTCTCTCATCCCTCTATTCCCTTTAAGAGATTAGCCAAGGACCTCTTCCAACTCTACGGCAAATAAGGCCCATCTCTTCCTGTTAGGAGCATACCAGTCGCTCCTTTCTGTTTGTCAATATTCTTATTGCCTGTAAGGGTAAGACACCCTTTCTTCCTGAAATTCTGTGTTTCCTCTAAAGCTCTTTTCTTATGTTAAACACCAAAGCTCTCTCAGTTTCTTACAGTAAAATTTCTTTCTGCCTAAGAGTGAATTTGATTTCAAGAGCCAAACTGACCCAGCCACTTAGCTGGGTCATTTCAATCTCATTGGCCCTTAATTTTACAATAATTTTATTGAGGTTTTTTTTTCCTAAGATGAAAAATGCCCTATGGAATAAATGCCCCTATTTTTCATTATCTGTAAATTGATGAAATATTTTAACCACTGCAAAGAACTTGATGTATGACTCTATATTCCAAAGCAGAATTGGCATCTAACCCAAGTTCAAAACATAGAGGGGAGAAGGAGAAACATGACAATGCGGGGAATGCTTTACGCTTGGATACAGTTCACAACGAAGTAAGGAGGAGCCTACTTTGTTACAGTAGATCTAGGAGAACAAATCAATACCTTAATCCACTTCTTTTTTTTTAAGATTTTATTTATTTATTTGAGAGAGAGAGAGAGAGAATAACCATGAGCGGGGGGGAGGGGCTGAAGGAGAGGGAGAAGCAGGCTCCCTGTTGAGCAGGGAGCCCTACCTCACAGGGTTTAATCCGGATCATGACCGGAGCTGAAAGCAGACACTTAACTGACTGAGCCACCCAGCACACCATCCACTTCCTGTTTTAAGGGAAGGAGGCTTCTCCAGCTTTAACAAAGCCATTTGCCCTTTCCATGTGTGATTCTGTCAACACAAAATATACTTAACAATAATCAAATATCCCCAGTACAGTTTCCCTGATTATCAAATCAAATGCATCCTTAGCCAATACCAGATATGTGATCACTCATTGTAAGATTTCAGACAACTTATCTAGACACCAAATATAAACCCCTTTCTACTTAGAGCAGCTTCAGTCACACACAGGATTGTACACTAAAACACGGGAGGCCTCGGCCAGTCGACCAGGAACACTCATCTCTGCCAACTGTAAATCTTTTCTCCAGATGCTACAGCCCCCTAATATATTAAATACCAGATTAGGGTTATACTGAGTAGGACACTGCAGGTATCTCTGTCTTTCATGTCGCTACCACCCCAAATAAAAGCATATTAAAAGCTAAGGTGGGTTTAGTGGATTTACCTAGAAAGCCCTGCCACATCCATGGACCTTTAAGCTGTGCAAATAATTCCCAGTCCTCCTTTCAGAATTTTCTTAGAAATTTTTTTTATCTTGATACTTTATTACTTTTTTAACATATATCATATTATTTATTTCAGGGTACAGGTCTGTGATTCATCAGTCCCACACAGCACACAGCACTCACCACAACACACACCCTCACATCCATCATTCAGCCACCTCATCCCTTCCACCCCCCTCTAGAGATGTTTTTATCTGTAGGACTCCATATCTTCACCAAGTGGAGTCAAATGGAGATACCACCACTCCCCACCCAGAGCTCATCCAGCCATTGAGAAGGTTCCTCTCCATTCTCTTGACACTTGGAGACTCTCCCACATTTTTTTTAATTTGGGGATTCCTGAGACTTATCTCCTAATGTCATTTTTGCCTGCCCCTGTCAATTACCATAGGAAAGATCCATTTCCAAATTGGAAGTGTGAGGATCTCAGTAGATCACTGTCTTACAAAAACTATGAAAATGCTGGGAAAACAACTAAAATGAACCATTTCAGAATCTGAAAATTACTCAAACCCACAGAAAAACAAAATTATGTATGCAAGAGAAACCACTGACCCTCAGTAAGACCATGGGGTCTGCGACATTTTCACATGCGATTACTCCCCCTTCACTCCTCTTTGTGCTGTCCAGTGGCTCAGCAGCCTCATGAAAACCCAGTGGTCTCACAGATAGCAGAGAGCTGACCACTCCTGGAGCTCTAAGAAAAGCTGAAGTTCAATGTCTTGTCCAACCTTCCAGACCTAGAAAATCTCTGTTCCTAGGAAACCTGGCTATTTGACTTAACTCAGAACCCAGCTCAGCAGAAATACAAAGTCCCTACCTCCATGGTGTTAGAGCAACAGGAGTCTACTGACAACATCACAGATGCTTTTGGCTGGGATGTCATTTGGTGCAAACAAGAGCCAGGCCGTGAATTTACAAGGATATCCTAGAAAATAAAAAGAAAGAAGGAACTTGAAGAAGCTCCAATATACTCCTGCGAACCTGAAGGCTTCCATTATGCAGGCTGTGTGAATACCCAGGAAAGGCTGTAGTCACCCCTTGGCAGGCTTAAAAGTCCTGTCAAAGCAGGTAGTGAGAGCTAAAACTGTCTTGTGAACTGCTTGAAATTTGAAGGTTTGCTTTCTCATATGGAACACCTTCAGATATGTTGGGAGAAACACGGGCAAGGCATTTAAGGAAATCTGCCAATCACTGGCTGATTGCAACATAACTGAACTCTCTGATGACCCCTAGGAAGCCAGGCATGAAGATAAATACAAGAATTAAAAAAAAAAAAAAAAGGAGAATGCATGCTATATATTGTACTACAAAGAATACAGAATCCACAGAATTAGTTTAGGGAGGTCCATAAAGAAATGAGCAGCAACAATAAAATTAAGAAAAACAAACAGCCAGCAAACAAAAACAAACTCTGGGGGAAGGCAAGGGGGATTCGCTGATAACGGAGTTGTTGCAACTTCCTATCTAAAATGTCCGGGTTTCAACAAGAAATTACGAGGCATGCACAGAACTCTGCAGTTGAAAACTACCATAAGTGAACTAATTCACTAGAGGGAAGAAGAATGGGGAGTGAGCACTAAGGGGTCCTGAATGTCTTTTGGGTGATAAAAGTGTTCTCAAAGTAGATTGTGTTAGTGATTGTACCATTCTGTGAATACAGGGTAGGACAAACCACTGAACTCTGTATTTTAAACGGGTAAGTGTTGTGATGAGTGATTTATATCTCAACAGTTATTTAAAAATCACCATAGAAAGCCCAGCACTCTGGAGCACCTGGGTTGCTCAGTTGGTTAAGCATCTGACTCTTGATTTCAGCTCAGGTCATAATCTCAAGGTCGTGAGATTAAGCCCCATGTCAGGCTCCAAGCTGGACATGGAGCCTGCTTAAGATTCTCCTTCTTCCTCTGCCCCTTGCAGTCTCTGTCTGCTTCTCTCTCTCAAAAAAGGAAGGAAGGGAGGGAGGGAAGGAAGAAGGGAGGGGTGGGGGGAGGGAGGGAGAAGCCCAGCACTCCAAATTCATAATTCATTTCTTACATTATGCTCACCTTTCAACTGTATTCTTGACTTATTTTACCCCATATCCCATCCCTCCTGTTCACTAGAAACTCCCTCATTGTGCCTCTGGAATTAGATGTAGGTGATCACAAAACCTGCTTTCTCTTCATCTGCTCTCAACATTCCTGTCAATGTTCTTGCTCTAGTTAAAACCTGGCTCTCCCTGAAGACATTGCTTCCCTGCAATTTTTTCAAATGGTTGTTATTTTATCCCACATGTTTCACACTTTGGGACATGCAGATGTCTTATTAATTTTCTTAAGTAGTTGAACAAAGAATTTTTTTAAACAGTATTACTGAAAGACTATTTCAACACATGGGACTGATGCTAACATTTATAAGGCCTGCAGATGGATACAAGTGTGAGGGCTCCAGCTTGAAGCCAGCTTCCCACTCCAAGCTCCACCCTACAGTGTGAGAGACCTTATGTATAAATGTGTACACACCACTGCTGCACATCTAATCACAGTCTGCCTCCTGGTCCCCAGCCCCTTGGGACCAAGCATGGTCTCCACTTAGGAGGCTAGCTTCAGGTATAGGCTGATCCAGGCCCGCCCTAGTAGCTATATTCGAGATAATTTGGGCATGGACTTGAAGTGTTCCATGCATAGTCTAGAAGGGATGTGCCAGTTCTGAGAGGCTTGTCCTTCTTGCCCCATGGAATTCATACTCCATGGAGATGGGCATGGCAGGAAGAGGGCCTACTCTGAGCCTGAAAAAATGTATGACTCAAAAACAGGGGCCTCACTTTTCTGAGTCTGAGGATGACACTGTCATTATATTACCATATGCATAAAATACATTTATAACCAAACCTATACACTGACTTGTTTTGAAAGTGAAATTTCCTTCATCTTTGAAGTAACCAATGGTACATATAGGACTAGAGTAAAGACTAACTCAAAACCACTCTTCTTAAGCATTCCTTAAACTGTTCTTTTGAAACATGTATTTTTGGAAAAAGATAAAAAGATATAAAACTAGCCCTCAAATAGTTAAATAAAAAGGCTCAAAGTTGCTCATAATTAGAGAAATAATACATTAATACAATACTGAGATACCATTTCTTACCTACTAGATTGGAAAAATTTACAAGTATGATAAAACATTCCACTGGACATTCTATAAAGAAGCAGGCATTCACCTTTCAATCTGTCAATCCTGGTTCTAAGAATCAATTCCTGAAGCTATACCTCCAACCGTATCAAAATATATGAACATATTTTCATTGCAGTCTTGTTTGTAACTGCAAAATGGTGGGAACAACCTAAATGTCCACATGTAGGAGAGTAACTGAATCCAGTACAGCCCATCCCATGATGGAATACTATACACTTGTGAGAAAAGAATGAGAAAGATCTTTATGAATTGATACAGAATGATTCTGTGACATACTGTCAGGTAAAAAAAGCCAAGTCCAAAAAATTACAGACTGCAGGCTATCCTTCAAGTGAGAAACAAATTGATATGAGCCCATAAACATGGATCTGTTCATTTGTGCAAAGAGATACAGGAAGAATAAACCTGAAACTTCATGAAAAGAGAGGTTAGCAGAGGGTGAGAGCTAAGGGAATAGAAAGAAGGAAGGAATAAGAACAGGTAGTGACAATTCTCAGAACATATATTTTTGTACAGCTCTCTTAGAACCTCATGTTTCATATACTACAAAATAGGTGAACAATGAAAACCAGCCAGAATGTTGGTATTCCCAAGTGAAATATTAGCAATAACAAATAAGCCTAAGTAAATGAATATTTTAATCACACTAAAGGGCGTGAGAGAGAAAAAGAACTAACCTAAGTAAATTTAGAAAACAATATTTTGATTAGATATTATGAGGCTATAGACAAAAACAAGTCTATTCAAAAACTGTAATCTAATTAGTAATTTTGTTTCTCCTAGGGGTACTGGTTAGCAATTCTGAAACCATTTTATGTTTATATTAGGATTAAACCAATAAGTAAGTATATGAAATAATGAAAGCCAAGTTTCTCATGACTAAAGAAACAATGCTGGGGAACATATTTCCTGTAAACAAAGAATAAGGGAAGGCTAGAAATAAACCTGTGGTTTGGGACTGGAATTAGAGGTATCACTACAAGGAGAACTAGGATATATGCATAGTATCCAAGTATCTCCCTCAAGATGCTTATTAATTACAAAAGGAAAAGAGAAACTTTACAATAAAGAAATCTAGCAGACACCACTTTAACCAAATGACTCAGGTTAATATCAATGGTAATAGGACATACAGACCTCAGGTACCCCTGATACGATGTACTAACAGTACAGCGTCATTTCTATGGCATTTGTGACAAAAATGTTTAATCTCAATCAAATTTCAAGACACCAAACAAACACAATTTGAAGGACATTCTACAAAACAACTGACATTCTGACTTGTTGATGACAACACTCTTTAACAGTGTCAACATCATGAAAGACAAGGAAAGACTGAGGAACTATGTCAGACATTGGAAAAGACTAAAGACCAACGACAATGAAATTCAATGTGTTATCCTATACTGGATCCCGGAACACAAAAAGGGTATTAGTGGAAAAACTGGTGAAATTTGAATAAGGTCTATGATTGTGTTTATGCTACTGTATCCATGTTGACTTCCTGGTTTTAATCATTGTGCTACAGTGACATAAGATATTAATTTGACAGAGAGCGGTGGTTCATGAAGAACAAATGGAAACTTTGCTATAATTATTTTTAAAATACTATAGATATTATGCCCCCATCAGAAAGGATGAATACCCAACTTCTGTATCAACATGCATGGGACTGGAGGAGATTATGCTGAGTGAAATAAGTCAAGCAGAGAGAGTCAGTTATCATACGGTTTCACTTACTTGTGGAGCATAAGGAATAACACAGAAGACATGGGGAGATGGAGAGAAGTGAGTTGGGGGAAATTGGAGGGGGAGACGAACCATAAAGAACTATGGACTCTGAGAAACAAACTGAGAGTTTTGGAGGGGAAGGGGCTAAGGGGCTGGGTGAGCCTGGTGGTGGGTATTAAGGGGGGCACGTATTGCATGGGGCACTAGGTGTGGTGCATAAACAATGAATTTTGGAACACTGGAAAAAATAGAATAAAATAAAATTTTTTTTTAAAAGTTTGAAAATAATAAATGTTTTTTGAAACTCCTTGTTTCCTTGGATATCTGTTGGCTGCTTTAAAAAAAAGAAACTATTTTATTTATTTATTTGGAAGAGAGAGTGTGAGAGAGAGAGTGCATGAGCAGGGGGAGCGGCAGAGGGAGAGAGAGAAGCAGGATCCCCATTGAACAGGAAGCCTGATGTGGGACTCAATTCCAGGACCCTGAGATTATGACCTGAGCCAACGGCAGATGCTTAATTTACTGAGCCACCCAGGGGCCCCTGCTGGCTGTTTTTTGAATCAGTTTTAAAAGCTAATCTCATCTGAGCTCAGGAGATTTTTAAGATCCATCTCAGAGAACTGGAAATTTCCTAAAATTCTATGAGGGGTGAGGGAGGGGACTGGGGGAGCATGTAGCAGCTAAAAAGAGGAGAAACGTGCAAGAAGAGGCAGAATTATCTGCCAAGAGCCTCTGTAATTTGAAGGAGCTAAGACAACACAGTTTACCCAAATTAATTCACCGCACTGCTGGGAGATTGAAAGTTCATCATTAACTATTAATGTGTTAGCTATAGTAACTAGATACAGGATCTCTGGCTCTCTATGAAAAGGCATAAACAGATGACACGAAGCCATGATCAACTACTAACACTTTACTGTGCATTTATTCATGTTGCTCTTTAACACAAACACTGCACTGCCTAAACTAGAACTCCCCAGGAATGGGACCCAAGACTTTCATGCCTCAGAAAGAGAACAGAGGGACATCGCTGGAACATCAACTCACTTGAATGCGTTCTGACCTTGTTTGGACTAAGTGGCCTTCCCAGTGATGCTCTCAGCCTCTGGGTCTTCTACACTCTAGTATTTAAGGCACTATTAACCCTTTGTTTCCCTGACACCTTGGGTACAGATATTGTTATTCTATATGAAAACTTTTTGTTCCTAGAAACAATGGTGGTACTTAATGTACACAAGATAGTCCGTATTGTGTTGTTGAAAGATCAAGGAAAACGTTTTGGCCCATACTTCTACTATTAAACATCCGGTAAAATTTTGTGAAGAGTTGTCTCTTGGTAGTTACTAAAACTTGTGAAGGATTTTTTAAACCATGTTTGCATTCATTACAATTAGTATCTTTTTTTAGGCACATTTGTGTGGCTCATCTTCACATATCCATAGCTGATTGTCTAGTAAATAATAAAACCTAGTTACTAGGTCATTACTGCTATACACAGTGATTTATGTATGTCTACAACCTAGAATATATTCATACTTTATAGATTTATGAATATATCTACACGTTACAAGATATAACATGATATAAAGATTAAATCTATTTCTTTGTAGCTTATTAGGGATCTTGGCCAATTCAGAAAAGAAATTCCTACTCCACAACTGCACTGACTCAGATAGGTTTCCCTCAGGTGTCTAGATGAGGAAATATTCACACAGTAGCCACTCCATGGGCAAGCCAGAGATCTCTTATATCATTTGGTGTGGAGGCCTTTTTCACTGAGGAGGATGCCAGGCTCACTCACCAAGCCTCGATTGTATCAAAATGTGGAGTCATAAGAGAACTGGCAAATGACACTAAGGAGCAGACATCCAGGGAAGGCACTAGGAAATAGAAACATACAGGAAGAACTTTCTAGAGTCCCTTTGGAAATGGATTTCCTACATTCTACCACAAATACTCATGTATAAATGAAGTTTGTTAGTTTCACAAATCCTCCTCTTTCCCATCAGAATTAGCCGTAAATCCACAAAAATTCAAATGTCTGCATGCTGGCCTTTAGCAAGGCATGGCGTCCTTCTCAGCCACCAGCCGATTGGTCGGCCTTGCTTATCCTGAACTAGACTAGGCATTACAGAGGCTGCAGAGAACACTGCTGACCACAGAGCAGCAATGAGACTAGGATGCAAACCCATTTTGGAGTTAATTCCACCACAGCCAAGTAATCGGGCAAGAGTTAGAAGAAACTACAAAAGAAGATGCTCCCAGAGGTGCCTGGGTGGCTCAGTTGGATAAGTGTCTGACACCAGCTCAGGTCATGATCCCTGGGTCCCAGGATTGAGTCCTGCATCAGGCTCCTGGCTCAGTGGGCAGCCTCCTTCTCCCTCTGCCTGCTACTCTCCCCTGCTTGTGCTCTCTCTCTCACCCTGTCTCTCTGACAAATAAAAAAATAAAATCTTTTAAAAACTTAATAAAATAGGGGCGCCTGGGTGGCTCAGTGGGTTAAGCTTCTGCCTTTGGCTCAGGTCATGATCTCGGGGTCCTGGGATCGAGGCCCACATCGGACTCTCTGCTCAGCAAGGAGCCTGCTTCCCCTCCTCTCTCCCTGCCTGCTTCTCTGCCCACTTGCGATCTCTGTCAAATAAACAAATAAAATAATAAATAAATAAATAAATAAAATCATAAAAAAGAGAAGCTCCCATTCTCATGTCTAAGCTTCATGCCAACCCTGTCTGAGAAATCTCCCTCTTACAAAGTTTGTATAATCATCTGGTCCAGTTTCCTTTATTGTCAGCCCTCTTCAATTTCCATCATCCCTTTATCATTCCACATAATTATTTTATCTATGAATATTTGATGACAGTGTGTAAGAAATCCATTTTTCCAAACTCTTTTTCAAATATACCTCTGAGTGTAATAATTTTAATGGGGTAAGCCTATTTTTAAATATCTCAAAAGCCTATTTTGAGATAAGCCTGTTTTGAGTATCTCAAAACCTTGTTATCAATTCAAGTATGCTTATTTATTTATTTGTAATCACAATTTTAGCAAGAAGAGTCTCTTAAAGGTCCTTCTCTTTTTTTCTCCTGAGCTGTAGTAATTGCAATATCTCTGATTAAATTTGAAAACTAAAATCAAGTTTTAAATGATTTTGCAACCGCAACTTTATTCCTACCATAAATTATTCTATCCTATCTTTATAAAGAATAACCACAAATGCTGTTTCCTTATACAGGTCAAGAAATTGTTAGGTATCATATTGCTATTGTGTTTGAAAGAGCTTATTTCCAAAAATGAGATATGTTTTAGAAGGAACATTGTTTTTTGTTAAGAATGTAACAACTTTTTTAGGATGTAGTTAGTGGGACATAGTCTGTTGTATTGGGTACAGTGTCCTGTCCTGTGACTACTTTGTACAACACAGAGTACCAAATTCTCAGACAGACAAGGGGTAAGGATCAGGGGTGGGGGGTGGGAAGATGGGGGGAGGTAGGCTCTGAAATCAAAGGTCAATCGGACCTAAATACTGACTCCTACAAGCTCTCCGAAAACTGTGAGAAACATACACGTAAACCTGAAGTAGGAGGTAGACTCCATACATACAATAGGGCACTTGGTACAGTTGAGGTGTATCACCAAAGCTGCTTCTCTTCCTCTTTTCACTTGTGTTTGTTAGGAAGAGCGAGAGCTACGACAAATTTTGCTTACTTCTCTCTCAGGATCCCATAACAAAGTTATTCTCAGTTATTTCAGCTGTATTTCTTTAGATAATTGTCCATTTTATAGCCCACTACACCACTCCAGGTCTTTGCATTTACTTGTTAGATGTCAGTTTGGAACTCTGCCACACCTAAAACCTTCATTTCAGAGCTACAAAAAAAAAAAAAAAAAAAAAAAATTAAGAAGGAAAAAAACAGCACAAAATGAGAAACAAAAAGCAGCATCACTAGAATTCACCTTGAGGAAATACATGATAATGAAAAAGAAACAAGCCAAGAACCTGTGGGAGATGTGGGATTGTCTTCACCCACTGTCAGGAGTTTGGTTACAGAGGACCATACTCCTTTCTTTATGGCTCCAAACTCATCACTGATCTTTGCAATGGGCAATATTTATATCATCGTGTATCTGCAAATGTTACTTAGATTGAGTCAACTTAGACTCCAGCTGGAGCCCCACATTGGGCTCTCTGCTCAGCAGGGAGTCTGCTTCCTCCTCTCTCTGACTGCTTCTCTGCCTACTTGTAATCTCTGTCTGTCAAATAAATAAATAAAATCTTTAAAAAAAAAAAAAAGCTGAATAGCCGAACAAAAGGCTTAGGTCTATAAAGTCGAGTAGCACTGAGAAAGGGTCTGTGCTATGTGTTGCGTGCTCGCCTACGTGACTTCCCACACATTTGCTAGTCAGATAGAGACGATTTGGCCAGGGTTAGAAATTCTTGGCTGGTCCTTGCTGTCCTTGCATGGGTTATAGACTACACTACTGTAAGACTGTGCTGTGCTTACATAAACTATGTCTTGAGTGGCCTTGAAGTCAGTACATCTGGCGCTAGAGGGTCTGCTATTGGTGCTTGGGAAATAGATAATGGGAAAGCTTGAAGGATTTTCTGTGCATGTTACAAACTCTTTAGTAATCAGCTAAAAATAGATACTTTCTTATGATTATTTCTGTTAGCTATATAATGCCTTGCTGCCTTGAATAAAATTGGCCCTCCTGCCCCCATCTCTTTGTCTCTTAATTTCTTTTTAGCATCCTCTTACCCTCTCAACCCTGGTCGATTTGTCACACCGGCCGTGACAATGTACACCTTGAAAGTGAGGCGTGCCTGCCAGTAAGTCAGAGAAACTCCCTCAGCCACTGGCGAAGAAAGGCAGTCAGCCTTTCTGTGCAGCTCTCACAAACTGAAATTTGAACAATGAGGCAGAAAATGAACCATGCGGCTGACCGGGGGCACAGAGGGTCATGGGGAAACCACTGAGAGCCCTCAGTGCAGCCGCTCCATAGCGAGCACGGGCCCCTGAAAAGCCAACACCTGTCATTGTAGGCCAGACCCCCTGCAGCTCTATGCAGTCCACGTACTAGGGCTTCAGGGGGCAGCCCAGCATGCTGCACCAGGAGCCCCTACCGGCACCAGCGGGAGCCAGTCTCGCCCTCCTTGAAACTCCCTCACACAGAGGTACGCCTCCATGATAAAAGAGTAGACAGGTACTGCATCCAATCTCTTAGTCTATCTATCCCCGCAGTGAACCCCTGGGGTTGCTGGCCTCCGCATGGGCACGCTGGAACAGGGAGTCACCTGGAATGATAGTCACTTGATTTACTAAATGCCGGTGATGAAACCATCTCTTTCTTATCACTTAGAAGCCAACTTTTTACTCTCCTGATGTTAAAACTTGCCAGGGTGGTAATTCGGACCCAATTCCTACTTGTAATCACTCTGGTATTTTTGCAAATTTGCTTGGTGAACATGGTGGCAGAGATAGGCCTCTTTTGTCTTCAGTCAGCGTACCCTGGATCACCTGCTTCCTGTGGAAGGCTGCTTCTCAAGGATGGATACCCTAGGGCAGCTTATATCCCTTCAGTGGGGCCATCTAGTAGCTGCAGCCCTGAAGACCGGGCCAGATTACAGTCGCAGTAAACAGGATTCCCTGGTCTACCCTATCTACAAGTCAGCAGCCAGGAAAGCACTGGGGTGGGATGGAAACGCAGCATGGCACAACTGGGTAGTAGGAGGCGTCTATCCAGGGTGGGCAGATCCTGCCTCTTGAAAGGCCCAGAGACAGCCACAATATCCACCACAGCTGTGGCTATCCAAAGGAAGGACCCAGCTTACATAGTCACCACTGGCCTTGGTTGGCTGCATTTTCTGTCATGCCCTATCCCCAACATTTTCCCAAGCTTCCAAAGCTGTCCTCACCAGATGACACAGATAGGAACAACCCCCTTCCTGAGGGGTCATCAGCTCCATAAATGGCTCCTTGGCCCTAATAGCTCAATCCCTACCTCCCCAGCATATTCATTATGTTTTTGTAAGGCCCCACCTAACCCATGCACATCTATTGATCCTGTTTAATAATGAGAAGTGGGGTCTGTCACCACTATTTTAGTGTTTCCATGATCCCTATTGAAACCACGAGGTCAGGGGCACCTGGGTGACTCATTTGGTTAAGTGTCTGTCATCCCTTTGGGTCATGAGCCCAGGGTCCTGGGATCAAGTCCTGCATCAGGCTCCCTGCTCCGCAGGCAGCTTCCTACTTCCTCTCTCTCTCTCTGCCTCCTGCCCCCCTTGCTTGTGCTCTCTCTCTCAAATGAATACATTAAAAAATCTTTAAAAAAAAATAATAATCTTGGGGGGGAGATAGGGATGGGATAGCACCCTCAAAATCTTTCTATTACCATAAAAGAAATTTCTAGCTGCACCACAGCTGTAAAAACCTCATTATTTTCAATTTTGTCTCACACTGTGTCATTGGTCCACTTAAGGATTCAGTGTATATCAGCACTTATCTTAGTAAATCTTCCTGTTATTTTTTATGAGACTTTTTTAGTGAAAAAGAGCATATAATAGAAAAATAAGTTCTTATTTGAATTTTACCCTTGAGGGACATAAGGGAACTTCCTAGGGTGATAAAAATGTGAATATCTTGGAAGAGATACTGGTTTCCACAATAAGTGTAGTTACCATCTGTCACCATACAAGGTTATTACAATATTGCAGACTGCATTCCCTATGGTGGACTTTTCATCCCTATGACTTATTTTATAATGGAAAGTTTGTACCTCTTAATGCCCTTCATCTATTTCACCCGACCCCCACCCCTCCCCCTCTGGCCATCACTGGTTTGTTCTCTGTATTTATAAGTGCTTCCTGTTTCTTGTTTGGTGGTTGGTTTTGTCATGTAGATTAGCTGAGCATTACGTCATGTGTAGAACTGTGGAATCACTACGTTATGCACCTGAAACTAACATAACATATACGACAATAAAGAAAGATCCTGGTTTCACAGATAATGCGCATTTAGCAAAACCCAACAAGTTGTACACTTCAGATCTATGCATTTCCAACAACGTGAATGTGCTTAATGCCAAAAAATCATATACCTAAGGTTGGTTACAATGGAACATCTTATGTTATGTATATTTAACTACAATATTAAAAAGATCTGGGCTTTTCACTGTATGTTAAATTTATCTTAAAAGAAGGCTATTTTAAAATTCCATCCTTGTGTTAATTGAACATTCACAGAACATAAGGATTTATATGTCATACGTGCTGCCTCCAAGCCACAAAGTCTAAACTCAGCCTGTGATACTGAGTTTTAGCCTTGGAGAGTGCATTACTTTCCAATTTTATTCAGTGGGGCACCCTACTAGTTCCTTGGCACTGTTTTTCAGTGAAGAGTACTTTTGGGAACAACTTTTGATGTTCCTTTCACCACTCCTCCTAAGGAACGTATGGCTGCCCTGAAGCCCAGGCAGCGGATTCTTTCCAGAGCTGCTCTCCAGAGACAGGATGGGGGCCCCACAGCATGCTGGGTAATGACTGTGGGCTCAGAAGGAATCGTGGAGCTTTTCAGCTGACAGGTATGAGGTAACCTGACAGTGAGTTACTGAAAAGCCTGCTGCCATAAAGACTACCCACGGCAGGGCAGTCCCTGGCAAAGACTTTATGGTTTTTGTTTCTCACCTTTGGGGGAAAAAAATCAATCTCTTTTTAAAAATCTGTACAGTGAATACAAAAATGCCTTTGTCGGATGAGCGCACTTTCAACAGCAGTTCAAACAGAGCTAAACCAGCAAGTTAACAGTCTCAGAGTAAAAGAAGAAAGGGAAATGGATCTAGGAAAGAATGTCTTGGCTCTTAAATTCCTTTTCATTCAGATGCAGGGACGGTCGGTCCTGTGAAGCCCTGGATTTCTAAAAGACATTGTTTCTGAAGCCTTTAATTTCATCAACTTTGATAGTATTGGTCACAGTTTAAAGGAAATCTGTTTTCCTCAATTAACTGGACTGATCAAGACTCCTAAAATAATTCCTCGTGTATTATACTCAGGACCGGCATCTGGTCTATATATCCTAAAACCGACACCCTTCATTGATGCCATATAAAAAATAGAAAAAGAAATCACTTCTGTGGAAAAGTAGGAAAAGTACATTAAAAACAAAACAAAACTTCATCCCTTACTTGGGATAAGATAAAGTTGAAACTTCCTGGCAAACACAGAGATGCAGATCACAACAAGAGGGCTACATTTTATAAGACTGAAATGTAGAAGAATCAGTTTCAGATTTAACACTTAGGACATCTAAAAGCAATACAGAAAACAGGATGGAGCAAAAAGGTCTTGGCAAAACTACATTTGAAAAGACTAAGGGGGTTCAGTTGACTACTCCTTCATACAAATAAATTATATTTATGTATATAATTACATATATGTAGTTGCAAATTATACAAAATAATGCTGCTGTAACAGATTATTATAGAGCGTTATTTGGCAGAATTTGTAAGGAAGGTCCTGGTTAGATGGTACTTGGAGAATGGCATTGATTTCTGGGACTACAAGTATGTTAAGGATGTGAACAAATGAAAGCCCATCCAGAGGAAAATAGCTAGAATGTTGAAGGCTTTAGAACCAGGTCACATGAGGAATTATTAAAGATATGAGGCTTCTTTGCTTGATCAAGGAAAGACTCGAGTGCATTTTTTGTTATCTTCATACATCAGGGAAGATATATTATTACATTATATTAAGATAAGGTCCAATATGTGACAATTAAAACACAACTGTCCGACACAAAAGGCTGCATCAGAAGGCCCAAAAGTCCCCTTTAGAAAAGGTGTTCTGACATATAGAAGTCCATTAACTTATGTTGTCTAAAGATTCTTTCTTCCTTTATATAAAAATTAAATGGACAGGGTTTTTGTGGTTTCTGTTTTCCATTTTAAAGATCATATTTATTTATTTGAGAGAGAGAGAGCACAGCAGGACTCATTCCCAGGACCCTGGGATGATGACCTGAGCCGAAGGCAGACCCTTAACCTTAACCCACTGAGAAACCCAGGTGCCCCTCTATTTTTCACTTTATAGGTATAAAATGAATTGTCTCCCCTCTTAAATATTGTTTCTTAATATCTATCAGTCATCATTCTTTCATTGTTTTACTATATATAATGTTTTTTTTTTTCTCTAGGTAACTTTGATTTTCTTTTTATCTCTGGTTTTTAGAAATTTGACTATAATGTAACCTGGTGTGTTTGTCTTTGTATTTATCCTATTTCTGGTTAACTGAGCTTCTTAGGTGTATGAGCTTATTGTTTTCATCAAACTTAGTAATTTTTCAGAAAATTTTTCTTCAACTTCTTTTTCTGCTATAATTTCCTTCTGTCTTTTTTATGCCTGGAACCCTAATAACATGTATGTTAAACATGGTATTTGGTCAACAGTCACTGAGTCTCTGTTTTGGTTTTTTTTCCCCAGTATTTTTTTCCTCTCTGTGGTTTAGCTTCAGCGAGTTTCTAACATCTCGTCTTCATGTTAATTTCTTTTATTTCACTGGGTCAGATCTGCCATTAAACCCACTTAGTGAATTTTTTATTTCTAGAATTCCCATTTGTTTATTTTTTATAATTTTAATCTCTCAGCTGGGATCCCATCTGTAGTCACTATACTCACATTGAGAATCCATACTTTCACTTAAACCCTTGAATATATTTGCAATAGCTATTTTTAAGTCCTTTCTCCTAATTCTCGCATACACAATTTTATTTTTTCATTAGATACTATATATTGTAGGTGCTACATTGTTGAAAGTCTGGATGTTTTCTTCTTCCTTTAAAAAGTATTGTGTTTTCTTCTAGAAGACAGTTCATTACCAATGGAACGGTGTATTTTGTTCAACACCTGGTTTTACACTTTGACAAGGCAGGTCTAGAGTGACCATTATTCTATCAATGATATCCAACAGAAATTTCTATGATGATGGAGATGTATCTTCACTCTTTAAGAGTATAGCCACTAATAACATGTGGCCATTGAGTGTTTTAAAATGTGGCTACTATGACTGAATAACTATTTTTTATTTTGTTTCATTTTACTTCATTTAAATTTAAATAACCACCTCTGACTAGAGGTGGTTATTTTGAACCAGAAAGCTCTAAGACTTGAGAGTAAACCTACTCCTTAGGCATAAACTTTCCTTGGTCTCAAATACATGTTTGGGATATTCAGCATGGTTTCTTTACTCTCACTGCCCTGAATTCTCATGTCCCAAGCATTGCGTGACCTCTTATATCCTGTTTAGCTCACCATCCTCCAGTAACTGTTCTCACATCAATCTTCTGGAATTGCATGATACACATGAAATTAGTATTCAGTCTAAAATTCCAAAGGGGGTGCCTGGATGGTCAGTTAAGCGTCCAAATCTTGATTTCAGCTCATGTCATGAACTCAGGGTCGTGAGACTGAACCCTGTGTCGAGCCCTCCATCATGGAGACTGCTTGAGATTCTCTCTCTCCCTCTGCCTCTAGTAATGTGCATGCTCTCTCTCACTCTCTCTCTCTCAAAATAAATAAATGAAATTTTAAGGAAAAAAAGAAAAAAAGGTTCCAAAGGACACTCATGTGGATTTTTGGAACTTTTACTCTGCAGAGCTCTCCCTTCTATATCTAGCAATCTCAAAAATTCTAGCAACCTGGGAATCCCTGAGCTCCAATCTATTTTTTCCTTATTCAGTGACACCCCTGGTCTCTGCTTAGGTTCTACTGCCCACTGCTGCATTATGGAAACTGCTGCAGACAGAAAGCTGGAGTGAATGTCGATCCCATCTCATGTGTCTCCCTTATCCTCCAAGATGGCAGCCATCAGCCATACCCTGTCTGTTTTTCAGTACCTGTAAGTAACTACTGCATATATTTTCTCCACTTTTATAATTGTTTACATTGTGAAAGTAAGTATTAAATCTATTACTTCTTCAAGATCTGATCCAGAAATAAAAAGGATTCCTTTCAGGGCACCTGGGTGGCTCAGCTGGTTATGTGTCCAACTCTTGATTTTGGCCCAGGTCATGATCTCAGGGTTGTGAGATCGAGCCCCACATTGTGCTTGCACTGGGCATGGAACCTATTTGGGATTCTCTCTCTCCCTCTATCTCCACCTGCCCTGGACATTCTCAATCTCTCCCTCCCTCTCTCAAACAAAAACAAAAAACAAACCAAAAAATGGATCGCTTTTTTTTTTTAATTTAGGTTTGATTTGATTTTTTTTTATATAAAGCTTTCATGTAACTTCAAAGTTAAAATTATATACCAGGAACATGTACACAAATGTCATTTCCAAACTTGTCCTCTCTGTTCTGTTCCTTCTCATAGCTTAACATGTTAACTGTAGTTTTATACTTCTTTAATATGTAGGTAGGTAAATGGACAGGTGTACTTTCTTGTGTAAAAAGATGCTTTCTATAAATACTCTGCACATTGCTGTCTTTTTTTTTTTTTTAAGATTTTAGTTATTTTGACAGAGAGAGAGAGAAAACACAAGTAGGAAGAGTAGCAGGCAGAGGGAGACGGAGAAGGGCTCTCCACTGAGCAGGGAGCCCAACATGGGGCTCTATCACAGGACCCTGAGATCATGACCCGAGCTGAAGGCAGCTGCTTAATAGACTGAGCCAGCCACTGGCCCCTGCACATTGCTGTATTTGCTTAAAAATAAGTCTTGGGAGTGCCTGGGTAGCTCAGTCTGTTGGGCATCTATCTGACTCTTGGTTTCAGCTGGGGCTACGATCTCAGGATCATGATATTTAGCCCCATACTGGCCTCTGTGCACAGCAGGGAGTCTGCTTGAAATTTTCTCTCTTTTCTCCCTCCACCCCTCTTCCCTGCTCTCTTTCAAAAATAAATAAATCTTTAAACAAAACAGATCTCGGACATCATTCATTCCCTTTTATTGCTGAATATTTCTCAATTATACAGATATGCCATTTTCTCACTCAACCAATCTGCTTTTGATCAACATTGCAGCCACTTCCAATTCTGTGCTATTAAAACAATGCTTCAGCAGATAGCTATATACATTTGTCATTGCCAGTGTATCACTGAAACAGATTTCAAGAAACGGGATCTGGCGGGGGAGGGGGACTTAAAGGAAAATCTCTTCATTTTCTATCTATATCTCTCTGCAATTATATATGCTATGCACTATGTACTCTGCATAAACTGTGTTGTTTACAGTCTCCTAGAAAGCATTCTTTCCTGTCCCTGGGTCTTGCTACCAGTTAGTTCCTCCATTGGAAGTCTACTATTCTATCCTCCCCTGAACTTGACTTCACTGAAATGAAGAGAGACATAGCAGCATAAATGGTAGAAATGAGAAAGCAATATGGATGAAGGGAAGGAGGAAATCACATCTCTGTAAGCACAACTGGTAACAAATGAGCTTCAGAATTGGATCAAAATGTAGACAACTGTGAAATTACCCTTGAGGGCAGAAAGAGGAAAGAAAATTTAAAGTAGTTCATGAAGAAAAACAGCATATAGAGTTTGATGATTAGCCATTACCCACTTTTGGGGGGGCACTGACTAATGAATCATTAACTAAAATAACAACAAAACAGGTTAAGCATTAGAAATAAATGCCCTTGATCCTATGGGTTTTCTGACATAAATCAATTTATTGGAGAAGGCTGAGGAATCTGATAACACTGAGAGAAAACCACCTTTGAAAATCACGTACTGATAATATAATATTGATAATAACTAAAAGAGTGAGGAACCAGCATAGAAATGGACTGAGAAAGCAATGTAACAGATTAGAAAATTCTGAACAAGATGAAAACATATATATAAATGAATAAGACTATAATAAAGGTACTAATTCACCAATGATTTATCCAAGTAAAATAAATTAGGATGTTTGCAAATATTTAGCTGTTAAGGATATGCACAGTGTACTTCATAGAAGAGCAAAGAAAAAACAAATCTTCCAGCTACTTAAGTATATCTGAAGAATGAAACTGCTAGAATATATCAAAAGCATTACTTTGGAAACATGGTCACTGATATGGAAAATGTTCATGCTATACATGTGATTGGGTGAATACAATGGATTATAAAATAGCACAGACAGCAGGTTAGTATTTTGTAAATATATCTGCACCTATATACAGATAAAGTCTTCTAAACATGGGCACAGAACAACATCTGGGAGTTTATACTCTGAAATGTTACCAATCTCTCTTGGTGGTAGAATTATAGATTATTTTTTTTCTGCTTCTTTGCTTTTTAATTTCAGGATAGTAATGAATAATAGTATAAAATGCAGTAATAATACCATTTTAAATGAAATTGACTGCTTCTAGTCTAAGTGCACTAATAATAATGAACAGTACTAATGTAAATTAGTTATTTGAAATAAAATTGAAATACAATAAACAACTTCCAATCTTTTCAAGAGGCACAAGAAAGAAGGAAAGGATTCTTTCCTCCCACACCGAGCTTGTTTAGATGGTAAATAGACATGACCTAGCAGATAAAATAGTTTGATCTTGTAAACATCTCTTACTGTAGTTTTTAAAAGTTGTCTTGGTACTCAGAATTATTTACACCATTAAAAGCAAGTTAAGGGACGCCTGGGTGGCTCAGTTGGTTAAGCAGCTGCCTTCGGCTCAGGTCATGATCCCAGCGTCCTGGGATCGAGTCCCACATCGGGCTCCTTGCTCATCAGGGAGCCTGCTTCTCCCTCTGCCTCTGCCTGCCATTCTGTCTGCCTGTGCTCGCTCTCTCTTCCTCTCTCTCTCTGACAAATAAATAAATAAAATCTTTAAAAAAAAAAAAAAAGCAAGTTAAAAAGATCAAAACGTTTATCATGGGGTTTCTTCTATGGAAGTTAAAAACTGTAACTGCTGGGGTTATCTGGACACCAGTTTTAATAACTTCATAGTGCCACAAAGACACATGGCAAAATTATAATACGCTACTTAGGCAGAAACCTTCTCCTTCTTTTACTAATGTGGAAACAGCGTTAAGTTACTGAAGACTGAGTGACAAAACAAAGATCCTCCATCAGACACACAGACTATTATATCCTGCTGATTCTCAAATTTAAACTGAACAAAGGACTCTAACAAGCTCAGAAAGACCTACAATCCAAACAGTCTCTTCTGGAAGTTGAAAAATAAGCTGTAATTGCTGTTTGGTTGAAAACTACATTGAAGGGGACACAGAAAGTCTTTCCAGGGAGGCGAAATAATGTAAATTTTTGCTCTCATTCTATTTCTTTGGTTGCTACTGTCTTATTTGAAGTTTTCATCATAAATTTCAGGCATCATTTGATAGCATTTTGGGATTACAGCTTTCATTTAACCCTTAACTGTGTTGCTGCAAAGCTTGTAAGTTATTGTTACTAAAAAACAGGTGATAACATGGCTCACATAAGTAGGAGGAAGACATTTTCTTTTCTTTTTTTTTTTTAAGATTTTATTTATTTATTTGTCAGACAGAGAGGTCATGAGCAGGGGCAATAGTAGGTAGATGGAGAAGCAGGCTTCCCACTGAGCAAAGAGCCCGATGCGGGACTCGGATCCCAGGACCCCGGGATCATAACTTGAGCGAAAGGCAGATACTGGACTGACTGAGCCACCAGGCCCCAGGAAGACATATTTTCGATGTTGGTCACTGGGCAAGCTATACTCAGCAACACCTATCTATCAAAAAAAGACCATTCGTTCACTTTACATATCCATGTGGATGTAAACATTCCTCCAAGTATTTACTCGGATTTTACTGAAAAGTAGCATCTTTACTTCTTGCATGCCTCCAGTGCCTCGCTGCACACACTGCCACACTCAACACACACATACGCCGTTCTCTTCTAGCTTTGTTATTCCTAGGATAGGTAATATTATTTGTCCAGGATTCTTCCTTCCCTCCCTGCCGCTGTCATGCTTCTCCCGGATGTCGCATATATCCCCACCTCATTGGCTGAGAAGGGCGGGCCTGAAACAGTAGCTCCCCTTTGCCAGGACCCCAAAAGGAGAGGCAGGTGGAGGAGCCCTGGACCCAACCAGCACTTTGGAACCTAGAGTTAAGTCCAGACAAGAAGAAGCTGCTGTGTGGGTCCCTGAGCATAAAAGAAAAATTTGTTGCCATAAACTACCACCAAGTTCAGGGGCACCTGGGTGGCTCTGTTGGTTTCACTTCTGCCTTCCTCTCAGGTCATGATCCCAGGGTCCTGGGATTGAGCCCCATGTCAGGCTGCCTGCTCAGCAGAGAGCCTGTATCTCCCTCTCCCTCTACCCCACCCTCTGGTTCACACTCTTTCTCAAAGAAATAGATAAAATCTTTAAAAAATAATAATAATAACCTTAAACAAAATAAACTACCAAGTTCTGAGCTGGTTTGTTGTGCAACAAAGCTAATTTCTAAGACGATATATTCCCAGAAAAGTATAAGCAGGATACTCCTAGCCGAAGGAATTCTGAGTAGATTAAGGTAATGACACGGAGTCATTAATTCCCAGTGCATTTTCCAAAAATAAACAGTCCTTTTTGTGTGGCTGTCTCATGGCTCTTATATGAAATAAATATCTAGTCCCCACATCTAAAGAGTTGCAATTATGTACAAAAAATAAGAAATAAACAAGAAGGAATGGACATATGAATGAAGGAGCAAAATTCAAACACTTTGGCTAGAAAACCATCCATTCTATGCACACCATCTGGGTGTACTTTTTAAAAAGATACATCTGTGGGTTTGAGAGATCAAGCAGGGGGAGGGGCAAAGGGACAGAGAGAGAGAGAGAGAGAGAGAATCTCAAGCAGACTCTGTGCTGTATGCAGTGCCCAATGTAGGGCTCAATCCCACGACCCTGAGATCATGACCTGAGTCAGATGTTTAAATGAATGAGCCACCCAGGCACCCCTGTGTACTTTTATTTATATATAAAGATCCAATACATTGATGGATAATAACATGACTGTCCAAGAAGAGTTTATATTCACCACCATCATAACACCGTTATTCTGAAATCCTGGTGCTTGGTCAGATAACCCTCTTCTGTCTTCCACAGCACCTGTGCTCCCCTCCTGCCTGCACTCATACTGCACCATTGCCCTTTTGTTACCTGTTCGTCTCACTAGTCCCTGGAGTCAGGGAAAAGCAGGTTTCCCTCACTTTGTGCTCCAGCTGCAGCACAATCCCAGGCACATTGTAGTGTATAGTAGTAGTAGTAGGCCACTACTTGTTTTTCAGTGAGCTATTTGACTTCCTTTTGAATTGTGACACTAAGCATGGGGTATCATTCATGAAAACATTTCTATTTTTCTTTACCCTCTGATAAAAGTTGTTTTCACTTAAATCAACTGGCCAATGAAATGCAGCAGAACAAAGGGAGGACTAACCTCAAAGGAGAGAAATTAGTCGAGTAAGAGACAGTTAAACCATATTAACATTTTCTCTTGATTCTTCCTGTCTTCAGTCTAGGGCTCTCTTCTTCCTTTATCTGACCTCCCCATGACACTAGAGCATTGAATAAAACTCACGAGCTGGGAGAGGGAAGAACAGAAAAAAAATTGGAAATTGATGCTACAGTAAAAACTAACAGTGCAAAACTTAGTCAATGAGAAAAGGAGAACCCTGGAACCTTCAAAAATAATCACAGAATAAATGTGATGAGCTTTGGTAATTCGATTTGCTAATGCAGGGAAAATCAAATTTGAGTTACTTTCAGATGAAGTGGATGGAAGCAAGGACAGGGATTAGCATTCCTCAAAGGAACACAGCTGAAGTACTGGGATACACTCAGAGAGGGAGGTGAGAGCGGAGGAGGGGAAACCTTTGCCACAACTTGGAGTCAATTCTAACACCGAGTTTGGATAAAAGGGAAGCAAGAGACCTCAGACAGAATTCTTCATTTTAGACTCCTTGCCTGTAATGGCACACAGTTAGTGTTGTGAAATATTTTGAGTGTTTTCAACAAGTAAAACATCCGTTAGATGATAAGTTGTGGTCTGAATATGCTGTCAAAGAAAAAGAAATACATATATATATATATTATATATGTGTATCTATCTTTATTTTTATATAATAAAATCCAAAATTTGTAAAATTATGTACATTTTACATAGGAGATAGAAATACAGGAGACAGAATTTTTAGAAGTTAGCTAATTAAATATCCAATCTATAGGGAGAAAATTAAGAGGGAATAAAACTATCAAAATGTCTTGAATACATGGCAGAAACTATGTGAGCTACAAACCATGGCCAGCCGGGTACTGGGGCTGCTATCCTCCTGACTTGAACAACAGGGGAAACCTAGCCAGACTATAAATGCCAGGCATCTTTGAACGACCTCTGCCATTTCTCTCCTGGTGCTGTCTCTCGATATTCCCTCTGGCATCAATGTCTAGTTTCCATAATTCTTCACAATATTCAGGGTCAAATGGAATCTAGCCTCATTGCTTGCTGTAAATGACCTTTAAACTGCAGCGACAGGATATGGGTGGTGATGTCACAAATCAAGTAATGAACACCTTCCAAGGTAACTTCTAACATCTACTCTGTGCTCTTGGCCTGGGGTGAGCCTGAAGCCTCCCAAAGACTGATGGGGTCCCACACAGCTACAGGTTTACCAACGCTTCACAGAAACAGAAAGTGGAGTACGTTCACAGAAGACAAGATGGATGTCTGGCTTTGTCACTATGCTCATCGGTGGGACAAAGAAAATCTGTACATCAGAATTTATCATTTGTAAACAGTGATACCACCATTGCTACAGGTGAATATGAACTCTACCAGTGACTTAACCTTGGGTCAGCAATCTAACATTTTTGAATCACTGTCATAAATGGGTAACTCACATATTTTCCTCATCGATTTAAGATGTATACCTGAAGAGATGGTTCACCAATGTTTTCCAAACTGGCTCTAAATGCCAATCCTAAGGGGAAAGGGTTTGGCAGTCTACCCACAACTGACCCCCTCACCCCCTACCACTACAATGAGTACTTTCAATGAGTACTAGAGACAGTACACTCCAAGGACTGGGAGCATGAGGTCTGAACCAGCCACGGACAAGTCCCAGAGCTTCTGTTTACTGAAGGGGGCAACACCGCACAAAATACCAGACCTCTTTGTCTCCTTTCCTCATTTGTAGAAGAGGACACTTATAATTAATGCCACATAAAGTTGTTGTGATAATTATATGACATAATGTAAGTAAAGAGCTTATCACTAGCAAGAAGTGTTCATTGTCATGGTTGCTCTTCATGGCACAGTATTTCTGTAACTACCATTACTACTATGGCTGCCACTACTA
The DNA here is from genome assembly GCF_010015895.1 of Lontra canadensis. Lineage (NCBI taxonomy): Eukaryota > Metazoa > Chordata > Mammalia > Carnivora > Mustelidae > Lontra > Lontra canadensis. The sequence continues at coordinate 6,503,850 of NW_022631079.1, forward strand.
CTTCAACTACTCCTGTTGCCACTAATATGTCATACTGGGTCTGAGTCTGGACGAAGTCAACTTTCAGAGGGCCCCTGCTCAATGGAACTCATCTAGTATGGAGAGGCAGGCAGACAAATGAGTGCCATAAAGCAGACGCTCTAATCAAATGTCTCCTCACAGTTCCGAAGAAACACAAAGGGAAGAAGGCAGGATCGGAGAGTTGGAGTACTGAAGCATCCTAGAATATTCAGGAATCATCTGTAGCTCAGGTAGGACTCTAGGAAGCAAGCAATGGGCTGAGGATGGAAGTAGGCCAAATTAGGAAGTGCCATCAACACTGTGTTTAGGAGATAAGGGTCAACATCTCTGTCTTTTGAACAACTCCCATGTGGAAGGAACTTTCCAGATCTTTTTCTCAGCCTTTTGTAGTACTCAGCATTAAATCAGTTTTATAGAGAGGAAACTGAGGAAGGGGGTAGAGATAGGTGTTAAATGACATGCCCAAAGTTACAGAGCTAGTAAGTAGTAGTGCTGGGGCTTGAGCCCAGAATTCACACTCCTAGTAGAACCTGCTAGCACATGACAGGTGAGCCATGTGGCTTGGAACATCCTCTGGAACAGTATGGAGAGTAACCTGGAGGGTTACTGGACTTATAACAACAGCCAACCACAGTCATATCATTTTCCCTCAAAGAAGGAAGAGAATTCCTGAAATACTCTTGTCTGTTCCATAAAGCTTGGCTCACTGAGGTCTGAGCATAGCCCCATGCTCCTATAGTACTAGATGAGTCTAGTTTTCTGTGTGAAATTCTTTAAGGCAAACCAAAGGCTGGAAATTCCTGTGGAAGGGAAAACTTGAACAGCAAGTTCTTAGGTTCATGGCTTGGCCAAAGGTCTCTACCCATTACCCATTGTGCGTTTTATACCTGAGAACAGAAAGGAATCAAACTGCAATTATTTGGAAGTTTATCCACTTCACTAATGTCTGGGAAGCTTCTTTCTTCCTTGTCACAAGGGGAAAGAGAGTTCATAAGAAGAGTTTACTTAGTATTAGCCGAACACTGTTACTGCTATTGATGGGTTTTAGCTTACAAAACTGCAGTGGACTAATTTTTCTCACTCCACAAATCTATATTCCGCATCCTGTTCTTCCCGCCCACTCTCAATTGTCATGTAAATAAGGATTTTTTTTTCCCCCAGCAGGAGCTGCCCTCCATTTATAAACTGGCTGTGTTTCCCAAGTTCATTTGTAAGTCAATTGCTGAGAACTCGGAATATATTGTCTCAAACTAGCAATTAAGATGATGTTGATTAGGTCCCAGTCCAGCCCACAAGATTTAACCCAGAGTGGTGTAACTAAATCTACTACCTTAGAGCACTTCAGTCCCATAAAACCACCATTCATTCCTATTCCTGGTTCCTCAAGGTAATAGATCCTGTGTGCCTTGGAATATACTCCTCTCTCTGGCAGAGGAAGAGTTAAGAAATTCCTGAACAGTTGTCACTGGTTATCATCCAGCATTGTACAAAAATAAGTCTCTTTCTAAGTCTACTTAAGAAAAAGTCCCTCTGGGGTGCCTGGGTGGGTCAATTTGTTAAGCATCTGCCTTTGGCTGGGGCCATGAACCAAGGTCCTAGGATCAAGCCCTGTGTGGGGTTCCCTGCTCAGCAGGGGGTCTGCTTCTCCCTGTCTCTCTGCCTCTCTCCCTGGCTTGTACTCTCTCTCTCAAATAAATAAAATCTTAAAAAAAAAAAAAATCCCTTTAGAGGTAGCCTAGGTGGCACAATCAGTTAAGCAGGGACTCTTAGTTTCAGCTCCAGTCCGGGGTCCTGAGATCAAGATGTGAGACAGCCTCTGTGGTCAGCACTCAGTAGGCTTAAGCCTCTCTCTTCTGCTCCCTCTGCCTCTCCCTGCCACACACTCTTTCTCTAAAATAAGTAAGTCTTAAAAAAGAAGTCTCTCTCCATTTCTATATATATTCACCTAAGAGAGTGTTCTGGTTTATGTCAAATACCTTTGGGACACTTTTTAGAATTTAATATTCATTTGAATTATTCCCAAAGATTCTAATTTAGTCTCTCTGGAGTGGGGCCTAAGAATCTGCATTGTAAACAAACTCTTCAATGACACCATTTTTTCAATTAAGATATAATTTACATAGAACAATAACGTGCACAGATGTTATATGTTTGGTTTGATGAGTTTTGACAGTTGGTGAAACCACCATTCTAAACAAGATATAGAACACTTTAATCCTCTCAGCAACTTCCTGATACTCTTCTCAGTTCAGTTTTCCCACATCGAGGAGAGTGGGGAAAACCAGAGATTGGATTTTACTGTTTTAGAACTTCCTATAAATGGAATCATACAATATATTCCATCTTGTGTGTCTCATGATGTTTGTGAAAGACATCCATGTAGTAGCATCTATCATTGGTATGTTTCTTTAAAAAAAAAAAAAAGATTTTATTTATTTATTTGACAGAGAGGGAGAGTGCACAAGCAGGGGGAGCAGCAGGCAGAGAGAGAGAGAGAGAGACAGGCTCCCTGCTGAGCAGAGAGCCTTACAAGGGGCTCCATCCCAGGACCTTGAGATCATGACCACATCCAAAGGTAGACACCCAACTGACTGAGCCACCCAGGCATGCTGGTATGTTTCTTTTTGTAGCTGAGTGACATTTTGTGGCATGGATGTACTGCCAATTCATTTATTGTTCTCTAGTCATGGACATTTCCAATTTGAGGCTATTGTGAATAAGACTACTCTTCGTATTTGTGTATAAGTTTTTTTTGTGGACATATGTTTTTCATGTAACTTGGTTTAAACACCTGGGAGTAGAACTGTTGAGTCCTAGGTAGATGCTTTTTTTTTTTTTAAACTTTATACTTTCAAATATTTTTCCTAACTAATTACATCATTTTATCCCAATAGTACTAATATACAAGACTGGTCTATATTTTTCCCAATATTCTATATTAGCAGTCTTTTTCATTTTGGCCATTGAAATATGTATAAAATGGTACTTTATTATAGTTTAATTTGTGTTTTCTGATAACCATAATTTGAGTATCTTTGCTTGTATTTATTGTCCACTATATTCTCTTCTTTTAGAAAGTGTCTGTTGAAGACTTCTGCCCATCTTTTTATTAGCTTTTTTGCCTTGTGTGTGTAGGAATTCTAAATATACCTAGATTTGATTATTATGTCATATGTGTGGATTCTGACTATGTCTTCTGGATCTGGGACTTACTTGTCTATTGATTTTCTTAGTTAAGTCCTTGATCTAATTTGTTGAACGTATTGCATAAGGTTATCCATAACGTTCTCTTATTTATCCTTTCTGCATCTATGGTAGTCTCCTCAAAGTCTCTGAAAAGGTTCTATCTCAGTGCCCTTGCCTGTCTCTGGCATTTGGCATCCATACCCACTAAGTGAGGGGTAACAAGAAAAAAATAGTGAGTGTGTGCAGGTTCATTTTGTGGCTGCTTTTCCTCAGTATTCTGATTTATCTTGTCAGCCCAAACATATATATTAAAAACTTGTTCAAACTTCTGTTTTCTCCCTGCCCCTGTCCATGGTACATTCTTCACATTCCCAGCACTCTGCCGGGCATGAAACGAATAATGTGTCTCTTAGCTCCCAGAAGACTTCATAGCTCCCTGGATGTTAGTTCATGTAAGTCCATTTTTATCCTCAGTCCTCTGATGGATTTTCTAAAACTATGATTTTATAGCTTGCTGCTAATATGGTTTATTATTTTCAGAGCAGAAGCAATAGTCTCTCGTGGCTTCCGACAACCCAGCCAGAAAGGAAGTCTCCCCAGTTCACTGATGCAAGTGCCCCATGACCAACACTTGAAAGAGCCTTTCCTGTATGTTCTCAATGGGGATATAAAGAATGGCTGGTCCCATTAGGGGGAGGTTAAGACTCCAGTTGTAAAATTCTCTGGCCCCACGGATATCCATATATCTTGTGAGGGAGTTCTTATTGCTTAGAAAATCTCAACATGGATGTACTACTTTTATTATAGAGTAAAACGGAAAGTTAGGAAGTATATACTGAGAACTTTAAATGCCAGACTTGAAAATAACTGCTTTATCATGAAAAACTCAAGCCCTCATTTCTTCTTTCTCTCAAGAATGAAATTCTAGAATTAGCAATCTTCGGTCTAACTCTTCAACAATAAAAAAGTTTTCCTTTTATTCCATACCAGAACAAACTTTATTCCAGATGGTAATGCCTAAGCTAAGGAAGCAGTACTTTTAATGAATTTAAAAATTAAACCAGAGAGATGTGCCTTGACAGTTGGAATAGGAGAATATAATTCTAGATATGTACTTTTCCACTAGAAGTTTTTATTACTTATTTATAACTACTATTTACCATGTCAAACTGTTCTATTTTCCAAAGGGAAAAGAAATTTTCTTTTTCTTTTTTGCGTCTTTATTGTTTCAATTCTGATGATCTCTGGAGAGATTCATATGATTAATAACTTCTAAATTAATGAGATAGTCAGCATTATATATCATATCTACCACAATTTAAATTAAGGGCTCATGCCTATGAGGTCATAATTCATACCTTATATTTGAAACACACAAATTTCTATTTTTACTCTGCTCTGCAAAGCATACCTTGGTTTCTAAACAGAGTCATAAAACCCAGAGTCAAAATAACACTCTCAGGAGGGCAGACAGGATATCTTCATCTGTACTTCTATGAGGGTACCATACTTCAGAATCTGGTCCCCAACCTCTCACTTCACCACCCTGGATTTTCTTACTGTATCTTCAGACACTTGATAACTCAGAACTAAATACTCACAGGAACTAAATATACCCCAAAATGGTACATAAAGTGAAAAGCTAATTGGCAGTAGACCTATCACTTTTTCATGGTCAGTAGTGCTTCAGTTCCTACTCAGGACACCCTGTCCTCAGCAAACCAAGATACCCAAATCCTCAATTATTTCTCAGAACTCTGCTCTCTGGTCCTGTTGTTCTAAAAACAAAGGTATAATGATCTCAAGTGTATGTTTTATCTGAGCTCTGGAAAAGTACAACAATATGCTGACCCCACGAGAGGCAAGGTAAGTTGCTCACTTTGCACAAATGTACTATCTAAAAATATTTTCCCTTTTTTCCCCAACTCTGATCCATGCATATATTGATTACATTCCTTGTGACTATGATTCTTCTTTTTCTTAAATATGTTATTATCACTAGTAAAACTCTGTGAAGGGTTATTTTCCTGAGCCTAGGAAACATTTTGTGTTTATTATTAGGTTTGCTCATGATCCAATTAAAATGGGCTTAAACAATGGTTTGAGTAGAAAAGTACTTCAATGGGGTGCCTAGGTGGCTCAGTGGGTTAAGCCTCTGCCTTTGGCTCAGGTCATGATCCCAGGGTCCTGGGATCGAGTCCTGCATCTGGCTCTCTGCTCAGCAACGAGCCTGCTTCCTCCTCTCTCTCTGCCTGCCTCTCTGCCTACTTGTTATCTCTGTCTGTCAAATAAATAAATAAATAGTCTTTTTTAAAAAAAGAAGTATTTCAATACTTATGAATACTTATGACAGAGTTTAAATCTGGTGAGGATCCAGGCTCCCACTGTCCTTTTTTGGGTCAATGTCATTGCTTTTGGCTCTTAAGTAGACTCTCTTCTTAGAGTCCCTGGTGGCTGCTTATCTCCAGGGTCAGCTTTACTCATTCTTATGCACTGGGAAAAGGAAAGTCTCTTTTGATTGATTTCACAGTGCAGGGGGGGGGGGGGGGGGGGGGCCTCAGAGATTGTGTCCTAAAAGCTCACTGGCTCTGGGTAGATTATGTGCCTATCTCTGACCCAGCCACTGTGATCTGGGGGTTGTGGTATCTCAATTTTCTGAAGCCAATCAAGATCTAGCCCTGAAAGAAAAAGAAAAAAAGAAGAAGAAATGAAAGAAGAAGGAGAAGGAGGAAAAGGAGAAAAGATCTAGCCCTGGACCTTGAAGACTACTTCAAGTCCTCTTAAACCACATAATCAAATGGGAGTGAGTGAATTCCTCAAGAGAAAATTAGGCAGATGATGGGGAAAGAACCAACAATACCCACTGTGGGCTCCTTAAATAATGAGTTCATTAAATTAACCAAATCTCATTTTATCTGGGGTCTCCATGATAGTAAGCTACAGGAATTTCTCAAGGGAGGTCAGAGAAACAGGAGTATGGACATAAAAGCAGCTCCCTATTTAAATATCTCTGCTAAGAGGAGGGTAGAAAATCCATACTTTCAGCTCACATCTGATATTTGATAATGGTTAAGATTTTTTCTAGCCTCAATCAAAACAGGATGAAAGCACAAAATGAAAACTCACAAAAGTTTTCTACATTAGACTGCCAAGTTTGACACAGCAATCACTGTCCCAGAATCATGCCCACAGTGACGAGACTGATGCAGGAGGAGTCTAGCTTTGGGCCGCACAAGAAGACACATATGACAGTCTAGACCTATGTCAGAGGCATGGGACAAATACAGCCATCCTTCCTGACACACCCTCTCCATCTCAAGTGGAGTATTTGTTCTCAAGTCCCTTTTGTCCTTAACAACCAGTGTTGGATGGAGCCATTCCAATTTACTCAACATGACTGAAAGTGACTCACACTGTTGCAATAGTGCAACAGTGACCCAAACTGTTCAATAACAACCATTCTCAGAAGACCCCTGGGCTCCTCTGCTATTTTTCTCATCCTTTCTCCAGCAACTACCATGCTTAATACATCAATAGAAATGAGGATTGAAGTAACTTCAGTCTATTCACAGAACCGATGCCAAGGCTCTGGGCCAATTATCAATAGACAGTGTGGGACCAAAAAGAAGTAGGAGTCACCCCCAAACAAAAGATGGATACCCAAGTTAGCAGTCCAACTACTCAAAATGAAAACTGTGAATCGCAGTTATCTTTTTAACTAGAAGAATGGAAAAAGATAAGAAAGGAGGCAAAAAGGAAGGGAGAAAAAAATACTACCTCCTAAGAAATCTCACTTCTACTTGTTTCAGTTATAGGAATGAAATAAAAATCACCAGCATTTCTCTGAATGACTTATTATTTATATCTAATTATAGGTAGCATGAGAAATGGTCCAAACCTGCATTGTTGTTATTTTATTTGATTAGGACATTCAATCATATTCATCTCTGTTCAGCCATCCTAGCTGGTAACTTGGGCAAATTCTATAGGCTCATTGCTTTCTATCATACACAGAACACCACAGTTTGAGGGTGGGAAAGAAGTTGAAGTGGGAGCTACAAGTAAATACTACATGATCCTAATCTCAGGTTACCAAAAAGCCAAAAATCTCACTCCTACATTAAAGTAGGCATACAAGAAAAACTTAAAAAAAATACAATATAATTATAACACATTTTGTGGACATATTAAAACCAAGATAAAAGTTTTTGGATTTGGGGGTACCTGGGTGGCTCAGTTAGTTAAGGATCTGACTCTTGGTTTCAGCTCAGGTCATGGTCTCAGGGTCAAGAGATCCATCGAGCCCCACACCAGGCTCTGGGCTCAGGGCACGGTCTGCTTGAGATTCTCTCCCTCTCCTTCTGTGTCTCCCCATCACAATGAAAAAAAATCTTAAAAAAAAAAGTCTTTGGAGATATAGATATAAATATATCTATATTTATATATAGATATAAATATAAATATATCTAGAGATATAGATATAAATATATCTATATTTATATCTATATCTCCAAAGACTTTTTTATATATATTATTTATTTGTATATATAGTTTTGTATATATTATACATACACACACACACACACACTTTAATGTGACTTGTAAACAAACTAAATTAGATATAAAACAAACTATCATTGTATACAAGTTTCAAAAACATGGAAGTGTCAAGGCTTCACATTTTGAGATACTTCTATTTTCAGAACTCATTACATTTCAGCTGCAGGAATTATTTATGCCAGCCTATTTAAAAAACTGGCAGTTTACAGTAGAATACTAAAGAGTAAAACAAAGAAATGTCAAGAGTTTGATCATGTGTCTTTGATTATTTGGATATAGGTGGGAATCACTGGATGAGACACAAGATAGAATTAGGAAGGGCCAAACAAGCCCAGAAGGATCTTGTGAAAATACAATAATTGGGGACGAGTCTGTACTGGGTATGTGGAAGTTGTCATGATTTTTAATGTGTGATCAAAATAGTCTAATTGTGAAGTTATGTGAATTTTTAATTGAAACCTAGATGTTGAGTCTGCTTTCTCTTCATCAGTCTGTTCTAGAAAATACACGGAGTGGCCGGGCTGTGGCACTGGCAAGAGGAGAGCTGGAAGGAACACCGCAACGTCTTGCCATCCTCTGCCACTGACCCCTTAGTTCCGTGTGGTTTAAACACATCAATAGCTCAAATCATCAGCAACTTTGCAATTTAGAAAAGATGTCTAAACTACAGAAAAGTGGAAAATAGAACAATAAGCTCTCTATCCATCACCTACACTTAGCTATTTTTATCATTTTACATTAATGAGCCTCACTTCCTTACTCTCTGTAAAGAGTATACTTTTTAAAAAAATCAGGATATTTGTCATCTACTAATTTTTTTTATTTCACCAAATTACTAATGGTTTAAAAAAAAAGGAATTCATACTTAATTTTTACTCTTCTTTTCTTATCATTCACCTACCTTTACCAAGTTTGGCTCTTTTACCTCAAAGTGTTATTCATCCATTTCTTCCTATTTGTACAACCATTCCCCTGGTTCAAGATTCCATTGTTTCTTAACCATGTTACAGCCACAGTCTCCCAACCGGCATTCCTGTCTCTGATATTTCCTTCCTCTGACCCAACTCTGTTTGCACAGTTGTACCTCTAACAGGCACCAATGTCTCACTGCCTCACCACCTACACAACAGAGCACAGACTCCTTAGACATCTTGGAACATGGCCCCAGTCTTCCTTTCCATTCTCACTGCCTACTTCTTCCCCTTGCAGCAACTTCTTTTAGCCACAGCAACTCCACTGCCATTTGCCCAAGGAACTTCCCATGTTCTCGGTCTCAAATGCCCTCTCCCCTTTGTTCATTCAGCATTCAGAATCTCACTAGCGTTGTCTTCTTTGACTCCACAGGCTGCTGGATTCCTCTTCTAGGTTCCTGAAACATTTTGTCACATTGCATGTCACCATTTATTTTCAGATCTGTCTCCTCCCAGACAGTACATTTCCACCCTTGCCCAATAGCTGGAACATTGGACAGTTTCCCACTGTTGTTCCTAGAGGCACTTAATATTTTGTAATTCTGAATCTTACCAACTTAGGAAGACTGGAAAGAAAATATCTTTAACACTTGAAAGAAAAGACATTAGACCATGATTTCATTGGTTTTCTCGGGCTCTACGTATGCTTTAATACCACTTGCTATTGCATGCTTCCGAGACTCACAAAGGCATTGCCTAAAGTATTTGGCCACTCACAGAGGTGGAATTTGACCAACAATTAAAGACCAGTTACTGTGCTCCATGTTAATAATAGAGGAGATGCCAAAAGAAGCCCCTCAAAATTAACTAACATATAAGGTCCAAAAATTTAATTTCAGCCAAAAGTGAGAAAAGTAAAGTTTAAGGAACAGAAAGTATAACACTTACAAGAGATGGGTTCTTCATAAGCTGCTAATATGGGGACTAGCACCTACATGCTTACATACCTAAACTACGTTACACCATCCCATCTAGCTCTCCATCAGATAACATGGTCTTTTTAATTTTTTATTTTTATTTTGTTATTATTACTAATTTTCTTACTTGAGCTTTACATTCAGACCTTCAATTTCTTCCTAGGAAAGGCTTAAAACCTAGGGCTACACATGCAAATTAAATGTAGACACAGATTAGTATATTGGTATTACCTGGAAAATGCTAAATATTGGTATTACCTAGAAAACGGCTAAGAATAGCTTCCTTTTGAGATTTTGTAGCGAATATTTTTCCTTCTATTTTTTTTCCCCACACATCTACAGGAAACTTTTCCTCCCACTCCCTCCCCTGTTCTCTATCTTTGGCTTCCTTCTTTGTCTATTATTTCCAAGAGCTTCTGCACTGTCTGCATAAAGCCAACTCTAGCCCACAAGACATCCAACAAGTAACCATATTGGTTTTGTTAAGGGACAGCAACAGGATGCACACAACTTCCGGTAAGTAAGAACTTCTGGGATGAGTATTCTTTGGCCTAGATATAGCCTTCTCTCCTTATCACCATCCCTCTAGAAATAGCTAATTATTAAACTTTCACCCCTGTCCTTAATGCACATAACACACATGCACACACACACACACACACACACACCTTAATTCAACAGAAGTCTCAAGGAATTGCTGACACAGTGCTCTTAGCTGCTACATCCCTGACAACATCAGCATTGATTCTGGTCTCTAGGGGATCCACTATGGATCACAGCACCCATAACCCTTAGCTATTCTGATTATGGAAAATTCTCAGAGCTGATATATGAGCACCATAATAAACCTTTTACTTGTCTAGTGTCTGCATCTGTGTGATAGATTGCCACTCAATGGCTGTGTTACTTAGACATTCTGCACTATTTGGGAAAATGTCAAGACTACAAGTTATCTACATGACTACAAGTTGAATTTGCTGTGTATAGAGACCCACAACCCCATTTAGGCAGGTAGAATGCCAGAGAGGCGCTATAGGTCTAACCATAGAAGAGCAGGGTCTCCTGCCCAGTCTTCCAAACCCACAAGGAAAGTGGCTATCCCAGTCCCAGGACTCAGTGAGGAACAAAGCCTGGAGAGAACCCTGTGTTTCTTTTAGTAATTGAAGTCACCACCCTTTCTGTGCCGTTCAAGTAAGGATCAAGTGGGCTTGCACCTTCTGCTCCACAATGTAATAAAGTTGCCCCCTATCATTACATTACAGAAACAACCACAACAACTCGATATCCCAGTGACCCATCTACATCAACTGACACCCTGGAAACTGCTTGCTCACCTAACATTATCAGGACTAGTATCAAATTGCAGCTTGTGTACTTGTATTTTTGCGTGATTTCCTTGCATACATATAAAAATAAATTTTCAGGTTTGCATGGAGAAAGGAGAAAAAGAGCTGTCAAAAAGCTAAGCTATGCTACTTGATTACTATATCAAAAAGTAATCATTTTGGCTCTGAATCCCTAAGTTGTTGCCTGTGTATAGTTTATATCTTCTTCAAAAACCTAAACTTATTGCCTTATTTCCCTTTTATCACTCTAATCCATTTGCATCAAGATGCTGAATCAAGTTACTGTGAACATTGGAAAATGGTATTTTGGTTTGACTCAGATTACTTCACTGGAAAGAAACTGTATCGTGTCTATCAGGTTGAGAGAGATTTGGGTTTAACGATTGTTTTCCCTTTAAATTACATTTTCTATGGAAAATTCTTTGAAACAAATTATCAGGTGGTTTATGGACTATTTCAAAGGCTTGGAAAATCATATTTGGGTAAGGAAGGCAACTTCTGTATCATAAATAACCTACCTTATAATCCTAACTGCCCAATGGTCACTGACAGTGAGAATATACAGTGTCTATTAAACATCTAGCTTTATCAGTCAGTGAAATGTGGACTTCTCCCTAATGACTAAATCATCTCATTTCTGACTTCTACACTACCAAAATTTAGTCTCCTGCACCAACACAAAGGATATTCTCGCTGATTTGTGTGTTTAAAAAATAATAATAAAATGAGTCCCCTGAGGCAAGTAATTTAAAATATAAAGCTTGGGTTCTTAAGAATTACAATCAGGAAAAGATAAAGCCCCACACTAGCCAGCTGGTGGAGAAGCAGAAAACAGAAAAGGGCTCTTTAGCTGTACAAAGACAACTGTTCATAGCCCCAGTGTGGTCACAAGGAGAACATCAGACATGTCCAGCTTCCAAGTACTCTTCTAAACTGTCACAGGAGAGATAAAGGAAGACAGGGGAACTGTCACAGATTAGAGGAGACAGGAGGGTGGAGCACCCAAATCTAGAAGATAAGCCTCCTGTACCTGTGCTTCTACTTCACATCCTTGCCAGGCTTCCTACACAATTACAAGGAGGCTCCCATCACCAGAAATCTACATTCCATGATAAGCAAACAAAAACGGCCAATGAGAAATGCCAACAGTCACTCAAATATACCCAAACATTTGAGGAAAATCAAGACCTGCAAGAGAGGCCCCAAAACCAAGGAAAAGAACTAAAAGATTCAGAGTTAACAGAGTAAACAGAAGAAAACATAAAAATAACATTAATTTGTATTCTCAGGGAAAGTCAAGACACATCTTTATTCAAAAATCCAAAGAAGTTGATATAAAGAAAAAATATTGGTTTTGGAAATTAAATATAAGATGGCCAAAATGTTTTAAGAACACAACAGATGAGCTGAATATCAGAACTGACCTACAGAAAGTTTAAATAGACAGCTAAAGTTTAAGGAAAGGTTCTTCCAGAATCTGTGTATTCATATAAATGGCTGAGATCTTTGTCTTGCAGGTCTACAGAGGAGAATAGAGGCATGCTAAATTATTTTTAACATATATTTTTTAAGTTTTTATCTTAATTCCAGTTAACATATAACAAGTCTAATATATCTTTATCACCCAGCGCCCAGCACTGTCAAATAAACATAATAAATGACAACTCACATATCAGAGAAACTTAAATAAATGTTTGTGGGACAAACCTGAAATAGAAAGATGTCAAGCACTTTGAAAAGCAATGAAACATAGTGCACGAATTCAAATATATGTGGGATCCACTCTGGTTTTGCTGCTTAGGGGAACTGGGACAATGCCTTGTTTCTCTCAACTCAAATAAAAATCATGCTGGCAATGTGTATATCCTAGAGTTAGCATGAAGATTAAATAACATGAGATTAGCCAGCATAAAACCAGAGTAGCATTATAAAAGTTAAAAAAAAAAGAACTAAAGAAAGAAATTACAGACAGAATTTAATTTATTTCATTTTCACAATGTAACAGGAAAAAACCTGGAGATTACAAAATGCACAACTTTTGGACCAAAAAAAATTGATTTGTTTTCAGAAAATATGCTTTCACGTAGCATGAGGAAAACAGGCTGTTAAATAGAACACCACCTAGGTTATAAGCTGTCTCTGTGTTGGATGTAATAACACACACACACACACACACACACACACACACACTCACACAATTCTAGCAGTCATGACAGTAAAACAAAAACAGAATTAAATAAGGAAAAGGGACATATGGTAGGTATGTGTGCCTAGTTGGAGCACGAGATCTGGGTTTCATTCCAAATCCACATACTATAGCACAAGGTAAACAGATGTATCATTGGAAATCAAAACCTTAATCATGACTATGTAACGGACTCACTCCTCCAGCGATAATGTATTTCCTTCTCTTGACACCTGCAGACAACTTGACCTGCATCTTCTTCCATTCCATTTCTCCTGTTCTCCTACTCTCTCAGTACAAGCTGAATCCCCTTGTTAAAAGCTCATCTGCTCTGACACTCTTGACTATTCCTTACATAATTGGTTTCTAAGATACCAGCTCCTGGTTTTTCTCATACCTTGATCACCTTTTCAAAGGCTGTTCTTTTCCCTTTCCTTAATGATTAGGCATTGCCCAAAGTTCTATCTTCAGTTCTCATCATTCCAGTCTAAACTTTCCATAGTGTCATCTATCACTTCTAGATACATGACCACCACTCTGTGTAAACACAAGTATCCAACCACTGTAGACATCATGTAGAGAAACACTGTTCTATGGGGAACTGGAATTCTGTTTTCCTTGTTCATATTTATCTGTAAAAGACAATGTAGCCAAAATATTTAACTTACAAATGGGCATTGGGAGTGGCAGTGCTCTGGCTTAATTAAGAGTCTGATATTCTTGGGGCATCTGGGTGGCTTAGTCAGTAAAGTGTCCGACTCTTGATCTCAGCTCAGGTCTTAATCTCAGGGTCACGCGTTCGAGCCCCATGCTGGGCTCCACTCTGGGTGTGGAGCTTACTTTAAAAAAAAAAAAAAGAGTTTGATATATCAATCCTAGGATCTGTGTTTATCTCTGGATATTTATCAAATTGTTTTAAAGTTCTGTTATTTGTTGTTTTACAGTAATGACTGTTTCTAATATATCTTTATCCCCCAGCACCACACACAGTCATATAAACACAATAAATGATAGCTCCCATATCATAGACATTGAATAAATGTTTGTGGCACAAAACTGAGATGGAAAGGTGTGACCACACTGAAGAACAAGACAACATAGTGTTTGAATGCAGATATACATGGGATCCACTTTGGTTTTGCTGCTTATGGGTATTGGAGCAACACCTTATTTTTCACAACTCAAATAAAAATAATGCAGGACAAATAATCCTAAAATTTGTATGGAACCACAAAAGACCTTGAATAGCTAAAGCAATCATGAAAAAAAAAAAACTGGAGGGTATTATAATTCCATATGTCAAGTTATATTATAAAGCAGTAGTAATCAAAATAGAATGATACTGGCATAAAAATAGACACATAGATCAATGGCAAAGAATAGAAAACCCAGTAATAAACCCACAATCATATGGTCAATTAATCCTTGATAAAGGAGGAATGAATACACAATGGGAAAAAGACTATCTCTTCAATAAATGGTGTTGGGAGAACTGGACAGCCACATGCAAAAGAAAGAAACTGGACCACTTTCTTTCACTACACAAAAATAAACTCAAAATGTGTTAAAGACCTAAATGCAATACCTGAAACCATAAAAATTCTATAAGAGAGCATAGGCAGTTATACATCTGAGATCAGTTGTAGCAACATTTTTCTAGACATGTCTCCTGAGGCAAGGGAAATAATAAAATAAACTATTGAGACTACATCAAAATAAAAAGCTTCTGCAAAACAAAAGAAACAATAAATAAAACTAAAAGGCAATGTACAGAATGGGAGAAGATACTTGTAAATGACATATTTCATAAATGGTTAGTGTCCAAAATATATAAAAAACTAGATAATTCAACCCCACAAAACACAATCCAATTATAAATGGGCAGAAGACATTAACAGACATTTTCCCAAAGAAGATAACCAGGTGGCCAAAAGAGACATATGAAAAGATGCTCAACATCACTGATAATCAGGGAAATGAAAATCAAAACTACAAGAAGATAGCACCTGTCAGAATGGCTACAATTAAAGACACAGGAAACAAGTGTTGGGGAGGATGTAGAGAAAAAGGAACCCTCTTGCACTGTTCATAGAAATGTAAACTGGTGCAGTCATCGTGATAAACTATACAGAGGTTTCTCCAAAAATCAAAAATAGAACTACCTTATAATCCAGTAATCACACTACTGGGTATTTACCCCCAAAATGCAAAAACACTAATTCAAAGGAATTCATGTACCTTTATGTTTATTGCAGCATCATTTATAATAGCTGAACTAGAGAAGCAGCCCAAGTGTCTGTTGATGGATGAATGGATAAAGAAGATGTGATATGTGTGTGTGTGTGTGTGTGTGTGTGTGTGAATATTAGCCATAATAAAGAATGCAATCTTGCCATTTATAATAACATGGAGCTAGAGAGTATAATGGTGAGTGAAATATGTCAGAGAAAGACAAATGCCATATGATCTCATGTGTATATGGAATTTAGGAAACATAACAAATGACCAAAGGAAACAAAAAGAGAGACATTCTTTTTGTTTGTTTGTTTAACAGACTCTTACCTATACAGAACAAATTGATGGCCACC
Source organism: Lontra canadensis (assembly GCF_010015895.1). NCBI lineage: Eukaryota > Metazoa > Chordata > Mammalia > Carnivora > Mustelidae > Lontra > Lontra canadensis. The sequence continues at coordinate 6,519,624 of NW_022631079.1, forward strand.
AGAAGGGAGGGAAGTGGGGAGATGGGGATTAAAGAGTACACTTATCATGATAAGATAACATAAGAGAAGAGAAGATAATAAAATAAAATTCATGATGGCATTGGTATATCTAAGAATTAGCATGAAGATTAAGTAATATGACATTAGGTAACATAAAACCAAATGAAGTAGCATTACCATAAACTCAGTATTACGTGAATTTTACCCTGGATAAAGTGATGGTTAAAATCATAAGCAATCATTTTCAGTAAGAAATGAGGAGAGGGGCGCCTGGGTGGCTCAGTGGGTTAAAGCTTCTGCCTTCGGCTCAAGTCATGATCCCAGGGTCCTGGGATCAAGCCCCAAATCAGGCTCTCTGTTTGGCAAGGAGCCTGCTTCCCCCTCTCTCTCTGCCTGCCTCTCTGCCTACTTGTGATCTCTGTCAAATAAATAAATAAAATCTTTAAAAAAGAAAAAAAAGAAATGAGGAGAGACAAAACTACTCATAACTACTTTTGATGGTGCAAAACATTGAGTCCACCCTTTGTTTAGGAGAATAAGAATCTTCTATTTCCAGAAATATGGTAGAATAGATATTCTGATAATCCTTCCTGCTGGAAAATATCTAGATGATGGATAATATTTCAATGAGTGTCCTTTAAATACATAGTTCAGCTTCCAAGAATATAAGACACAACTCAGGGACCAAAAATGAAGAGGGAGCTGAAAATCCAGTAGTGAGTTAGCAATGAACCCATTGCTGTCCCAGGAGATGTGACAAAGCCAGAAGCCTGATGTGCAGACATTTACCACCATACAACCACTCAGAGCACAGAAGACAAAATCTTGGCCGCACAAATGTTACAAGGAAGAAATTAGATCTTCACATTAAGTTTTCAATTATTACACCTACAATGAATCAGGGAGTAGAGGAGAAAAAAGTCTTAATTGCCAAAATGACAAGAAATCAAGATCATCTCCGTTGAGAACAATGTTTTAGGACATGAAAAAAGTTTCAACAAATTTCAAAGGATCAGTATCTAACAGTTCACATTATCCAGCCAAATGAAGTTCAACTGGAAATCAACAATTCAGATAAATAACTTACGAGTCATAGAAGAAATTAGAACAGCATTCGAAATACAACTTTTGTCAAAAAAATGTGTTTTCTCATATATATCTTGAAAATTAACCTGCTAATTGTGGCCTCTTTGATCTTACTATAACGTATTGTAACATGAGAACTTAGAAATTATGATAGTATACTATATGAGCATGTTTTTTTCTTTGTAAGCTGAGACATTATTTGTAAGTATGATATTTATGGAAATAAACAAAATAAGTGAATCAAGGGACACCTGGGTGGTTCAGTCAGTTAACCTTCCAACTCTTGGTTTTGGCTCAGATCATGATATTAGGGTCATGAGATCAAGCCCACATCAGGCTCTGAGCTCAGCACGGAGTCTGCTTGAGATTCTCTCTCTCCCTCTACCCCTCCCACAATTGTTCTCTCTCTTTCTCTCAAATAAATAAATAAATCTTTTTAAAAAATAAGTGAATCAAAGACATTAATTTTAAAACACAAAACAAATTCCATTGTTCCATATTTACAAAGCCTGTGGCACAGAGTAGGTATTCAATACTCAGGTATTTTTATAAAAGGTGACATGACATTATAACAATAAATAAACTTTACCCCCATTCATTTTTTTACCCTTTTTTATCAAGAATACTACCTGGAAACTAGCATTTTCCATAGAAGCCCATAAACCAGCTTTCATTTTTCATTTGAAATGTAATAGAGTCTATGGCCATACCACCCTGAACGTGCCTCATCTTGTCTGAAATGTAATAGAGTTCCTCAGATGGGGTAATAAGGAGGTGTGCAGACCCACTCCAGACAAAATGAATAGAAATAGCCCCAGTGAAACAAACCAACCATTGTAGGCCAGTTCATGTCTCTTTCTAAGAATGAAAGGGAAGCCTACTTAGTGTTCTTTTTGCAGTGAAATATTTATTTAACCTATTTATGTTTATTTAATGTTTAATCTGAAATGTATCCAGTTACAACTGTAACCTGCTTAAAAAGCCTATCAGATTTGTTGTAGGTGACACATCTGGTCATTTTAAAACTGGGGAAGAAGTTTCACTGTGTCCTTCCACAGGATGGACTCCTTCCAGCAGTTTTGTGTTAAAGGGTGAATATTTTGGTGTGGGTAAAAATGTTCACTTTTAAGTGATCTTTAAATAAATGTTCTACCACTGTGTCTTCTCTGTGGACAGTTCATTGTTTAATGGGTATGTGTTCATTGTATGATGCAATGCTTTTTGTGGAGACTAAAATCCTCTGTTTAGCTTCATATTTTATAAAATGTAAGACTGTAGAACTTTTACGTGTATTTTTAAGGCTTGATGATGTGAGGGCAATTAAGTTAAATGGCATATTTTTGTACCTCCTGTACAATCTCACAATTCTACCGATTGATGATGGCATCAAAGTCTGACCAACCATAAATAAAGGTAGCTTTAAATTTGGAAAAAGGAAAAAGAGGAAAGGAAAGTTTTCATGGTTATTAGATCCTTTTGAGCTTCCCTGAAGAGCTCCTCCTGTCCCTATGGAAAAACTGCCCCTATGGCAGTTCCTCAAAATATTAAAAATATAATTGCCATATGATCCAGCAATTCCACCTCTGAATTTATTACAGGGCTGGAACAGATGTTTGTATACTTATGTTTGTAACAGTATTATTCAAGAGGTAAAGGGTAGAAGCAAACTGTCCATTAACAGATGAATAAATAAAATGTCATATACACATATAATGGAATATTACTCAGCCTTAAAAAGGAAGGACATACTGACATAAGTTACAACATGGATGAATCTTGAGGGCATTATACTAAGGGAAATAAGCCAGTCACAAAAAGACAGATACCATATGATTCCACTTGTAATCATGTAATGAAGTACCAAGAAGAGTCAAATTCATAGAGACAGAAAGTAGAATGGTGGTGGCCAGAGGCTGCAGGGACAAGGGAATGGGGAGCTGTTGTTTAATGGGGACAGAGTTTCAGTTTTGCAAGATGAGAAGTGTTCTGGAGATGGACAGCGGTGATGGTCATACCACAATGTGAATGTATGTAATGCCACTGAAACATACACTTAGAAATGGGTAAGGTGGTAAATTTTACATTATGTGTTTCTTATTATAACTTATAAAAATGGCTCTTCCCTCTTTAAACCATACAATCTGCCCAGCCTCCACTGTTGCCAACTGGTTTCTGCTCCAAGCTAAAGGGAAGATGAGGCTACTCTTAATTTTGTGAGAATTATTTCTCTTTCTCCCACATTGGCTTTCCCTCCATTATCTAAAGCAAACCCAGCTTTTATGGATATGTAAGGATTAACGAGATCTGACAGGAATACTGGCAAGAAACCCCGTAAGAACGAAACATATGAATCCTTTTCTAAATATAGCATAAATATAGGCTATGCTCTAGCAGTAATAATAGTTAGTATTCGGATGTTAAGAGTGTTTACTTCTACTAAAGCAGGCTCTCATTATGCCACTATGATTTGTTAGGCTTCATTATAACAGGAGTATTTCTAATATATGGTACCCACTCACTCACTCACTCAGTCACTTACTGCGTAGACTGCCATTTGCATAGCAAAGTGTGATTGCTCAGTTGTATAAGTGAGTTCTTGGTATTTTATGAGAAAAGAAATTGTTTTACCCAACAGAAATGCCTGCAGGGCAACATCACTGCCTATGAGAAGGAAAGGAAATTTGTGTTATTAGTATGATTTCTTCTCCAACATAGATTCTTATTCTGAATTTAATAAGATTTTAAAATGCACATTAAAATACACAGGGCCTATTTGAGCAGCTCCAACAAATACATTCTGGACCTTAATCTCATTTTCAGTAGCTCCTCATTAAGCAAGGTTAGATGCTAGTGGGCTGCAGAGTGGAGGAAAGGAAGAAATGGGCTTATCCCATGGGTAAGCCACGAGCACACTGACGACTGCAGGGACTCTATTAAAACCATGAGTGCACTTTTCAAAAATGATCTACCCTTCAATTGCTCCAGTCCCTAAAAATAAGAGCAGTAAGCTTCACAGAGATAAGAACTACATGCCACCGACCTCTTTTTTTCCCTCCACAGCATGGAGTTCTGCGTTCACCAATTATTTCAAGGGCTTAAATATTTACGGGGCAATTAGAGTTTTCTACACACTGTTCCAGGCACTGGGAGGTCAAGTGCTAAGACAACAAAGCCTGGTTCCCTGGCAATTGCATTTGAATCTGGAACATGCCACGTGTTCAATAAATTGGAAAGATTTACGGAAAGGAGAAAACTTTTAATGGCTCTTTGTATCTTTTGGTAATTCAGGACTCACGTCAGTGAGAGATATTCCTTTATCTGTGATACCTATCTTTTGCACAAGCTACAGAACTTTCATTGCTTCTCTCTGTGGTCTCCTGAAATCAAATGTCATGGACATAAGTGAATCTATGAGTTTGTGTCAACACACACATTCTCTAACACCATGCCCAGGAAGATGGCCCTGTAGTTCAGTGCTCTAAGCTGCTTGGTGAAGTGCCTTTGCTTCCATGTGGGTCTTTTTTTCACTTGTAAACAAGCCCTGTTCCTCTTCTTTCCCCAACTTAGGGAATCCTTCCCTGATGGGCCCTCATCGGTTCCTCTTCACTGACTCTCCACTGACAATGTATTAGATGAACTTCTCGATATTGTGCATGCTAAGTTTCCTTCAAACGTTTCTTTTGAGAAAGATCCTTAAGGAAAAGAAAAAATATTTTCTGTGACTTTTTAAAATGAAACAGCATAAAAAAGAGACTCTGAGTTGTTGAAAAGTCATTTCCAGAATTACACTGCATCATTTTACCATTAAACGTGATCTGCGCTGGTTTCAGAAACACGCTAAAAATGTCTCTAGTTGTAAAGGCTGATTATTAGAAATGTATTTCGATGAAAGATGGCTTTCACTGTTCAGGCACATGACCTTTCTTCCCTGATGACTCAAAAAACAATTTTGTGAGATTGAAATAATGAAGATGTTGCTAGGAATGGGTATGCTCTTAAAATTCCATTTAACATAATTTTCTTTAATGGTGATTTTGTTTGTTTGTTTGTTTGTTTCTCTCCCTTCCCAACTAGAAATTGGCAGTTCAGAGTAATGCACATTTAATAAAACAGACTGGTGCTTCTCACAATCTGAAACAATGTCTCAACTGCCTTTTTACAAACAATGTCAAGCTCACTTCATCTCCTGTAGCCAAGGTTCTGCACACTCTTTTCTACCAACTGGAGATTAAGCTACGACCATAGATAAAAAGAATACTGCTGGACTGGTAAAATGCTGAAAAATGGTATTTACATTTAGGATTCCATTTCCTTTCAAACTTCAAGAATAAAATTTCTGAATTTTGGAATTGAGATCCACATAACTCAGCCTCCCTGGTCTCCTGGGTTTGAGGTCCACTCTGGGGTTCTTTCAGAAGAAATAAGAAACAGATGAAGCTGTTTCCACAAAGGTTGGACTCTGGACTGAACACTCAGAATTCCTGAGACTGACTTCCTTCTTTCCTTCCTTTCTTTTAAAGATTTGTTTATTTATTTGAGAGACAGAGAGAACATGTAGGAGAGGAGCAGAGGGAGAGAGAGAAAATCTCAAAAAACCACCCTGCTAAGACTGGAGCCTGACTTGGGGTTCAATCTCAGGACCCTGAGATCATGACCTGAGCTGAAATCAAGAGTCTCAGGATGCTTAACCGACTGAGCCCCTCAGGTACCCTTCCCTGAAACATTTTTTAAAAATTCAAATTCTAGGACTTCAATTCCACACTAAGAATAAGAATACCCAAGATGCTCCTGAAGGCACTGCATGTTTATATGCACCTTAGGTGATTTTTATGCACACTGAATTTGAGAACCAAATGTACTAGAGATGAAGAAATAAGATAAGAACTAAATCTTAATTTTTTTTCCTCTTTCATATTCCAACCAATACGAAGTGACTGCTTCTTAAATATGTTGGCTCTTCTGATCCCTTAGCTGATGGCAATAATTAGTAGCTAAGAACAGAAAAGGTGGAGTAGGGAAGAAAGAAATCACCAGAGAAATGGTTCTCTCTCTCCATCTGCTTCTTTCTCTGCCTCTCTCTCTCTCTCTCACACACACACACACACACACACACACACACACACACAAAATGGACCTTGGCTCCTTCTCTTATTTATTTGGATATTGCTTTTTAACAGAATTAAGTCATGCCAAATCACTGGAAAGAAAATGTTTATAATCTGATACCCAAATAAATAATATCTGAGTCTCTAATTAATACGTGTTTAATGCCTGCTTCTTTAAAAAGATTTGTTTGTTTAAGAGAGAGCGCACACATAGGGTACAGAGCAGAGGGAGAGGGAGAGAAAAACCTAAGCAGTACCCATGCTGAACGTAAGCCCAACATAGGGCTCATCTCAGGGCTCAAGCCCTTGACCCCAACCAAGATCATGACCTGAGCCAGAACCAGGAGTCTGACACTCAACTGACTGAGCCACCCAGATGCTCCTAATGCCTGATTCTTAAAGACACTACTACTCACACCCCCAACCCATTAATGAGCCAATCAATACATTTAACGGACATAGTAGAAGGATGTCTTAACATAAGCACATAAACATCCTGAGTTAATGACAATGAAAGTAAGTTCTGGTAGAAGCAGAAATGGGAGAGTAACTTCAGCAATGCCTTTAAGTAAGATCTGGAACTTGATGGAGTTTTCAGCACAAATGGGATTTTCACAGGAAGAAAGGATTAGAGAAGGCATGCCTGAGAGGCGCAGTCAGTTGCTTGAGTATTTTGCAGATCTGTCTGTTGTTTACCGAAGGCAACATGCAAAGGTGTCTGCTTAGTTTGAAAGTATTAATAGACCAGGTTTCTTACTCCACCCAAGAAAACAATTCTGTACATCTCTTGCCAGAAGAAAAATTACTCATTTTCTCCTTCTCTTACCTTCTCTCTACTGTTCTTGGTTATAGATATGTTTCAAGAAAACATTTATTAAAAGTAACATCCAAATAAAGTTTGCACTTGAGATATCAAGGGGAAAGATGAATGCCTGACACAGAATATGGACTTTTTTTTTTATTTTTTCAGAATATGGACTTCTTAACAAACTAATTAATCATATTCATGGGGCCCAGTTCACATATCCACACACCAACTCCTCAAGCCCAAAGGACATTTAAAATTCACCCTTCAATTCCTGGGTCAAACTTCATCTCCTTTGCAAGTTATTTTGTCATCTGCCATCAGAATCACTGGCCTCACCCCTGCACTTCTGCAGCACTTTCCACCCTTTCTTACAGCACTGCTTTGAGATTGCGCTTCTATTTTTGCACTAAAGTCTAATGACTAGGTTATGAACTTCTCTAGGACTGGGACCTTGACTTAAAAAAAATGTATGCTGGGGCACCTTGGTGGCTGTCAGTTAAGCATTGGAATCTTGGTTTCAGCTCTGGTCATGATCTCATGGGTCGTGAGATGGAGCCCTGCATTGGGCTTGAGGAATTCTCTGTCTCTGCCCTTCCCTTCCCCTCACTAATGCGCGTACGCGCGCGTGCGCGCGCACACACACACACACACACACACACACACACATTCTCCCTCTCTCTCTCAAATAAATTTTTTAAAAAGTATGCCTAAAATGACATATGACAGGTGCTTAACATGTTTGATGAATGAATAAATGGGTGAATGGATGGAGGAATGGATGAAAAATTTAAAAAAAAAATGACATCCAGGAGACTGCTAGCTAGACCCAGCTCAGTGGGGAGAACACAGTCCTGACGCTGCCTCTATGATCCCCTCTGATCCTACAACCATTCACGTCTCATTGTTCTCTTTTCAGTTCTCATCCTCTTCTGGTTCTCTTTCCTCTGGCTCCCAAGTCTCTCTGATGCTGCAAAAATTAGAAGTAACAAAAGGCTCCGGTGGTCTGCACTCACTGTATCCACTTCCTGAGTTCCCAGGCAACTGCCAGCAATTCGGTTCTTGTGCACTCTGCCTTTCCACTGAAACCACTCAGACAACCATCACCAGGGACATCCCACCTGTCAAATGCTCATATCAATTCTTATTTCTTAAATTATGTTTTTTTTAAGATTTATTTATTTGACAGAGAGAGGGAGAGAGAGAGAGAGAAAGAGAGCACAAGCAGGGGGGGCAGCAGCAGGAGAGAGAGGGAGAGGGAGAAGCAGGCTCCCCACTGAGCAGGGAGCCTGATGTGGGGCTAGGACCCAGGACCCTGGGATCATGACCTGAGCCAAAGCTAGACGCTTAACTGACTGAGCCACCCAAACACCTCTTAACTCTTCTGTTTTAAATGAGTAAGTTGAAATTTCGTATAAATTTCTCTCCTCCCTAGACCTCTGTGACATTCCTCCTTATTTTGGACTTGACTGTGCAAGTCTCCTGTCCCTTTCCCCTTTCATTTAATCATTACCTAAAGCTCATGTCCCTCAGGACTTCGTGTTTTAGCCCAAAGAATGTCTACTCGAAGCTTACCCAGAGTGACAGCTCTTGCTCTCATGGTGGATGTTAGCGACACCTGAAGGATCATATGACACCCACTCAGGATTAGACTCCCTTATCCTATGACTGTCCATCTGTGTCTTAATTTGGCTTCCCCAGAAGCAGGACTTGACATGGAGATTCTTTTTTCTTAAGTTTTTATTTAAATTCCAGCTATTTAACATACAGTATAATATTAGTTTCAAGTGTACAATTCACTGATTTGATACTTGGTGCTCATCACAAGTGCCCTCCTTAAGCCCCATCATCTATTTCCCACCTACCTCCCTTCTGGTAACCATCAGTTTGTTCTCTGTAGTTGAGTCTGTTTCTTGGTTTACTCCGCTCTCTTTTCCCCCATGATCATTTGTTTTGTTTTTAAAATTCCACATATGAGTGAAATCATATGGTATTTGTCCTTCTCTGGCTCACCTATTTCATTTAGCGTAATACCCTCTAGCTCCATCCATATCATGGCAAGTGGCAAGATTTCACTCTTATTTATGGCTGACTAGTATTCCATCATATATGTGTCCCCTCTTCTTTATCCATTCATCAGCTGATGGACACTTGGGCTCTTTCCATAATCTGGCTATTGAGATAATGCTGCTATCAACACCGGGGTGCATATATCCCTTCAAGTCTGTATTTTTTTATATCATCTGAGCAAAAACCTAGCAGTGCAATTGATAGATCATAAGATAATTCTATTTTTAAATTTTTGAGGAACCTCTGTACTGCTTTCCAGAATGTCTGCCCCAGTTTGCATTCTCACCAACAGTGAAAGGGGGTTCCCCTTTCTCCACATCCTTCCCAATACCTGGAGATTCTTACACAAGGGTTTTAATGAAAGAATCTCTGCCTCTGCCTTTCCCCCTTTTGTTGAGGGGAGAACAAAAATAAACTTTTTGGACTATGAGTCTAAAGTGCCTATAGAACACCCAGGTTGAAAGAAAAGCAATGGCATAACCTCAAGTCAGTGTCCCAGTTTAAAATACTGAAATGTCCAACTCTAGAAGTTCTGTAAGCCTCATTTTTTAGTGTAGATTATTTTGTTTTTAGTTGAGAGTCTGAACTTTTCAAAATAAAATGTTTTTGATAATACCTCTGTGGTGGTATTACATTTTTAAAATACTATCAAGGATTTCTGTTCTTGGTATTTCCTTTTACCTCTGGCTCTTTCCCCAGTGCATCTAAGCAACGCACGTTCACCAACTCAAAAGATGGATGACAAAACAGAGAGGCCTAAAATCTGGTAAGACACTGTGAGCATAAACAATAGATTTCGGAGAATATCTGATGCATCTGGACAGGGCTTCCATATTCCAAGACTAAAAAAGTCCACAAGTTGGAGCACAGCAGCAGAGAGAATGGGGAGAGGAGGAGCAAGGAGAGCTTAGATCTGACTGGGGTCTGAGAAGGGGCCAACACCTGCTTCTGGAATGTAGGGTCTGACAGAAATCCTGAAAGCTTTCAGGAATATATGAGCTTATTCCCAAGAGAAATGCTCTGGAAGAAAAATGGCAATGTGGAGAATGTAGGCATTTTGGTCCTAAGATAGCCACACTAAACTTCCTATGCCTCAGTGTGGAGGGAAGCAGCATAAGGACAACTAGGTGCCCTGAGGGGGTCCCTGAAATAGCAGAGAGGCTCAGTAGAAGAGGTCTTGTGATTAGGTATAAAGGGTGACACAGATGTGACCCAGGAGAATGGCAGACCTGGGAGGATGGCAGATGTAAAAGAGGTTGCTTGGACTGACAAAGATAGAGAAAACCCCCCTGCCCCTGATGCCCAGGACACGAGGAGCACCAGAGGAAAGTTCTCCCCTGAACTGACTCTGATCACTGACATGGACAGTCATAATAAAATTTAACTGATTTTTCAATATCAAGACAGTTCTATTCCTTACACAGATCAGGTTGTAGACTGAGATAAGCAACTAATAATTCATCTTATCTGAAAATTTAGCTGGGCCAAGAAGAAAGTATTTGTACCATATTACATTTTTCTCACGTACCAGCAAGAATATTACACTGAGAAGGGAGCACCAAAGTGTGAGTCCAAGGATCTGAGTTAGTTTGGCTGTGTGTGAGAGGGGTTTACGGGAATGGGGGAGTGTTTGTGTGTGTCTGTGTGTGTGTGTGAGGGGTAGTGTGTATATGCATGTGTCTGTGTGTGTGTGAGAGGGAGTGTGTGTATTTTTGTGTGTGAGGGGGAATATGTGTATAAGTGTGTGTATGTGAGAGGGAATATGTGTCTCTGTGAGAGGAGAGTGTGTGTGTGCATGTGTGTCAGTGTGTGTAAGGGGAGTGTGTATATGTGTGTGTCTGGGTGTGTGAGAGGGAGTGTGTATGTGTGAGAGAGAATATGTGTCTCTATGTGAGGGTATGTGTGTGTCTGCATGTAAGGGAGAGTGTGTAAATATGTGTGTCTGTGTGTGTGAGGGGGAGTGTATGTGTGAGGGAAAGTGTGTGTATATATGTATGTGTCTGTCAGGGGGAGTATGTAAATGCATCTGTGTTTGTGAGGGGGAGTGTGTATATGTGTATGTGTGTGTGAGGGGGAGTGTCTATGTGTGAGAGGGAGTGTGTATATGTATGTGTGTGTGTGTGTGTGTGTGAAGAGAGAATGTATGTCTCTATGTGAAGGAGGAGTGTGTGTGTTTCTGTGTATGTGTGAGGAGTGTGTATATGTGTGTGTATATGTGTGTGTCTGTGTGTATGAAGGGGAGTGTGTTGGGGCTACATCTTGAGCAAGTACTTCTGGGGCACCTTATTCAGGAGGGAGGAGTTCCAAGCCTCACATAAAATTACCACTCTGTAACAAAACTTTTTTCTTTGGTCACAAAACGAATTAGATGTTAGTATTAGTATTAAATATAAAACTTGCTCCAATAACTATTATAATTTAGCAATTTGAACCAAAACACAGTGTTTAAAATCTAGGTGCATGACAAGACTTTGGCAGCATATTTAGAAATTACTGATGAATTACTTTTCCTGGGGCAGCCTGGTCCTGAAGGCCATGCCAGGTTTAGGGAGACTCAAGACCATTCTCAAAGGAACACATAAATAGAGCCCAATCACCATCCACCCAAGGACAAAATATGGTATTAAGGCTGAGCACTTACTGTTCCCTGAATGGGATGGGAAGGCCCAGATTCCCTCAGGGCCCCCTGGGTCACTTTGACAGTCTCTGTAATACCGCTACAGGCTGTGTAACCTGCCTGGAGGGTGATCACTGTGACATTTTACTATCCTCATTAGCTAAGGACCCTCTCCTTTCTTCCCTTACAGATTTACAGAAAACACAGAAAGTGGCCTAAAGCTAGTTTGAGTTTCATCTGTAACTTCTGAGAGTGCATTTCTATGTAAAGGTCCAGTTCATTCAGATGGAGAAGAATCTGCTCAGATATAGAAAATTAGGCTTAACCAAACACACACAGCATGTGAGTTGAGATGAATCCATGTAATTTGCAATGGCTTAGTTTCCTCATCTGGAAGATGAATAAATGATGATTAGTCAATCCCTTAGGTCCATCTCGGCTCCAGTATTCTATAATCAAGGTTAAGCAGAAGCCTTGATTGGGAGTGGGGGTGGGGAGGTAAGGGGGGGCGGGTGGCCAGGGGCATATACACCTTCCCAGCCCATCTGCTTCCCTAAATATTTTATTCCATCAATATGGCATTCTCCCAGTTTATTCAAATCCCATAGCTGTACTACACTGGAGAGAAAGATTCTCTTCCCAAGGCATCAGAAAGCGCCTCTAAATTGGACTTGCTCTCATTCCCACCTTTTGTGAACTTACGAAAAAGCCAGATTCTTTTAAAATCTAAATATCATGTTGAGTTCCCAGATGCATCTTGTGTGTCATTCACATCTGAAATAGAATGCCATGCGTGGCATTCAGCCATTTTAGCATTTGGTTCCAAACCTCTGAGAAAAAAAAATGAATCAAAGAATCCTCCATACAGTCCTGTACCTCAGCCTGTCCAGACATGGGGTTGTGTCTCTGGAGAAGGAGATATTTCAGTTTCTCTTCCTAATCCTCGTCAGCCTGTGTTCAGTGTTCTTTAGGAAAGAATGGAGCGCTCTCCACACAGGTTTCAATGACAACCAAAGCCCATCATGCTCCTCACCCTTGGCCTACAGTCTGCAAAGCGGGATCCCCAGGAAGACGTTTCTAGTTCACCCCCTGACATGCCCCACTCACACATAGCTGTCAAGCTGGGCAGGCACTGAGTACCAGTACTCCCCCTCATCTTCCTTCCCTTAGAAAGCTCCTTCTTCCAAATCAGAATCTACATATAGAGACATCCACTTTTAGTGCTGGGCAAGGTTATATGGAAAAAATTGTATTATTTACCAGAAAACAGCACCCTCGAAGTGGATAATTTGATGTTACTTTAATAAGGGGACTATTTACAAAGAAGGAACCAAGGGTTGGGGAAAGCATCAAGGTATGAGCCAGTACTATGGAGCTGAGAACAGGGGGAGCCATCAACACCCCCAGGCCTGAAGAGGCAAAAGGGACAAAAAGAGATTGTTGGTTAGAATGAGTGACCTGGGGGCGTCTGGGTGGCTCAGTGGGTTAAAGCCTCTGCCTTCAGCTCGGGTCGTGATCCCGGGGTCCTGGGATCAAGTCCCATATTGGGCTCTCTGCTCAGCAGGAAGCCTGCTTCCTCCTCTCTCTCTCTCTCTCTGCCTGCTTCTCTGCCTACTTGTGATCTCTATCTGTCAAATAAATAAATAAATAAAATCTTTAAAAAACAAACAAACAAAAAAAGAATGAGTGACCTGAGGAAGACCGTGATTTTCGGAAGAGGTGCTAAGACCTGGCAGGAGGAAATCAAAGAAGGAAGTGGCTCCCTCTCATCTCAGCCAGTACATCTTCTGTTGGGGCCCCCATAGCCTAAATGGAACCAGAACTCAGAGGGCAATGGGTCCCTAAATGGGTAGAGCAGTGTGGGAGGCAGATACGGAGAGTCAAATGGAGAGTGACAGAGGTTACATTAGGTTACAAATGGTGGAAAAAGCAGAGGAAACATGGCTCATCTATGATGGCTCTGATTCTGAAGTTTTTAGCATCCCAATTATGTCGGCTCTGTTGCCTTTTAAACCAGGAAGCAATGTGTATTCCTTGTCTGTTGCTGTATAACAAATGACCACAAATTCTGCAGTGTCAAGCAACACACATGAACTATATCATAGTCTCCATGGGTCAGCAGTCCAGGGACAGTCCAGCTGGGTTCTCTGCAAGGCAGCAATCAGGCAATCATCTCGTGCCTCACCTGGGAAACAGTCCACCTACTTCTCACTCGGGTCGCTGGAGGATTTTGTTTCTTTGAAGCTACAGAACCAAGGGCTGTGGCTTATTGCAGGCTGTACTGGAGATGGCCCTCAGATCCTAGGGCCCATCCACAATTCCTATCATCCAAAACCCCCAACATGGCTAGTTCCTTCTCCAAAGCAGGCAAGAAAGAGAGAGGCCCTAAAGTGAGTCTGTGAGCAAGACAATTTTTTCTATTGTACATTGCAGCAACAGATGTGACATCCCTTCACCTTTGCTATATTCTATTGTTTGAAAAAAATTATCAGCCCCACCCACATTCAAGGGGAAGAAATTATACAATGGTGTGAATATCAGGAAGTGGGAATCACTGAAGTCACTGAAAATCTGTCCACTGCCCAGTAAAAATCAATCAATTTGACCATGATATCATTCTTTTTGCACATGTGGTAAATATAATGCACCTCATTTTACAGGTTTGCTTGCCCATATCTCTGGTAATAGAGACAGCCCACCACAGCCCCAAAGACCTAATGATGTTTATATCTGTCACCTGACGCAAGCATAGCCAAATCACAGGATGGCCAATAAACCTATCATCTGCGTGGCCAGTCTTTTTAAAATGTGATTTTTGCCTTTCATGTTACTCTCACAGGAATAAGGAATTGGGAACTAAAGAGATTAAGGCTGTTGGAAATCAAAGGTAAAAGGATGCTAAAGAGCAAGCTGGGACCCTAGTGAGCCAAATACATTCCCAAGGGAAAGGTATACAGAAGTTGAAAAGATGTGGACTACAGTTGAGTTAATATTCAACTGGGAGAAGAAAATGAAAGAGACACCCAGATGGGCCAGGAGGGAAAAGCTGGTTCCTAGGGTTGCCCAAGGGCCTACATTCTCCAGGTTCCAGCTGCACACGTCTTTACCAGAAGCACTAATTCTCTCCAGTTAACTGGAGTGATTCTGTTCTTCACAAAAACAATTTCCAACACCTCTTCTCTCCTGGAGCTTGATTTTCTTTCTTCTCTCATTTAACAAAACAATCTTATCTCCCTGTTCAATTTGATGATAATCTCAGGTCTTAACAACAGCAGAGTTGCTATGTTTTTGCCTTGTACAGTTAGCTGACAAGATTGAGTCCCATATTACAATTGTTTTTAGGCCACAGCAGAAAACTATACAACGTGAACTTGAAGAGACGAACAGCTAAGGACAGGCAATTAGATGGTATCTCGTTTCTTAAAAAGCTCTGCCAAAGATTTTACATCCCTGAATGTTGATTTTGTCCTGTTCTTAAATATCCTGCAGTTCCTTGAAGTCAGATTTAATATTAGGAATTCAATGCAGTGACAACCATAGATTGAAAAAAATACATAAATTCATTGACTTCTTTTCTACACCTTTGTCATCTACATAAGCATTTTATCATGAAATCGTATCCAGGAGATTATGAAAGTTAATCCTGTTTATTTGTGTCATATAGTATCAAACGTTTTTACCAAGATGGTACAACCAATATGCCTTTGATATTAAAGGATAAGATGTTGCAAAAGCCATTTAATTTTGCTTTAGACACTGCTCAAAATGACCTTGTATGTCATAGGCCCTTGAGTTCTGTTCTGTTAGTAGCTCCTTTTCTCCCTAATTTTCAATACAGATAATTTTTTATTGCGATTAATTCTTGGGTTTTGTTTACCAATATTGTACACCAGAGACTGTTTGCCACCTATATTTCTCCTGAACTTAGCTTCTGTTTTTCAAGTTAATATTTTTTATGGGAAGAAGAGTTATAAAGAGATAGTGTAGCAACTTTAAGAAACTCCATTCAAAATATAAATACGATAAACATGAGGAAAAGTTTCTTGTGTGACACTAAATTAAAATTACAAAAGTTCCCGGGCACTGGGTTGCTCAGTTGGATTAGCATCCAACTCTTGATTTTAGCTCAGATTGTGATCTCAGAGTCCTGAGATCTACCCCATAGTCTAGTCCAGGCTCCGCCAACAGCAGGGAGTGGGCTTGAAGAATTTCTCCCTCTGCCCTTCCCCCACTTGCTCTCTCTTTCTCCTAAATAAATCTTAAAAAAATAAATAAATGAAATGACAAAAGCTCAAATTATACTTTTTAATTTTTTTAATTTAATTTCTTTTCAGTGTAACAGATTTCACTGTTGGGGTGCCTGGGTGGCTTAGTGGGTTAAGCCTCTGCCTTCAGCTCAGGTCATGATCTCAGGGTCCTGGGATCGAGCCCTGCATCGGGCTCTCTGCTCAGTGGGGAGCCTGCTTCCCCCTCTTTCTGCCTGCATCTCTACCTACTTGTGATCTCTCTCTCTCTCTCTCTGTGTCAAATAAATAAATAAAATATTTAAAAAAAAACAGATTTCATTGTTTATGTACCACACCCAGTGTTCCATGCAATAAGTGCCCTCTATAATAGCCACCTTAACTACTTAAAAAAACTGGATACAAGTATAACAAAATATTAACAAAGTTGTTTATAGGAATATAATTATAGATGTTCTTTCTCCTTCCAGTTATGCATATATAAATAAGACGCCCCACACTAGCTATTTTTGACAGTTGTACATGTACTGAAACGTCATTGGCCTTACACAAGCCTGAAAGAAAATCATAAATTTTAATTCCTTTTGATTTTCCTCAAAAACATGGACCTAGTCTGGAACTCCTACATGGTTAGAATCCACTCTTTTATAATCCATTTCATAAAATTTTATATTATACTACTACAGAGTTTGATTTAGCCATTCATATTAAATCATATATAATGTTCACAAGATTCCAAGTCAAAGAACATCTTATAAATAATGTTACAAAATATATAGATGCCTGAATTCAGTACGTATACTATATCATAACAGTCAAGGTAAGTGGCAATCCTAAGAGAATTCTGCCTTCATTAGGCTTTTTTTTTTCTGCCTGGGCTTTGCTACATGCTACATCAATAATTTCAATAAAACCAAAAGCTCAATATGACTGGATAATATTGAGTGTTTTAGCCTTGTATCACCAGTAAGTTATTGAAAACAAAGAGCCAGCCTTAAATTCATGAAATTAAATTCATTCTTCTTTATCCTTAGCCATTCGGAGCTTTACCCATTGCTATTAGGCATGGTAAGTGTGATCATATTAAATCATTCTAATATTTCATAAAGAAAGGACAATTAAGATTCTCAGTATGATTTCTTATGAGCACATTCAAGTAGTAGAAAGAGAAACAAATGTGTTTGTTTTCCACATCCTGGCTAGTTTTGTGATAAATTACTACCTTCTTCACGTGTAATATCTAAAATGATAAAGACATTTATTGGTGAATAAAAAACATAAACTAAAAGGGATGAAATAAAGATGATTGCTATACAATGAATAATCAATAAATATCTGCCAAAAATGAATAAATGTTTAAGAAGAATATTTTCTGCAAGTAAACTGTAACACTATGGCTACTTCAGATTTTATGTTGAAAGGAGTTCAAATGATTTTAAGATCTAAATAGGTTCTATTTCCCACCAATTATTTTTGTCTCTCCTTTTCCAGTGTGTCCTTGTTCCTCCTCCACATTTCTTCTTATAATGATGGTGTATGTGTTTACAAACAATATTTATTTATTTAATTACGTGTTGTCTGGCTCTTCATTAGAATAAGGATTCATTAAGCCATGAATATTGTATGTCTTTCTCATCCTTATAGTCCAGCACTTACGGCAGATCATAACTGCTGAATAAATATCTGTTCTGTCTTTCCCCCCCTTATCAATATACATGTAACTGAGACTCCAAGATGCATGAATCCACGTAGGTTATAATATTATGCAACTCTCAGTTTCTTCACTGAGATCTATTTCTTAAAACTCACTTCATTCACATAGACAATGTACCTTCAACTTTCTCTTTACTCCCTTTTTGCAGGCAATAAGTCCTTTATAACCTCTTTGGGACAAGATATAAGGTAGATTATTGTATAACTAGATAACACAGGAGGCAAATGATCTTATTCAAAGCTTATGTCCATAAGGAGTTGAATAATCATTTAGTTTCCACTTGGAAAAGACTGAATGGATTCCAAACCTGTTTGTACATCAAAACTAACTGAAGGAAATTTATTTAAGATTATAAAGTGGAGATAAAGTAGGAACAATAAGTTATATATTTTAAGTAACATGTCATGTGTTGTATGCTCTGTTAAATAGAAATAAAGCAAATTTTAACAAGTAGGAAGAAGCAGGAAAAAGTTATTGCTTGTTGTATAGACAAGAGAAGGGAGTTAAACATTGTATGAAAGACTTATAAATCATATTAGAAGATGAAATGAAAAGGTATGGGACCAGGGGCATTAAAAACCGTATAAGTACAAAGATAATCACTAAAACAAAAATACAAACTCTCCTGAATACCCAAAGAATTGTTAAAATAAAATATCACAGAAAATAAATCACACAAAAAAACATACCAAATATACCATAATATATCTAACATAAAATATAAGACAGAACTGAGACAACATGATTCAGTCATATCAATAAATATCAATGGGCAGAACTTAACCTGTTAAAAGAAAAGTATTTTCTTTTTGGTTCTCAAAGTAAGATCCAACTACATGTGATGTAAGAGGAACAGGTCCCAAACAAAGATATGCAGAAAAGCTAATACTAAAAGACAGTGCTAAAAAAGTAACAGGGGTATGCAAAGGGTCACAAATGTCAGTGTGAACGAGCTCCCATTAACCGGTCTGGGACAGTATGAGCAGCAAAATAAGTAATGGTGACAACACAGTATTACACACTGAAGAAAACAAGAAGAAAGAAAGAAAGAGAGAGACAGAGAGACAGAGAGAGAGTGAGAAAGGAAGGGAGGAAGGGAGAAAGGAAGAGAAAAATATCTTCCTTAGAATGCTAACTAATGTAGAAAGAATGGTGAAATTATAAACTCATTATCAAGCAACCAATAAATAATTATTTTAGACAAGAATCACCAATATTTGCTAAAAGAAGTGAAAAAATTCTTTGATAAATAGGACATTTAGACATATCTCTTCACAATGTATTTATTAATCACCAAAGAGAAAAAGTTATTAGTGTACAGTACAGAAACCCAGCAGACTTAACCCTTACCAAGTAAAGTTAGCATTAACTGTGATGAGACAAAAACCATCATGTTCCTTCTGACAGCATCCATATACTGGAAGGACACCACGGCACTTGTATGGTACCCCTGAGTTTTGTTTAATACATAACATGAGTCAGATCATGAGGAAACATCACACACACCCAAAGTGAAGGATGTTCCACAAAATAAATGGCCTGTACTTCTCTCTCTCTCTTTTTTTTTAAGATTTTATTTATTTATTTATTTGACAGACAGAGATCACAAGTAGGCAGAGAGGCAGGCAGAGAGAGAGGAAGAAGCAGGCTCCCCAACAAGCAGAGAGCCTGATGAGGGGCTTGATCCCAGGACCCTGAGATCGTGACCTGAGCCGAAGGCAGAGGCTTAACCCACTGAGCCACCCAGGCGCCCCTGGTCTGTACTTTTCAAAAATGTTCAGACCATGGAGGTAAGAAAACAATGAGGAATTGTCACAGAAAAAAGAACAATACAGAGGCACAATGGAGTCAACAAGTGAACATGGAGCCAGAACGAGAATGTCCTCAGGAAACAACGTGAAATATTTAGTGGTAAAGGGGCATTACATCTTGTATGGATCGGGGGGAAAATGTCTAAACGTATGTGTAGAAAGAATTCTCAAAATAATAAAGCAAAAGTGATGAGTTTCTAATATTTGAGGAATTGGGGTGAAGGATATATGGGAATTCTTTGCACTATTTTTAAATTTCTTCTGTAAGTCTAAAATTATTTCAAAATAAAAAAAGAGCCAAAGAGTTACCTTTATAAAAAAAACTAAAAATTAAAGACAACTCAAAACAAATGAATGTAATCATATATCTAATGGTTAATAATAGAGAGGTTTTTAAATACCTTATACAGAGTTAGTGGGATGTTGTGTAGGATTGAAAAGAACGATCCAGAAATTTCAAATTTCACTGGTGTTTTACTAGAGTAAATCTTGTAGAGTTATTATTAGTAATAATATCTTGTTATTTTGATACTATTCTTTTACATTATGAAAACAAGGAAAATAAGTAATTTGGCTAATGTCAAAAACAAGATTTTCAGCTTAGGTGAAAAGGTACAATTGAGAAATCAAAGAATTAAAATGCTATAATACTCAAATGAAACAAAATTATCAGTATGAGCTTATGATTTCCAAACTATCTCTTTTCTAACTACATTCTGGGAAATGGTACCCAAGCAATGCCACCCCAGCAGCAATGAGCTTCCTTCATGCAGATTTTTCTAGTAACATTCACACTGACAGGATGAACTTTTTTGGATAAAGGGCTGATTTTGCGCCTAAGACGGAAGACCAGAGATGACTTAGGACATCTGGGTGGGTCAGAAGGCAAAGAAACTTTTAATGCTGTGTCAGTGGGACATGGTGTCCAGCCCAAAGATGCGCCCAGGGGCTACTATAATGACAATCTGAACACGAGAAGGAAGAGGAGGATAACACATTGCATCTATGTCCACTCACAAAGGCCAGAAAAATCTATTCTTTCTCTATTCAAAAGCCTATTTATTAAATCAACCCCTCAACCTGAAAATTGGCAATTGAAGGGAAAGAAGAAGGCTGTTATTCATTAAGAACTGAATTTCAGGATAACCAAAGGACCCTGTTAACCAGCAAAACCTCTTTAAAAGAATTCCAGTTAAATGTCTAAGAAATGATATCATTTTTCATGTTTATGCCTTTGTATTATTTCAATAATACAAAATCTTCATTGATTTATTGAATAAAGCTTTACTGAAGTATGACTGACAAAAACTCTATATATTTAAGGTGGAAAAAAAAAGAAATGGTATTTTTTTTTCCAAATTCTAAGGAAATTACTGATTAAGGCAAAATTTGATGTTAAAACCTATAGGTGAATGGTTGATGGGCAATAAGCTCACAGCTTGATTCTGAGAGGAGAGGCAGGAAAAGAGGAAAAGAGAAACTAATGGAATTCAGCTATAATTTGAAAAAGGGATCCTGATGATAAGCCAGTAAAGATAATTCTATTAACATGGCTTAAATGAGGAACTGCTAGCTTTTAGATCTTCATAATTAGGGCTGCATTTCCTTTTGTAAGTTAAATTAACATGAAGTTCTCATCTGTGATTAGAATCCAATTAAAATCCTCTACAGACAATCTTAGGGGGCCACAATTTACGCTCTCATTATGAAAGCCCAAAAGTCAAACTTTGTCTTTAATCTTCTTCACCTTGAACAACTGGTAGAAACTCGATGCTGGGGAAACCTAGAAAGACCTACAATTTTCTGGACAACATAAGTTGATGAGTTGATGATGTTTATTGTGATTCACGTATAGCAAAGCACTGTAACTAATTACCAACTGCAGTTGGCCCTTGAACAATGTGGGGGTTAAGGGCACCAACCCACATGCTGTCAAAAATCCATCCATAACTTTTGAATCCCCCCAAATTTAACTATGAATATCTTACTGTTGACTAAAAGTCTTCCTGATGAATTACCAATTGATTAACACTTTTTTTGGTATGCTTTATGTATTATATACTGTATTCCTACAACAAAATAAGCTATAGAAAGGGAAATATTACTAAGAAAACCATTAGGGAGAGAAAATACATTTATAATAATGTACTGTATTTACTGAAAAGAATCCAAGTATAAGGGGACCTGTAAACTTCAAACCCATGTTGTTCAAGGGTCAACTGTTCTGTTTTGTCATTGAACAGCGATTGCATACCAATGACTTTTTTTTTTTTTTTTTTTGACAGATCACAAGTAGGCAGAGAGGCAGGCAGAGAGAGATAGGAAGAGGAGGCAGGCTCCCTGCTGAGCAGAGAGCCCCATGCGGGACTCTATCCCAGGACCCTGAGATCATGACCTGAGCCGAAGGCAGAGGCTTTAACCACTGAGCCACCCAGGCGCCCCCCAATGACTTTCCAAGAATAAATCAATCCACTTCTGTGATGCAAATGCAGTGAGATAAAAAATTAGTTATCCGGGGCGCCTGGGTGGCTCAGTGGGTTAAAGCCTCTGCCTTCGGCTCAGGTCATGATCCCAGGGTCCTGGGATCAAGCCCCACATTGGGCTCTCTGCTCAGCAGGGAGCCTGCTTCCTCCTCTCTCTCTGTCTGCCTCTCTGCCTCCTTGTGATCTCTGTCTGTCAAATAAATAAATAAAATCTTAAAAAAAAATTAGTTATCCACACAACTCTTATAGAGGACCCTAAGTGTAGGACCCCCCCCCCTTGTATGGTGAGATGCTGAGGCAGGGATAAAGGAATTTAGAAAATCAGTTCTCACTCAGGAATGCCTGTCCTTCGATCTTATGTTCTTATAGCAAATCCTATTTATAAAAGCCAGAAAACGAGTATCATTCCCCTACAGGTTCTTGAACTAATAACACCGGAAAAAGAAAAAAAAAATTAAATAATTTTCAAACTACTACCTCCATTACAAAAATGTTGCATTAGTTAGAGTTCCAGAGAATTAGCTGTATTTAATGTTAGGAAATGCTTTAAAACAGCTATAAAATCACTATGTACAGAATTTTGCTACTGATGTCATAATGCATATATTATAAATTTAACATTTACATTTCACTCTTATTGCCTAACTACAATTAATTCCATGCTGTCACATTATTATTAGTGACATTATCTCATCATGTTGGAGCTTTCAGAAAATATTCCCAATGGTAATATCAGTGAATAGCTTAGCATGAAGATTTTGATACCAATATTCTTTAGTTAAGCTAATTTGCATTACTTGATTAGATTTATCCTCAGGATAAAGGCAGAGTTATTTTATGTAGTGCTGTTTCAATGAATTGTACATATTCCACAAAAACTGATTAGTAACTTTATTATTGAAAAGAAAAAGTCTCAATTTCTAGCAGATTTCACACAGATTTACCCTGTAAGCCTGAGAAATCGACAGGTTTGAGTGACATCACTCCAATAATATTCCAAATCCAACAACCAGATGCGTTTCCCTGAAGAGAACACCATACACTGTTTGCTCATGATTTGTGAGCAGGTAGAAAGAACAAACAATGAACCATAAGCATGCAGAAAGCCTACTTCCTGGGTAGACTGCCTTCCCTGAAGAAGTCAGTTCGGAGCTGTATATCCCTGGACAGAGAGTGTGTCTCTATACTGTGGGCTCTAGATGTCTGGATGAGGAGAACTTTATTTGGGGTTCATGTACCAACTTTATTCAGCTGCTCTAATTTTCCCAAGGCACATCATTGAATTTAGTAAGATAATGGAGTTCTCCAGAGCAACATGGTGGCCATGTTTCCTCACACTTCTCAGCCTCCCTGGTCTCCACCCCGTCTTGACCCAAAGCCTTTCACGATTTCCTGGGCAGCTTTCTCTTTTATTCTATTCCCTATCCTGTGTGTTCTTGGCAGCAGTTTCTTTGCTTTCTCTCTTCCAACAAGCTTCCATCTGCCTCAGCCTTCCAGAAATGTATAATCTACCACTCATTCACTTCACTACATGGGTCATTCCATTCTTAAATCATTTTATTGTTTGCTTAAGAAGGAAGGAGAGTCACAGCTGTTCTTAACCTGACTTTTTTTTTTTTTTGGTATTTTTTTTAAATTTTATTTTTCCAGTGTTCCAAGATTCATTGTTTATGCACCACACCCAGTGATCCATGTACTACGTGCCCTCCTTAACACCCACCACCAGGCTCACCTAACCCCCCACTCTTCTCCCCTCCAAAACCCTCAGTTTGTTTCTCAGACTTTTTAAGAGTATGTGTAGGTTTACAACAAAATGGAGAGGAAGGTACAGAGAATTCTCATATACACCCTATCTCAACACATGCATAGTCTCTCCCATTATTAACAGTGTTCACAGAAGGGTATTTTTTTTTTTAAATAAAGGATGAACCTACACTGACATATGATAGTCAACCAAAGTTCATAGTTTGCCTTAGAATTCACTCTTGGTATCGTAATTCTGTGGTTTTGGACAGAAGTATATTGACATAAATTCATCATTATGATGTCATATAGAATATATTTACTACCCTAAAATTCCTCTGTGTTCTGCTGTTCATCTCTTCCCACCATATATAACAATACACACCTGCAACCACTAAGCTCCCCCACCTTTTTAAAAAGACTTTATCTATTTATTTGAGAGACAGACAGACAGAAATATCACGGCAGTGGAGGGGCGAGGAGGGATAGGGAAAGGGAAAAGCAGACTCCCCAGTGAGCAGGGAGCCTAACACCAGGCTCTATCCCAAGATTCCAAAATCACCACCTGAGCCTAAGGCAGACACAACCAACTGAGCCACTAAGGTGTCCCCATCGATCTTTTTATTGACTCCATGGTTTTGCCTTTTCCCAGAAAGTCCTACAGTTGGAGTTATACACTGTGAAGCCTTTCAGATGGGCTTCTTTCATTTAGTAATATGCATTTAAGTTTCCTCCATATCTCTTCATGGCTAGACAGCACGTTTCTTTTAGCACTGAATAATATTCCATTGTGTGCATTTACCACAGTTCATTCACCCATTCCTCTACTAAAGGACATATTCATTGCTTCTAAGATTTAACAATTAAAGCTACTACAAGTGACAATATGCAGGCTTTTTGCGGATATAAGTTTTCATCTACTTTGTATAAATACCCAGAAGCACAACTGCTAGATCATATGGTAAGAGTTTTTCTTTAAAGAAATTGTCACCATATTTCAAAATGGCTGTAACATTTCACATTGCCTCCAGCAATTAAGGAGAGTTCCTATTGTTCCACATTCTTACCAGGGTGTGATGTTGTCAGTGTTCTAGAGTTTGGCCATTCTGATGGTATCTTATTGCCTTAATTTGCATTTCGCTAATGACATAAGATGTCCATATACTTTCCATATACTTATTTGCCATCTCCATATCCTTTTTGGTAAGGTGTCTGTTGAGGTCCTCAGCCCATTTTTCAGCTGATCTGTGTGTTCTCTTATTGCTGAGCTTTAAGAATTCTTTATATATTTTGGATAACAATCTTTACCAGGTGTGTCTTTTGCAAATATTTTCTCCCAGGCTATGTCTTCTCTTGATACTCTTTTTTACAGAGCCATTTTTAATTTTAATGGAGTACCGCTCAACCCATCTCTCTTTTGTGGATGTGTTGGTGTTTTATCTAAAAAGGCCTACTCAGGGCACCTGAGTGGCTCAGTGGGTTGGAGCCTCTGCCTTAGGCTCAGGTCATGATCCCAGGGTCCTGGGATTGAGCCCCTCATCAGGCTCTCTGCTTGGCGGGGAGCCTGCTTCCTCCTCTTTCTGCCTGCCTTTGGCTGCTTGTGATTTCTGTCTGTCAAATAAATAAATAAAATCTTTAAAAAAAAAAATAAATAAAATAAAATAAAAAGGCCTACTCAATGCATCACATAAATTTTCACTTGTGTTATCTTCTAGGAATTTTATAGTTTTGCCCTTTGTATTTAGAACTATGGTCTATTTTGAGTTAGTTTTTGTGAAGGGTGTGAAGTCTGTCTATATATTTTTTTCTTCCTGCTTGTGGATATGCAGTCATTGTAGTACCATATATTAGAAAGATTGTCTTTTCTCCATTGTATTGCCTTTGTTGTTTTGTCAAAAGAAGTCTTTGACTATATTTATGTGGGTTTATTTCCAGACTCTCTATTCTTTTCCACTGGCATATCTTTTTATTTTTGCCAATATGAAACTGTCTTAATTAGTTTACAGTAACTGTATAGTAAAACCTGAAGCTCTCGTTTTGTTTTGCCCCTTCAATCTTATGTTGGTTATTTTGGGACTTTTGCCATTCCATAAAAATTTTAGAATCCATTTGTCAATATCCGTAAAGTAATTTGGGGGGGATTTTGATTAGGATTGCAATGTATCAATAGATCAAGTTGGAAAGAACTGATATCTTGAGAATATTGAGTTTTCCTATTCACAAACATGGAGTATCTCCCCATTTATTTATTTTTTAGATTTCTTCCATTAGAGTTTTATTAGCTTTCCTCTTACAGATTTCGTACATATCTCGTTAGATTTATAATTAAGTACCTCATTTTGGAAGGTTCTAATGTAAATTTTTTTAATCTTAATTCTACATGTTCATTTTTGCTATTTAGGAAGGCAATTGACTTTCATATATTAATCCTGTATCCTACCACCTTGTTATAATTGTTTATTAATTCCAGAAGTTTTTCAGCATGTCATTTTGAACCAAAGGACTCCTGTCCCTTTTTTCTATCACTCTATTCCTTCCTTCGCCTTCTAGTTTCAATCTTTTCAGTTTCATCGTTTCCTATTATTACCAGTAAAACCAAAATATTTTACTTTTGCCTTATCTAAAAAAACTTTTACAGTTTTAGGGAAAAAGGGATCAAAATGAACAAAATGTAAATAAAATTACCAAGTTTGGTTTCAGGCTCAATAATTTCATATTAACATTTATTAGTATAAAATAACTGGGGCGCCTGGGTGGCTCAGTGGTTTAAGCCTCTGCCTTCAGCTCAGTTCATGATCTCAGGGTCCTAGGATCCTGTCCCGCATCGGGCTCTCTGCTCAGCAGGGAGACTGCATCCCCACCTCTCTCTCTCTCTGCCTACTTGTGATCTCTCTCTGTCAAATAAATCAATAAAATCTTTTTTTTTAAACAAAAAATAAAATAACTAAAGTACTTTCTAGAAAGAAATATACCTTTTGTGAAAATAAGTGAAAGGCAGAGGGACTGGATGAAGGAAAGAAAAGAGGGTATGATTTTATTATTTTCAAAAATTCCTTTAAAGTTAACTACTTTTGCTACTGCAAAAAGACATATTAAGCATTACACACAGGTTTTTCCCTAAGAAGGTAATGCTGACCTTATGCATTCTATTTTAGAGTGTCCTACCAATGGGTGTACTATTACTAGCTTTCCCTTTTATACTGACCTATTAAAGAATACTTTCAAAAGAAGTTCATTGATTTTAAATACATGATGATCAATTTTATAATTATCTGGGGAAGGAAACAGCACATGTAGCATTCAAGAGAACTTTGTATACACAGTACTAAGTGAATTGGCATGTTCCGTAGACATGTAACCTACTAGGACTTTCTTCTATCAATTTAAAAAGCTATGCTTTCACAATCAAACAATGAGTCTAAGGAATTTCGTATGCCTTCTAATGCTGGACACAGAGAACGACATCCTCATGATTACAACAGTAAGAAAGGTTTCCATTCTCACCTATAATCTATATAGAGTCAAATCCATCTCTCTGTCTCTTGCTCCTTCTTCTACCCCTCTTTCCTTCATTTTCTCTATCTCATTTTCTCTCTCCCTTCCCACTCTCTGATATTTTACTCAAATTTTGTTGTAACTGTGAACACCTGGGTGGCTCAGTAGATTAAGTGACTGACTCTTGGTTTTGGCTCAGGTGATGATCTCAGGGTTCTGAGATCTTGAGGTCAATCCCCACACTCAATGGGGAGTCTGCCTGAGATTATCCTCTTCCTCTCCCCTCTGCCCTTCCCCTGCTTGCACTCTTACTCTATTTCAAATAAATAAATACATCTTTAAAAATATTTAGTTATGGGATGCCTGGGTGGCTCAGTTGGTTAAGCGGGTGCCTTCAGCTCGGGTCATGATCCCAGAGTCCTGGGATTGAGTCCCACATCGGGCTCCTTGCTCGGTGGGAAGCCTGCTTCTCCCTCTGCCTCTGCCTACCACTATGCCTGCCTGTGCTCATGCTCTCTCTCTCTCCCTCTCTCTAACAAATAAATTTTAAAAATCTTTAAAAAAAAATTTAGTTATAAGTGTCCAGTAAAAATGGTGACTCTTTTGATACATGATCTAAGGACAAAGCACATTAAATCTAAAACATCATTTACCTTTAATATCCGATCCATTTAAGTAATAACTATTGATAAAATATAACCCAAAGTAGCTATAAAGATAAAACTTAGAAGAAAATGTTAGGAGTATATAAAACAGATCTCTATGGTCCAGGTAAAATATAACTGATACTCCTTATCACCTCTCATGATTCAAGGTCATCAATTAAATGTCTATTTCACATCATCATCGTATTTCTTCATAAGCAAAGTCTAATTCATTTCTCCCCCAACTAATCCTTTCAGTAAGTACAAGAACAGTAGTTCAGTCTTTATTCAGTAGTTGGAATTATCTGTGTTTCATGAAGAGAAAATCAGAAAATGTAATTAGACCTCTTATGGACCTCATCCTCTTCCCTTGTTGCTGCTACCATGTGATGTAATTTTGAAAATAAATGACCTTTCATTTTTATTTTCTAACATGGTGTAATGCAATTTAGAATATTTATTAACAATTATAACACACCACCAGGGCACCTGGATGATGCAGTCAATTAAGTCTCTGACTCTTGGTTTCCTCTCAGAGTCTGATCTCAGGGTTGTGAGACAGAGCTCCACACGGGGCTCCATGCTCAGTGCACAGTCTGCTTGAGATTCTCTCTCCTCTCCCTCTCCTTCTGCCCCTCCTACTCGTGCTCTCACTCTCACTCTAAAATAAATAAAACTTGAAAAAAATTTTAGTACACTACCAATCCTTCAGTGCTTTATCCTTGTTTATAATTCTAAAATAAATGAAATTTTAAGAAAATGAAATCACCCTGATATCAAAAGATAAAGTATTAAAAGAAATGCAGTACAGCCGTAATGTGTAATACTATATTTCACATTAAGAGAACTATATATATATAGAAAGACAGATGGACAGATCACCATGTACACATACCAAATGTATGTGTGTTTGTGTTTGTGTGTGTGTGTGTGTGTGTGTGTGTGTGTGTGTGTGTATAAAGATTATCAAGAGGGGTGCCTGGGTGGCTCAGTTGGTTAAGCGTCACGATCTCAGGGTCCTGGGATTAAGTGCATCAGGCTCCCTGCTCACTGGGGAGTCTGCTTCTCCCCCTTTCTCTCTCTCTGCCTCTCCTCCCAGCTTGAGCTCTCTCTCTCTCTCAAATAAATAAATAAAATCTTTTTAAAAAAAAGACCACCAAGAACAATTGGAAATATTGGATATGGAATCTATAAGCTATATTATTGAGATTGCAAAAGTCCAAAGTTCCAAAAATGGATCCAAAGATTCCAATTTTCCAAAGATTATCAACACATACTTCTAAGTAATACAAGTAATTGCAAAATTAGACATGCAGAATGTGACTATGTCAAAATGAAAGAGAAGTAGGAAAAGCAAAAGTGTAACTCTTCTGGTAGGAACTTAGGACAGACCAGCCTCCCACTGAGAATAAATAGAAAAGCCAGAGTTAAAAATGCAGAGTGAAAAACACATAATGTACAGAGTCGATACGTGTGAAGGCAGTAGGGAGGTGCCAGGACAAGTAGAGAGTTAAGGGAAAATGTGGACACTGGGCAGAGTTGACTCTGCAGCTGCTTCTCCTGCAAAGCAATTGCCAGTTGGGAGCACAGACACAAGGGTCAGAATCAGGGCTTGGCCCCCTCCAGGGGTCTATAGTCAGGGAAGCTCTGGCAGAGATTCCAACAGTCCCAGTTCAGCAGCCCACCTTCTCCCCTTGCCATCTGCCATATCTAGGGGTGAGTGGGGTGGCACAATGGATTCCTTAGCAAAAACCCTTTGAAAAGCAGGTTTTTAGTGGTTTCATGAGACCAAGATGAAATTTAGTGGCCCATGGTGGGAAAGGACTCTGGAAAATCCTTCAAGTTCTCAGATGCAAATGCTAGAGAACCAGGGTCAATCAAGTGGGAGACAGAGCCTTACCGAAGCCATGACCCAGTCCACAACCAGTACAAGAGAGGCCACAGCAAGTCACTCTCAAATACATCTTTGTTCTGCATGTGATTACTTGAGTGTTAAGGCAGGTGGATACCTATGATTCTGGGCTAGGGTGTAACAGGATGTTTTCTGGATTGATTTACCTCCATCAGTAGAACAGTCCACTTCTCTTGCCTCATCACACCACCAGGAGGAAAGAACAACCATCCCTACAGCCTGGGAGCAAATGACCAGATTATCCTCTTTTCCAAATATGCACAAGGCATCTTAGAATGCTGATCCTATCTCAAAAAGGTGGTGACCGTGACATGCCTCTAGCTTGCTGAGAGGGATGGGATTTTAGGACAAGACCTTTTGGAGCACCTTCAATGCAATATATGACTTCAGTGTCTGCTCACACTGACAGTCAGAAATAATACTAACTTAGATGAAGATGCCTGTGCACAATGAGAATGCAAAGAGGCTGTGCTTTCCAAAATAAAGGGTCTAGTCCTTAGGGATGAAATATTGTTATCCTTATTTCATTCAGATGATGAAATTAAGTTTTAGAGAGATGAAGAAAGATGCATAAGATAATACAGACACTGGTAGGTCTGGGAGTCAAACTCTGGTCTGATTTCAAAATCATACTTTTTCTGTTACAAAACAGCATCTCAGAAAGCTGCCAATATTGTCATCATTGCTTAAAGCATTGGAAATGATAAGAATTTTAGTCACACCCACGTTCAGAACCTAGTACCAAACCTGTAAAGGAGGGTGAGTAATTAAGTCTGTGCCTGGAATATAAGTCAGTAAGAGGGAAGTGAAATTTAACACTGAGAACGAAGAGGGACATTTGCAAAGAGGAGGGAGCCTCAGAATGGGGAGGAAGGGTTTGATGTAACATAAATCATTTAGAATAGGCAGCATTATGTTGAGTAACAAATATTCCCCCAAAACTCAGAGGTTTAAAACCACAAAGGTTAATTTTTTTCCTAAACTATAGCTGAGAGTCAGCTTGGGTCTAGTCATCTTTCCAGGGACCAGGAAAATCCAGCAGCCACTACCTCGATATATTCTGGCCACCAAGACAAGGGTTAAGAGAGCTTGAGAACACATTTGCAATATGAACAAACACATCTCCCAAGCACATTCAGTTGGCTAAAATAAGTGCTCTGGACACCTCTAACTGCAAGCATGGGGGCGGGAAGGGGTGGTGGAGTGTGGTCTTCTCAGGAGCCTGCAAGGAGAGAAAGCCAGACTCTCTAGAATATCTGAGAACAGTCCTAATGGTCCCCATATAACGAAAGCTCATTTGAGTGTTGTTTTTATTACCACCAAAGTGATCCAAACCACCAACGGTACCACATACATAATAAGAAGGAAAGTTGTCATTTACTGAGTTCCTAATAAGCAGAAAGAATACCCCTGAGTCCTTTTTTAAAAAGTTCAGTATGATTTTCCCTACATCTCAGAAGGAAATGTGAGATTCTGGAAGTTTCAGTGAAGGTTTCAGGTTCAAGATTGTATACCAAGAACATGCATTTAGCTTCTGTTCCTTCTAAAGTCTTCAAAATGAAAGCAAAGAACAAAAGGGAATACATTTATAATCAGGCCATGAAAAGGAGAGAGAGATTGTGGAAGAGAGATTTGTTGCCGTTTCTCAAACAAAAGAAGAACTGATAAAGCAGAGTGGAAGGGAGGGCTCCCGAGAGCCTGAATATTCAGGCATGGAGGTGGAAGTGGAAAGAATGACAGAGCAGCACGATTCATTGGAGATAAATCTAGGGAACAGCTTTGTCAGACCACCCAGAAACCTTACCCACCACCATACCTGCAAATCACCTGGCACAGCTGATCACACCCAACTCCTGGGAGCCTGTCTTCTGAAGCAACTGAATGATTATCTAGGGGAGGGCTAGCGTCTCTCTTGTGAGTATCCGTTTCCCTCTCTCCTCTGCTGCTGGGCTGCTCCAGCCCACCTGCCCCTCAGCTCCGTGCTCTCAAGTGGAACCTGCATGTCATGGAAGGGGGCTAGTCCCCTGGAAGAGTGCGGTAGGCTGAGGCTGAGTCTTTCTGTCACCATCACCACTGTAATAAAACGATAGCTAACATGCTTTGTGTGTGGAGGCTGAACAAGCGCTAACCTTGGTTTCTGCCTGATTATGGAACCACTTGGGACACAGAACATGGAGTCAGTCTGACAAGAGAGCAAAATATTAACTTTATGAATAAAAAAGCAACTGGGAAACCTGAGTTAGGTCTCCAGCACCCATGGGCCTGGCTGTACTACACCCCAGAATCAGGAAGGTCTGCCAACCTGGTTATGGCTGGACCACTCCCTGGGTGGTGCAGAGAGCAGAGCAAAATGCATGCTCTCTACAGGTTGGCTGGCCCCAAAGAACTAAGAGAAAGGAAGGAGATGAATGAACTATGTATCATTCTCCCTCCTCACAAAGTCACCAATCAGACTCGTCACCAGTACCCCTTGGGGATAAGACCCCCTGAACGCTATACACGTGGAAACTTCTCCAAATGTAACAAAAACTAGAGAAGAGGCTTCTCCCTGTAACACCTTAACAGTCAGCCTCCAACTAGAGAAACAAAACCATCTGAGCTTCTTATTAACTAGGGCATTTAATACAGGGACTTGATTTCAGAGGAGACAGAAGTGTCCAAAGAGCCAACCAAGGAATAATCAGATAACAAATTAGCAATCTCGGGAGGTCACTGCCACCCACACAAAGATGAGGTGGTGCTATAGGAACCTGCGGGTCTCCTTACCCAGAAGAATCTGAAAGCACATATTCATCACCTTTGGGGCTGAAGCCATGGAAAGACAGAACTGTCAAAATTGCACCTGACTTAGAAAGTGGGGAGGAGAAACACCTGGCTTCTCGCTGGCTTCTCTCTCCAGCTAGAAACTGGCAGACACACAGCTCTGGGAGCACAGACTAATAAGGGTGACTGAGCCTCAAAGGGAGAGTGAAGATGGGCCTCAGGACAGACAGGTCACGAGTGGGCACAGCACTGATGTTTACTTGCACACTTGGGTCTGTATGAGGCACTAAATGTGCTAAATATTTACACAGATCACCTCATTTAATTCTTACAGCAAGTCTATATGGTATTTACTGCCATGATTCCATTGGATAGGCAAGAAGCTTATCAGACCAAAGAACTAATATAAATAATAAAATGAGTAACAATCAGGGAGAGAAGTTTTGTGGGGTAATCAACAGATAACATTTACAATTGATGAACGGATACCTAAATGTATAATAATACCACTTAGGATCCTAGAGGAAACTGGAAGAACTAAACAAAGAAGTAGTTAAGAGGATCATCTCTGTGCCACGTGACTAGGATGGGGGCAGGAGATTTTTGTTATTTTATTTTAGAATTTATTAAGATATTTAAAATTTTTGCCAAATTCCCAAACAAAAGGGGAAAAGAAAGTTAACTGGCAGAGCCAATGTCATAGAACTCTAACGTTCATGTTTTTACATCACATTGCACTGTTGGCACACCAGGCTTGACCTGCAAATAATTTCTCTGCCACAGAAACCAGTCCACCTGTGACCCTGTGATACGTTTCCTGGACAATCAGTCCACACGGCTGGAAATCCTGGAGGAAGGGAAAATTGTCTGGGACCTCAAGGGCAAAACAGTGTGCTGCTTTGTGATTCAAAACACAGAACAGCCATCAAGCACTTCATCTACTGAATGCGAAGGATGCTGATTGCTACACAACAGCTACAGCGCGGCAGTATTAGCACAGACTTTGATAGTTGATTAGTTACTCTGAGTCACTGCTGGCAAAGTTTCCCTGTGATGGGCTTAAATAACTGAGCTTTTCATGTGTGAAGTGTGTATAAGATAAATAAAGTTATCAGGTGTTGTGATTGGTTTTATGGAATATCTCTAGTCAGTGATAAGGCAATTGACATAAAATTATTTTATAAACCTGAAAGGTACTCTTTCTTCAGCTCAATGAACACCTGCTGCAACTCAACAACATCTCATTGTAACAGCCGAACACAACATCATCAAAGTGAACTTGACTCCTCCTCCAGGGGCTCATTTAATTACCCCCAGGAAATGGAGACTATACTGCTTAAAATCTTATGTGATCTAGCCTCCCATCTTACAGTTTTCAGCAAAACAGAGTTATGACTTTACCTTAATATTTCTTTTCTTCCTCCCTCAAGCCCGGTGAGGAGGTGGTTCTTTTGTTGGGAGACAGAGTCAAGCATAATAATTCAAGTGGGTCGCAGGAGGAGAGGTGGCCAGTGTTAAGGAATTGTCTCCCACCTGGGTTGGTCTCAAAGACCAAGAGGCATGGGATGATCCTACCAGTTCTCCTCAAGGACGGAGTAGGAAAAGTGCTCAGAACCTGGAAGCAGGTCTGGCTTCTTGGGCAAGCTACCCACACAATCACACTGGGTCCCGACTCAGATGGACCCTGCGTTTGACATAAATGCCTCTGCTATCAGCAACTTGAAATTCTTACTATCTTTATTAGGGGACTTGCATTTTTGTTCTCACTGGGCTCCACAAATTATGTAGCTGGTCCTGCACTGAGGACAAAGCCAAGACCCTGGGGGCAGGATTGAGGGGGCTATGGGTAGGGATGAAAAAAAGAAGAAGAACAGAAAAAGACAAGATCCCTGGACACCCAAATTAAGGTGAATTTATTTGGACTGAAAGGAGACACAAAAGAAAAAGAAAAAACTGTTTTGCATTATCTCATGGACGGATATAACTCTATCCCCACAGGCTTGTTTATCCTAATATTAGATCCCTAACAGTGGGTGTAGGTTATCTTAGCTCCTATTAACTAGCCTATCAATTCTTCCTTCAATTGAAGAATTCATATTTGGTCTTCTTTAGGTGATTTTATTATTATCTTACTTCATATTATTTTTTCCTGTTTTTGTTATTTGGTTGCCTGACCTTCTTTGCCAATATATCATTTGACATAATTGGCCTAAATTTATTTGATGTTGTTGGGACAATAATCCACAAGTAACTTAGAATTTCTACCGTATTTTTTTCATTCCATTAATGATTACTTTCTCCAGCACTTAAAATCAGGTATATCAGTCCAGTTCAAAATGATAACAAGAGGATTCTGAACTCATCTCCTTCTATGGAAACATCGTACCCCTGGTGCAGTAACCCACAATTGGAAGGGAACTCACAACGCTGAGCTTCTCCCTAAAGAGAGAAGGGTTTGAATCCCATATCTGATATCCCAACTTCTAAGATCTGTAATTGAGAGATGAGACTCCAAAACACCCAGCTTTGAAAACCAATAGTGCTTCTGTCCACGAGATCCACAATGGTATACTGAAACGAGGAACAGTTCTGTGTGGGGTTTTGTTTTTGTTTTGTTTTAAAGTAGGCTCCAGGCCCAGCATGGAGCCCAACCCAGGGCTTGAACTCATGACCCAAAGATCAAGATCTGAGCTGAGATCAAGAGTCAGACTAACTGACTGAGCCACCCAGGAACCCTAAGAAACAGTTCTTACAGAGTTTCCACAGACTCACCCACAGGACTCAGCAGAGAGGCAGCCAACTGAAAAGCTCCCAACTCTTCTGTGAGAGAGGCCTGCTGACTTATCTTAAAACTTGGGCTTGAGGGGCAGGCATCTAACTGAACACACATGCAGGGGTTTCCCGAGAAACACTCACACACAGAGACACGCGCAAGTCCCAATCGCTTTAAAATTATTTCAAGAAAGCAGAAAATTTTGGAACTTTTTCAGCCTATGTCACACTTTAGCTAGAACTTGTTTTGTAGCTGAGAAATCTTGTGGGAGGGCTTAGTTGCCAAGGTGAAAAGGACGCTGGTCTCTGCAAGCCACAGGTTACTTACCAGAACCCTATGCGTGTCCATCAGGAAAGAGAAGGGGAGACAGTTGGGCATTCTTGGTAACAGCCGCTCATGTGACAGCCCCAGAGGGACTTTCACAGCTGCCAACATCAAGGCTCATGGATTCCGTCAAGGAATTAATACTGTCATGAAAAAATATGCTTTATAATTTTTATAGCTTGGCATCCATATCCTTTGACAGACCATCTGCCCTATCCCAGTCTCTCCCCTTCTCCCTACACTCTGCTCTCTGTGACACCAGCTGCATTTAGAGACAAATTGAAGAGGAAAATGCAGACAATTGGAGTTTCTGTCTTTCTGTTTGCATGGCAACGTTTCTGAGGTGACTAAGATTTCAGTGATTTTAATGCAGATGAAAGGAAACGGGAATGATTTTATCGGAATGCAGAGAGAGAATCTTAGCAGTACTGAGATAGGGAAACAGAAGCATTCCACAAAAACCTGCTCTTTGCTCCTTTTCCTGCTTCTGTTCTTGCTAGAATGTGCACCCCCACTTTATTCATGCTGCGTACGGCGAATTGTGTATGTCCTCCCCATGAGGGACAAGGAGTCAGTGATTTCTCCAGAATAGAGAAAATCTAAGGAAGGACCAGGTGAGAGCGACCTGAAGAAGTTACCATGTGTATATTACAGACCACCAGAGCTAGCCATCACCACAGCAAGACCCCTGGATCCAAAGA
This sequence comes from Lontra canadensis, assembly GCF_010015895.1. Taxonomy (NCBI): domain Eukaryota; kingdom Metazoa; phylum Chordata; class Mammalia; order Carnivora; family Mustelidae; genus Lontra; species Lontra canadensis. Next base: position 6,555,914 of record NW_022631079.1, read on the forward strand.
ATAACACTCATCTTTGTTCTCATGGCTCCTGGATGCCTGAGGAGACACATACACCAGACCATGACCCTCAATAAAAACCCCAGACCCCACACAAAGACTCCCTCCTTTCCTTTCTAAGTCTCCATCTGTACCTACACTCACTCTATACCCTGAATAAGGTGCTCTCACTTCCTGCTGGTTCACATTTGACTTCTATCCTGTGTGCAACCAGAGACCCTCTTGGCTGGTCCTATGGGACCCCCTGATCCTGCAGAGTATAACAATCTAGCTCTGCCCTCCCCATCTGTCTCCTGCTTCAGGTGAGATTATCAGTTGGCCTGAATTGAAGCAGCAGATATATCTCTTAGGAACTGATTCAAAACCATTTTATTTGATTCAGACTATTGCATTTTTCTAAAACCTGACAAAAGCTGTTTTTTTTTTTTCTTTTCTTTTTCTGGGGGAAAAGAAAAGCCAATTTAAATTGGGTACTTTTATGAAAGTGCATTTTCTCAAAAGCAACTTCTCTGATAGGACATGTGGGGAGATGATAGTCCTTGGCCTTCTGGCTGGGGGCAGGTGGGACTCAGGGTGGATGTAGAAGTTTGATAACTTGAGTTTTATCTAATTTAGCTAAGAGTGTTTTTCATAATGTTATTGAACACATGAAAACTGCTGCTATTATGAATTCTTCAGTACTATGAACATACAGGGAAGGAAAGAGCTAAAAAAAAAATCCAACACACACTTACACACACACACACACACACACACACACACACACAAACACAGACACCCCCCACACAATAAAAATTCCCTGACAGTTTACAACTCTGAAAACACATCATATCGCTCAGGGCCTCCTTCCTAATCTGTTTACACTGAACATTGATCACAAGTTCTTTATGTTTCCTGAGGCAGACAAGAGTTTTGTAAATGGATACAGCTTATTTGCTATCCCCAGTGTAATGAATAAAGCATCTCTCATAACTGACTGGCTCAAATAATGATTTGGGGAAGGAAAACAGTGTTTCCAAAGACAAAGATACAGTCTTCCTGCTGTGTATCACTCCAAATGGAGGGCATCATCTGTGTTTAAACAGACGGTGGAGCTTCCTCAGCATGCTGATATCCATCTCTCTCTTCCCTAAAGGATCTTAATCTTAGTCTCAGCCTTCCCCTCTCCCCACCCCAGGAGCCTCCTCAATTCTTCCCTCTCCAGTAACTTGTTTCATTTTTCCTTCTAGATAACATCTACCTCAGCCTATAAAAACTTTCCCCTGTCTTCAGTGCGTTTCTTCTCATCCTTATTTTCAATCTGCTCACAAGGTGCAGATTGGGGTTCCTTATCCTCTGACTGACCCTCTGCCTACCTTCTATGCTCTGTCTACACTAACACTCCTTTCTCTCCCTGCTCATCTAACACGCACTTGTTTAATGGGTATGAGGAAAAGACTCAGATAAATGGACTTCAAGGTAGAAAAGCATAATACAAAAAACTACAAGGAAAAATTATATTTTATTTGATTCTCCAACACCTAGAACCACCACTCGATTAAAATAAGTGCTCAGTGATTTTATATAGTGTCTTTAACAGTGGGTTTCTTGTTCAGAGAATGACCTGGCCCATGACAGGCCTCGTTTGTAGCTGTTGTCCCAACATGACCACGAATAGTTTCACTCTCACTTTCAAAAATGAAGAGTGCCGGGAGACCTGGGTGGCTCAGTCAGTTTAGTGGTGGACTCTTGATTTTGGTTCAGGTCATGGTCTCAGGATCCCGGGATCGAGCCACAAATTAGGGTCTGTGCTCAGTCAGAGGGGAATCTGCTTGTGGATTCTCCCTCTCCTTCTGCCCCTTTCTCCTCTCTTTCTCTCAGATAAACAAATAAATCTTTTTTAAAAAGGAAAAGTGCCCTCTCTGCTATAGGTTTGAACAATAAGTTTTTTGATCACCCTACCTATGAGTGTACCATACATAGTTCCAAAAAGGACCTAAAATCCTTAAAGAGATATGTATTTTATTTCCTGTTGGAACCATTAGAAATATAACAAAAGCATATTTGCTTTATTATAAAGCAAATAAAGGGGAAAATGGAATAATTTTTTAAAATTTGGTTAATCTAAAAATAAGTCAAGGGGTGCTGGGCTGGCTCAGTAAGTAGAATGTACAACTCTTGATTTTGGGGTTGTGAGTTCGAGCCCCACGTTGGATATAGAGATGAGTTAAAAATAAAGTCTTTAAAAATAAATAAATAAATAAATAAATAAATATTAGTCAAGAAACAAGGGGGAAGAAGAATAAAAACAGATGGGACAAATAGAAAAGAAATAATATATAACAGATATAAACCCAAATGCACCAGTATGTTTTTAAATATAAATGTTTAAGTGCCCCAATTAAAAAGAGTCTCAGACCAGATATTTTTTCAATCCCACCATATACTGCAAGCAAGGGAGACTCAGAAAGTTTGAAAGCAGAAACAAGCCAGGGGGTATATTATGTGAACACTCACCAAAAGAAAGCTGATATGGACCCTACTAACATTCAGACCTGTGGATTTGAAAGGAAGACAAAATAACTAGGTTAAAAAAGGCACATTTCAAAAAAAAAAAAAAAAAAGGCACATTTCCTAAAGATAAGAGGTCAATGCTAAATAAAAATGTAACAATCTGAAATTGATACTCACCTAATAACATAGCCTAAAGATATATAAAGTCAAATATATCAAAACTCCAAGAAATGGAAAAAGCCACATTTATAGAGATGTTAACATGACTCTCTCAATGACTCATAACAATAAATCAGAAGGGACACATAAAAACTGAACAACACAACTGACAACTTGACATGACTGGCAAACACAGGGCAGAACAGCCAATGGGTGTAAAATACATGCTCTATTAACCTGCACATGGAACATTTGCTGAAACTAGCCACTGACTAGGACTGAAGCAAATCTCAAAAACTTTCAGAATATTGAAATCTCATAGATTATATTTTTCAGCCATAGTGGAAGAAGCTAGGAAACATTAATAAAAAGCTAGAAAATTTCCGGGCACCTGGGTGGCTCAGTGGGTTAAGCCTCTGCCTTCATTCAGGTCGTGATCTCAGGGTCCTGGGATCGAGCCCCACATTGGGCTCTCTGCTCAGCGGGGAGCCTGCTCCTCCTCTCTCTCTCCTACCGTTCTGCCTACTTGTGATCTCTCTTTCTGTCAAATAAATAAAATCTAAAAAAAAAAAAAAATTATAAAAAATATTTAAAAAAAATAAAAAAAATTTAAAAAGCTAGAAAATTTCCAAATACTTAGAAAGTAATGATCTCAAATAATCTATGGGTCAAAGGAAAAATCACAATGAAAATCAGAAAATATTTCCACCTAAATGCTAAAGTAAAAAAGACACATATCAAAACTGTGGCCTGCAGCTGAACCCAAACTTATGGAAAAGTTGTAACCTTGAATAAATATATTTGCAAGGAAGAAAGACTGAAAAATAATGTACTCATAATCCATCTCAAAAAACAAAGACTGTAGAATTAGGAAAACAAGAAAGAAAATAAGTCGAAATGGAAAACAAACATAAAACACGGAAAAATCTAAAAGTAGTTTCTTTGAAAGTATTTATAAAATGCATAAACCCCAACAGGACTAATCAAGAAAAAGAGAGAAAGCACCAATAATTAGTATCAGGAATGAGAGGGGGGGGCATTAGTAACACCCAAAAGACATTTTAAAAATAAGGAAGAGTGACTGGGTGGCTCAGTCAGTTAAGCCTCCAATGACTGATTTTGGCTCAGGTTATGATCTCATAGTCATGGGGACTGAGCCCCATGTAGGGACTCTGCACTCAGCACTGAGTCTGCTTGAAGCTTCTCTCCCTCTCCCCACTACTCACTCTGTTTCACTCTCTCTCTGCATCTCTCTAAAATAAATAAATAAATATTTTTAAAAAATAAGAAAAGGGGACAACTTTTCATTATAGCAGAATTCCATATATGCAGGTAGTGTTCCCATAAAAGGTGGAACTTAATTCCTCTCTTCTTGAGTGTGAGCAGGTCTTAGTGATTCAATTCCAAAGAACAGAGTATGACAATGGAAAGAAGTAATTCTACACTGGAGAAGCCTGGCAGACACAAGGAGATTAGCCCATAATTACAAAAATGGCTCACAGATTAACACAAATCTGTTATTTAGCAAAGAGAAGATTCAAAAACCATGCCTGTCCCTCTATGGCAAATATATTTTTGTGGATTATTAATTTGCATCCCGCCAAAAGAGTATTTGCTTTGCTTTAAAGTCCCCACTTCTTTGCTCTTCTTTTTCTTCCATCCCTTAAAATCCTATAGAATGGAAACATAAATATCTGGAAACACAGTATCTGGAAAATGATTGCAGTAGATTACAAAGATGGCCCCATGTGCTTCCCATTCTTCCATATTCTTTCCTTTGCAGTGTGATGTTTGCAGTTTCTCCCATCAAGGATTGGACTGATTGCTCTTCCCCTAAGTCTGGACTTGGTCATTATCTTGCCTCAGCCAATGGGACAATAGGAAATGCAAGCAGAGACTTGGAACTTTGAGATAGCCAAGTGAAAAGTCCAAGGTAGGCTGCAGAAGGATAAGAGCCACTTAGAACAGAGATAAACTGTCTTATCAGAGGTTCTTCCCAGATCAACCAGTCTGCCAAACTTCACACATGTGGGTGAGGCCACTGCAGACCACCCAGCCCCCGCTGGGCCAGCCCACATTGGAAGAATCGCTGGAGGAATTCACAGAGTCATGAGAAATAGCAAATGTTCTTTCAAGTCACTAAGTTTTGGGATGCACTGTTATGCACTGGAAGTTAACTGATACAATTATCTTTTCTGCTTTTTATCCCTTCTGAGATAGTCACACCAAAAAAAAAAAAAAAAAAAAAAAAAAATCTATGTACTTAATGACCAGATTCCCACTGCCATTACTCTCCAAATCCTGTTAAGGGGTTCTCCACCACACATCTGGAAGTAGAGTGTACCTCAGAATCTAGGCCCAACTTTGACCCTAGTGTTGACATAGCCCTAGGGTAATTATGCACATGGCCAACAGTGAGTCCCACCTGCCCCTGATACAGAACTTCTGGTTCTTGAAGCTGCCAGGTTGTGCCCCTGAAGTAGTCCATGCTTGAATCCATTTAATTAAATTTCCTAAATATATACCCATGCTAAGAATGGACCTGAGAGGTAGAGACAAAGGAGAATAAGACAACCTTGCTCTCGAGAAAGTGTAGTGCAGGGGAGACAGGCAAGCCAAGAGGAAACACGACACACTGCCACGTCTAGTAGATAGCACTAGTGAACTGGTACCTCAGTTCTCCCCTAACGCACATTTGCCCGTTGCCTGAGACTGCCTGGCGTCTCCAAAACCCAGGCTATTATTTCTGCGAAACTGTAGTTTCTCTTTCTCAAGCTGCTCATCTGCCTGCCTGAGTGTTCACCAGTTGCTTGTTCTTTGAGTCTTTAGAGTCACAAATCTCCCCAGGTCCCAGCTTGGATAGAGGCCTTGGATAAGATTAGCCCAGCTGCTCTCCTCATCAAGATATGATTTGTTGATCTCAGACCCACCTGTTGTCACATCCCTGTCAATGCCTCCCCTCTTCTTGTCTCTGCCCCCCTGCTCCACGGTGTGACCACATCAGTGTTTACGCAGCCCCACATGTCTTCCTGGATAGGTGGTTATCCCTTTAATGGACAATGCTGATCCTGCCCCATCAACTCTCTTCCTGGCCCTACTTGTGCTACTTTGGATTCCCCTCCACCACCTGTTCCGTGCTCTTACTAATTTAGCATGCTTCCTACGATCTTCTGTTCTCCATTCCACCATTTTCCCCTGCTTTTGGCACCATCACTTGTCTCATATGAATCTGATTATAGTAAATGTCCAAACTAGAAAATCTAAACCCAAATTAATTGGGCAGAATAACTGAATCAGTTTACATTGATCAAAATCATCCCTTAGCATGTATTTATAAGAGAATAGACAATTTTAGTTAATACAAGATTTTTAAGTTTTCTAAATAACAAGGAGGTATGGGAGAGTCATCAACATCTCAATGACAAATTCCTTGGAAATATTTTCAAGGATACTAGCAGATAGGAAAGACATGGAATCTGGTTCTATTACTGTTGCCTTTTCCCTTAGCAGTGAACCTGTGCAACAAGAGTTATTTCATTCACTGCCTTAGAATCTCCTAATCCTTCCCCTTCTCTAGGAGACCTGATTAAAACAAAGGCAGGAATCAAAGCCCAGACAACCAGCAGAATATCTCCTGCCAGAACAAGCAAACAACAATAATAAAAGGAAGCAACAACTGATGAAAACCAGGGCTGTCGTTTAGTCTAAAAACAACCTTGGGTTGACATTGAACCCCTGTGTAGCACTCGGGTTATTCTGCTGGGGATCCCTGTGCCCACGAAACTCCCTCATCAGTCACCCTTAACCTGCATAACCTCGTTTTTTCTCCTACTAGCATATGTAAGTAAAACTAAACCTTCCCTGAAGGCAAGACTAATGACTAGCCCATTAAAATGACACTGTTTGTCCTAAACAAATAGTGGATGGGGTATCTACAATTCTGCATGAAATGACAGTGATATTTTTTAAATATCTTGGATGCTAGTAAGATCACGACTGGGCTGTATTTAATAACTCTAAATGTTAAATGTAGTCCAGAGTCCCCAGAAACCAATTTAAATTGGCAAGGAAAAAAATGTCAGGGTTAGAAATGACTGGTTGGGGATATTATGTATAACTTCTGCTGATAGTTGAATAAGAAATTTGCCAGCGCTCAAGCACTGGCTAGACCTGAAGCAAGAGAAGAAAGCCATGAAAATATTGTGAAGCTCCTGGCAGAAGTAGAAAACGGTATTTGGGGGCAAGACGTGAGTTGGGTTTGTCATGTAAGCCAGAGATGTCAGCTACCCTTGAGGTAACTTCTGAGAGTTGACCTGAATTCAAAACCATTGAAGTCAAAACCACTCACCAGGAATTCCACTTGGAGTCCATAAGCCCCCCTCCCTCTCTCCCCTCCACACCACGCACATCTGGGCTGGTGGTCACCATCACCAAGCTCCACAAGAAATGTTTTAGATGTACTGATAACCTACATTCCCAGGAAGGGATGGAACTAGCCATCTCTCTGGCTCCACATCCACCAATTTCTCTTTCTCTTCCAAAACGCATACTTCCTCTGAAGCCTCAGAAGACCAACCTCCCAGACCCACGTGCTGATCAACTCTACACACCTCTGGGGGTTCCCTCTCCTAAACCAAGTACTCACTGGGGAGATTTTACAAACAGACACAGTTTCTTCTCTAAAATGAGTATTGGTGTTTTTCTTGCTCCCACTGAATTATATTGACTTTCATCTTTGGAGTGTGTTGAAGGGTGCCATTTATGTTCTCAATTTTCTTTTCTCTACTATTGCTGCTGCTGTTGCTGTCTGTAGTAGTATCTTACTTCTCTTACTTAACGTTTCAACAGTCTCATTGAGTTTACAATTGATATAAAAGAACTGCACGTATTTAATGTATACAATTTGATGACCCTGGACATAATGCAAGCGCCCAGGATGCCATCATCATAATTAAGGTAATAGATATATCCAGCAGCTCCCAAAGTTTCCTTGTGGCCTTTTGTTTCTTTGTTTGTTTGTTTGTTTTGTGGCAGGAACACTTACCATGAGATATGTGGTTTGAAGCTCTCCCATGATGCTGGGCAGGGGCAGCCCGCAAAGCTCCCAGGCCGCCATGAATCACAAGGCTGACAACCAATAGACACACCACCATTTTGCACCCACAAAGCTGTTCTGTTTTTCCCTTTCAGTACAGTATTCAAGAAATTATATAAAGTAATCAACACTTTATTAAAATACACCTTCTGAGGGTGCGTGGATGGTTCAGTCTGCTGAGTGTCTGACTTTCGATTTCAGCTGGGGTTGGACTCCACACTCGGCATGGAGGCTGCTTGATGTTCTCCTTCTCCCTCTCCCTCTCTCACTACCTCTCCCTTGGCTTGCACTCCCTCTCTCTCCAAATTTTTAAACAAGTACACTTTCTGTTAGATGATTTTTCCCAACTGAAGGTTATTATAAGTGTTCTGAGTACATTTAAGGTAGGCTAGGCTTAATCTACGGCATTTAGTAAGTTAGATGTATTAAATACATTTTTGATTTATGATACTTTGAACTTAAAATGAGTTTCTTGAGATGTAACCCTACCATAAGTCAAGAAAGTCAATCTTGACTATATAGATTTGTAAAAATCTTTTAGACTCATAGGAGCACTTTTGGTTGGAGTTACTATGAATCTGTCAGCCTCCCCATGAGGCCAAAATGACCTAGCCCCAAACTACGTTCTCTAGTAGGGTACTTCAAATCTTAGTACATAGCTATTGGATCCTTTTTTCTAAACTGGGAAGATGAATAGTGACCAGAATAACTTTTGTTCAAACAGCAGCAACAGTAATAACAGCAGGAGAGATCTATCATGTTTACTGGCAATGTCAACTGTTTGCATTTAGTATAAATGCCCTCCCTTTAAATTGGCCTCATCAGGAAAAATCCTAGAATTTTAAATTGCTTTCCCTTGCCAAGTATAGAAGTTCTGTCCTTTTCTCAGCAAAAATGATGTGTTTTCCTAGATAGCAAAGCATTCTATTATTTCAGGAAGAAAAGAGTCCTGGAGAGGAGCGTCGTGAGAACTCCATCAGACATTAGTGAGAAAAAAAATCCCAGAAACTGAGCTTTGAGACTTCACCCTAAAGGACAGCCATTGAAGAAAAAGAAATTGTATACGCTAGTGAAGAAAAGGACCAAACTAGAAATGAGGAACTGGTAAGCATTTTTTTTCCAGACCTCAAAAATAGTCACAAATTCTTGAACGTTTATTTTCCTTCTTATTGCCTCCTTACTGTGTTCAATAATTAAAATCTGATGATGTTATAACCATATTATAGTTACATGCATAGATTTCCTTTACATTACAAGCTTCCTCTTTATAGGGAGAATATCATAGGGGAAAAAAACCACAATGTAGATTCTTGTACTCTGTTTCACAAAGTTTCAAAAAAAATTAGTAAAACTCTCATCAATAGTCACAATTTCTCTAAGAGCTTCTAAACTCCATAATCTAGAGGGCTTTTTCTTTCTTCTTAATTTTTTTGAGATACCAGATGTTTTTTGGTTTACCACAATTAAAAATCAAACCATCTCCATTAATTTCCATTGACATTTTAAACTTCACATTCTCTGGGGCAACTGGAGGGTTTTTATAATTTTCTCATTTCAAATGCAAGGAATTGGAATTGAGTTAATTAACATTTGAAAATAAACTACTAGTTGTGAGCCTTTTTTAAGAAAAAAAAAATACAGAGTAGCAACTAAAGTCTTTAAAAATAATGTACTCTACTCTCCCTGGAACATATATAATTTCTTTGAAGTTAAATGCCTAACGAAGCTAACACAGACTAAAAGGCAAACCCTGAAGGCCAAATTAATGTTCTTCCACTTATATCTAAATGCTTATCAGGGAGCCATCCACACAAAAGGAATGACTCAAAACCAGAAGAATTTTGAGAACCAAAGTCATTAATGGTCGCTATTTACATATTTCATATTTCTCACCACAGACATGCACTTTTATATGAAATAAGCTTTGAGACTAAATGCAAACTCAACTTACCCATTATTTAGATCCATAAGTGATTAGACGAAACTAATCATTTGAATTTTTTTAATTGATTAGCTGTTTTAGTCATTGATCAGACTACAGAGCAGAATACAGGCCATCTTTTCGCTTCAAGTCTTCCATCTGATCACAATGGATCTGTCAATTCCTTTTCCCACTCTACATAGTAGGACTAAAATACAATCTGAACATCCCCCTGTTCCTTTTATCTTAAACCCTAGCTATTAAAAATGGAGTAAGGACCTTCCCAGAGGGAAAAGGGCTTAGTTAACAGATTCAACTCAGGGGGGGATTTAGGGAATCAATTACATGCCAACTAGGGTTAATCACTTGTGAATATGCCCCCAGGCTATAATTCATTTGAGAAAAGAAACCATAACTTACTCCCTTCTGTTTAGTACCTAACACCTGTAAAGACTCAAAGTCTGTTTACAGAACTGAAGGAACAGATTAATGAATGAACAGATGAACAAATGAATTCCTCAATCCTTTCCCCCTGACATTGGTGAATTGTCCTATGCCTTCAAAGCAGAAGGGTTCAGAAAGACAAGGAAGGCTGGAAAGCTATTCTGTATTGGACCCTGGAGACTAACTATATACTTGTTTATATATGTTACTTCATAAGGTTCAGAGCTGTTGCATGACATTGACCAAGGTCACACAGAGCTACTACATGGAAAGGTCGGGTTTAAAAACTTATTCTGTCTGGTAGAAAAGCTAGTAATCCTTTTGCCACCTCAATACCTGTTACTTTATACCTATTCTACAATATGTGGGGAAGGAGAGAATAGTAAGTAAAAGTTTCTCCTCCTAAAGGAGAGGCTGTATTTTGGGAAACTTGCAATTGAAACGTCTTCCAGATGACTTAGGGAAATCAGTAATCATGCAGAAAGAAAAAGCTGGGTCTGTGGTATATTAAGGAACAGGGGAAGAAAGGTTACAATATTAAGTATTTAGTTCTTTATGACCACTCATTACCTCCGTTGAGGTTCATCAGTGTCTCAGTTCAGCAAATAAATCACCAAGGCCAATCGCTAAGATATCTGCCCCCAATTCAGAAAACACCATGTATTCACCTTCGATCTAGGTCTGGGTCACTGCATATACTCCTTCGCATGAAAGATCAGTCCTCCTTAGCACCAGGAAGCCCACATGCTGATGAATGTTGGTGTAGGACATGTACTCTCTCTGACAAGTCTCCTTACCTCAGTTAATGTCCTACAAACAAAAGCAGGTCTTAAGCAAGGTCTTAACATGGGTCCAGTGCACTACTATTGGTTCATGCTTTGACTTCAGAGAATGCCCAAAGACCTGAAATTGTAGATTTGATGGCAACAATTGCCATGTATGTGGGTGTGTGCACATTTTTTTTTTGGCAAGAAGTTCTTTAGCTATTATTAGACTCCAAAGTGGTTCAAAACTGAAAAGGTTAGAGATTTCTGGGAGAAAAAATACTCCTCATAATTATAATTCCTACTTTATATTATATTTCTCTGATGCTAACATGTATATTCTCATTTATATTTTATGACCGGATAAAGCGTGCTTTTGCTATCAACTTCCAAAAGTAAAAATTGAAAAAATACATCATTAGATGGTTAAGTTGTGGCAGTAGAGACACTGGGAACAGCTGAAGTGAAGCTTGCTGGTGGTCGCTGGCAAGAGGTCTCGGCCCAGAGGCTCTCCAGAGCACAGCCTCACACACAGGACAGGGAGAAATGCCAATGGCTTCCTAGAGTGAGTTCAGGTTGATGCAAAGCCTGCTATCAGGCATAGTCATAAAGATGCCAAGGTCATCGCTATTGAGAAAGCTGGTACCACCTTAGTCCAAACACAGAAGAGTGACATCATGCACTAGCATTAATTACATGGAGATCTGTCGCACCATGGGAACACGGAACTGAAAGATGAGACAGCCCTATTGTCACCAGACAGCCCGGGAAAAGGTGCATGTCATTCCAGGTCCACACATTGCTGCTTTCCTAAAGTGCATCCATCAACTGCTCGCACTCAGCAAAGTGCCCGGGAATCATTAGTACTTGTTATTACTCTGCTCACATGTACCAGGATATTATGTGATTTCTACATACAAATTGGCAAAATAAACCCTAACTACACCCAAGGAACCAATATGGCGCGTTACATCAAGGGCATAGTGTGAGCGATTCCCTGGATAGATACTGTGAAGTCACATCTCATAGTTTCAGTAGAGGTGCTGACTTGTATTGTGTCAACAGCTGTATGTTAAAGTTTCTCTAAATAGATAGTGACATGACATAAATAAATTAGCAGCTGTTTGCTGTGCCAATCATCTGAAGCTAATGTGATAAGATGTTGCATATAAAAACTAGAGGGAAAAATAGATTAGGTGTGTTAAAATTTAACTAAGTCTAGTTTGTAGATTATAATAACCTTGTCAAACCGTTTGGTGTTTTCAATTGAGTGGTTCCACTGCACAGCCTTCCCAAAGTCTAACACTGAAGCAAGAATGAAGATCAGTGAGTTGTGCTAATTTGTACACAGAATGTTCCCACCAACTCATAAATTTCACATCAGCTATTAAATCTGTTGGTGGTACAAGATGATAATGAGTCAAGGTCAAGGTCTGACCCCACGTGTGCCACTTGGTTTCACCTACGTCTGTGACTAAAGATAAAATGCCCAAGCACCAACAGCCTTTCTGCTGTTGAGCACCAGAGTGCCATATAGGAAAGGACCAATTTCTCACTAATGCTAATTGATAGGTCAGGGAAGGGGGCTGAGGTCCATATTTTGCACAAGCCAAAACCAGTCACATCTCAAAGCAGGACTACAACTCTGTTCTTTTCCCTGTGCTTGCTGCAGGCTCTCTTAAAAGCAGGACATGGCATCATCTAGACAACTTAGGCCACTTTTGTATTCCTCACAGAGTGTGGAAAGGGGCACAGAGGGCACTAAAAGCTTGGGACTAGTTTGTGGAGTTAGAGTAACATGTAAATATCTGCATTTTAGTAATAATGTTCCTCACTAGAAAAAAGGCAATAATAAAATCTACATCCCATCAGTCTCATATATACATTTATGTACGCATACATATATATGTACACACATACATATACACATATACACAATACAAATATTTTCCTACACATATATGCTAATGTTCCACAAAACAGGATCACACTATATATACTATTACATTAGCTGATATTTTCCCCTTACTGATAGGTCATGAAAATCAGCTAATTGAACAAACAGTTCGAAAATATGCTTAATAAGATATTGTATGATGTAATCTGAAACAGGTACCTTCCGCAGAAATTCTTTCTGACCTTTTGAAAACGGAAATCTATAGCACTGCCAAAGGTTTGAGACTTTGGACCAAGCAACAATTCTATCTTGATTTTCCTTCTCAAGGCCTATCCAAACCCCTACGTTTACAGGTAAGAAGCTATAATGCTCCTTTGCTGCCAACTAGTGGTGAATTTTGACCAGTAAATTTTGATCCAGGTTCCCCCTAAAGACAAGGACTGCATATCCTTTGAAAGCCATTGCACCTAGACAAGACCCAGACTTCAGACTACACGCCACAGCCCCTCAGTGGTTGTGAAATCCATTTCATTTTTCAGGGAACATATAAGAAGAGAAAGGAATAGGAAAATAACAAGCACATCACAAAGTAAATACAGGTGCCGGATTATGAAACTCTACTTTCAGTAGAAAACAACCAATCTAGGGAGAGGAGCTTTTAGAAAAGCAGAATTCCAAAGTTCCCCTAAAATCCCTCTGCACTTGAAAAAAAAGGAAAGAAAGAAAGAAAGTTTAATGCATAAATCCATTAAGTCTGGACTCCCTCCAACAGCTTCAGGGCTCCAAGTAGCCGGCCTCCATATTTGTTAAAAGCAAACCTTTGACAGATTCTTTACTGCCTGCTGCTGGGTTCTTACAGGAAAAATGCAATGTGTGCAGCCTGACTTATTTTAATCATAAAACTAGGCATGTTTCTGGAATAATGAATCTTCTGATTAAAGACTGCAAAGTTCAAAGACTCGTTTTGGCCGCAGGAAATAAAATGATTTGGAATTAAAGACGAAGGCACTGAAGCGGGTGAAATGCGAAATGGCTCAGCCACGGCTCCGGTCTCTCCTCTTCCACGGAATCTCCACTAGAGGAGATAATCAGGGGAGACAACTGCTACTGGAACCATTCCTCAGCCCTCTCACAGTATCCATAAATTTAGGACACAATAAAAAGAAAGTTTCTGCCTTGACTCCTGATCATTAACAACTTTATGAAACAAGACACTATGCTATCCACAAGAGACCACAAAATATACTACTAATTTCACTAACTCAACATAAGCTACATCTCCAAACTGTGATCACTGATTGGCAGGGTTTGAATTGAAAGGCTTAAGAGTTCACTTTGGGAATTAATTGGACAGTTCTCAGTCTGTGTCCTTTAAAATAGTCTATTTCTAGGGGCGCCTCGGTGGCTCAGTGGGTTAAGCTGCTGCCTTCGGCTCGGGTCATGATCTCAGGGTCCTGGGATCGAGTCTCGCATCGGGCTCTCTGCTCAGCAGGGAGCCTGCTTCCCTCTCTCTCTCTCGCTCTCTCTGCCTGCCTCTCTGTCTACTTGTGATCTCTCTCTGTCAAATCAATAAATAAAAAATCTTAAAAATAAATAAATAAAATAAAATAGTCTATTTCTAGGGGTGCCTGGGTGGCTCAGTTGGTTAAGCTACTGCCTTTGGCTCAGGTCATGATCCTAGAGTCATAGGATCGAGTGCCACATTGGGCTCCCTGCTCGGCAGGAAGTCTGCTTCTCCCGCTGACCTCTCTCCTCTCATGCTCTCTCTCTCTCTGAAATAAATAAATAAAATCTTTTAAAAAAAATAGTCTATTTCTTGTGAATGTCGTGAATGATTATGTATCTGTTCAATGCAAGATCTGCATCCTTCACAAAGCTTTCCCTGACTCTACTTTTCTTTCCTTTTAACAGTAATAACACACAGTCTGAACCATAATGAGGCATTTAAGTATATACTACAGTGGACTATTCACTATTTAATATGTAATAGTTTGTTTAACCTGGATCCTTATGGATAAAGACAGAGTTTGGCATATCATAATCCCCAGATTAACAGAACAATACCAAGTACAAACAGGTCCCTCAACCGGTATAGATTAAATAACAAAACAGAAACTGAGAAGGAAACCAGCATTTATTGATATCCTAAATAGCACTGACAACTGTTCCTACCTTACAAATGAAGAAAACTGAGCTCGGTAATGTTCAACAACTCATGAATCATTCCCCAAGGTCTCCAGAACCTGGAGATCTTCCTACCATATCAGGGATGGCAAATATGTGCCAGCTGCCTGGCAGATAAGCACAGTGCTCTTCCCTGCTAAAAAAAGACATAACCTCAGAATCCTCCTCAACACAGGGCTCTGGGTAGCTTCAACCAATTGATCACAGTTCATTCAGGAGTTGAAAACAAATTTCAATCCTTGAAATTTAGCATCTTGTCTCCAAGAAAATTTCCATCTCAGTCTATAATCCCTACCCATACCTATTAAAGAGTTTTCTAATAATACATTTTAGAATAAAAATTTTAAATAAACATAAGTAAAATTATAATTTTTACATAATAAATTAGAAAACTCAAAGTCCTAGTTAAAGAATGATGCTTCAAGATGTCCCCTTATCAAGAGTCCAGCTGCCAGTAGGGGCTTCTCTGGGCCTCTAAGCACCTAGGCTCCCTCCTTCATTTACCCTCCCCAACCATCTCTGCTTCGCTGTCTCTTCCTGTCTGATATGATAGCACTATCTACATGAACTAAGAGCTAGTTCTAAGTGAAATGTGCTGTTAAGTATAAAATACTCTCTAGATTTTGAAGATGTGGTATGAGAGGAAGAGAAAGGAAGAAAGTATCTCATTAATAATGTTTTATGTTGGTCACATAGTAATATCATAATATTTTGGATATAACTTTGTTAAATAAAATATATTGTTGGGACACCTGGCTGGCTAAGTTGGAAGAGCATACAATTCTTGATCTCAGGATTGTGAGTTTGAGCCCCACATTGGGCATAGAGATCACTTTTTAAAAAAAAGATTAAAAAAAAAAAAATATATATATATATATAGTTTGCATCCCCACCATGAGTATAAGAGAGTTCCCCTTTCTCTGCATCATCACCAACTTCTGTTGTTTCCTGACTTGTTAATTTTAGCCATTCTGACAGGTGTGAGATGGTATCTTGTTGTGGTTTTGATTTGTATTTCCCTGATGCTGAGTGCTGTTGAGCATTTTTTTCATGTGTCTATTGGCCTCTGTAGGTCTTCTTTGGAGAAATGTCTATTCATGTCATCTGCCCATTTCTTGATTGGATTATTTGTTTTTTGGATGTTGAGTTTGATAAGTTCTTTATACATTTTTGGATACTATGGCTTTGTCTGGTGGGAATACAAATGGTACAGCTACTATGGAAAACAGTATGGAGGTTCCTCAAAAAGTTAAAAATAGAGCTACCCTATGACACAGAAATTATACTAGTAGGTATTTATCCAAAGGATACAGAGTGATTCCAAGAGGCACATGCACCTTTATAGCAGCAATGACCACAATAGCCAAACTATAGAAAAAGCTCAGATCTCCAATGACAGCTGAATGGATGAAGAAGATGTAGTATGTATGTATATATATATATATATACACACACACACACACACACACACACACACACACACACACACACATAAAATGGAATATTACTCAGCCATCAAAAAAGAATGAAATCTTACTATTTGTAACTATGCAGATGGAACCAAAGGGTATTATGCTGAGTAAAATAAGTCAAAGAAAAATACCATATGATTTCACTTATATGTGGAATTTAATAAACAAAAGAACATAGAGGAAGGGAAGGAAAAATAAAATAAGACAAAATTAGAGGGAGATAAACTATAAGAGACTCTATTTTTTTAAAGATTTTATTTATTTATTTGAAAGACAGAGATCACAAGCAGGTGGAGAGGCAGGCAGAGAGAGAGAGGTAGAAGCAGGCTCCCTGCCAAGTAGAGAACCCAATGCGGGACCCAATCCCAGGACCCAATCCCAGGACCCAATCCCAGGACCCAATCCCAGGACCCAATCCCAGGACCCAATCCCAGGACCCAATCCCAGGACCCAATCCCAGGACCCCGAGACCACAACCCGAGCTGAAGGCAGAGGCTTTAACCCACTGAGCCACCCACCAGCCCTGCTATAAGAGACAATTAACCACAGGAAACAAACCGAGGGTTTCTAGAGGGGAGGTAGGTGGGGGGATAGGGTAACTGAGTGATGGGCATTAAGGAGGGTATGCGATATAATGAACTCTGAGTGTTATATGCAACTGGTGAATCACTAAACTCTACCTCTGAAACTAATAATACACTCTATGTTAACGGATTGATTTTAAATTAAAAAAAATAAAAAGAAACCTAATTTGTACCTATACTAAAAAAAAAAATAAAATAAGATATATACATTGTTAAAATTAGTTTCATGTGTTTCTTTTTACTTTTTTGTGATATGGCTACTGGAAAATTTAAACACAAGTGCGGCTTTTATTCGTGGCTTGCTCTGTATTTCTATTAGATGGCACTTCCATAAAGGCTTCCATCTTCCATTTTTGATTCTTCTGTCATCCTCCCATCTGCCCAGCTTCTTATTCCATTTTCTCTTCCTTAGTTGCTGGCTCCTGGCTGCAATCTGGGTCTGGCTTTCCTGATGTGGAGCTGCTGTTCCTTCTCTCAGTCGGCCATAGTCTCCCCTCACCAACAACTCTCTACTGCCAATTGTTGCTGAGAAACCTCTGACCCCTCAGCTGGATTTCAGTTCTTCTAGCCAAACCCTGTTACTTGTAGCAACCTTAGTTTCCTAAGAGTTCTTCAGAGATACACATCAAGAGATCAAATTTGGAATGGGAAAGTGGGAAGACCACAAAACTTCTCCCTCCGTTGCCTAGGAATATACCTTCTGTTGGAATATACCAACTCACAGAATTCCACCAGTGGCCGACTGATAAAGCATCAGAAGGAGGTAATCCTAGCCGATGATGGCTTACCGTCAGGTGTGGAAAATGGAAGTGGAAGTGGAACAGTTGAGACCACAATTAAAAACAGCCAGAGCAAGGCAGATGGCTGTTAGGAGTCCAAACAAGAGATTCAGGGCAGGAACTGGCTCTTTGGGAGGCAGAGGGGAACCGTAGGAAGATTCAAAGACAAGAAATTTACCTACAGACTATCGTAAAAGAGGAAGCCAGTCAGATACAAACCTCATTAGTCAAAAATCCAACCGCCAGGGGGGCAGCAGAAAAAACTGTCAAATGACCAGTGTTCACATTTCTGCTCTACCGCCTTATGCTGTCAGTTGTGTCATTAACTTTTACATCTGAGAATGGCAGACAATGATGCTTATCTTACTGGGATTGTGTCAGTTATATTAAATACACGGGGAAGAGGGGAAAGTTGCAGAAAGAGAAGGTAATAGAAGGGGCAGTGATCTCTCCCCCAATTTCCCAGATTGGGAAAAATGTGTAGCTACAAGGGGATGTGATACTTAACATAAAAGCATGGAATCAGGTGTATACATTATAAAACAATTTGCAGTTTAGTTGCTTCAAAACAACATAAAAATGAATTTTTAAAAATCGTGAATGAACATTAAAACAAACAAACAAAAACCTGTGATTCCCAATGGAACTTGGAGAATGCTGCCTTTGGAAGGCTCTTAACCACACCTACTTCTCCAAAAGTTTAGTCACAGGAATGAAATCATGAGTATGAAAATTTTCTGGAATCTTTGCTCAGGTTACACTAGCCTTCTTGCTTTTCTTCAATCATGGTAAACTTGTCTTGCTGTTCCCTGGCTAAAATGCTTTTCCCCCTGCTCACTTTGCCATTTCTCTTCTGCTCATCAGAACCTCCCCTTCTGCTATGCCCACCAGGAGACCTTTGGAGGTTAAATGAAACATGCAGTCTTAGAAGAGAGCTGAAGCCACTGTGACACCAGTTTTTTGAGAAAGCTGTGTGACAGGAACCAATTTGAGTGGGCCAAGCCATAGTCTCAGGCATTTCTCTACATCAGTGGGCAATGTTACAGTAAGTCCCTTGTCACAGGCCACACCAGGGTAGGGAGAAGAGAACCACTAGGGTGATGTGGGCGCTGACCAGGCATAAAAGCTTCCTGTCCCACAGTAGCCAATAACTCTGATAATAAATTAATGCGCGTATCTTATCATGTCCCCGAAACCAATATGCTTGGCTGTAAGACTCATGGAGTCAGAGAAGCCCAAAGCATGTCACCCCCATCAGATACTGATGCAATGTACCAATACAGCATCATTTGTATCGTAAGTTTGCTTAATAACATAGTTGGTATTTTTTACCCTTACCCGATCACCAGAGAAACAGATCTAGAACGCAGATCTAGATCCTTAGAAGAGATTCTCAGGAAGAAGATTTGGTTAGCCATCTAAAAGAGCAATGCATTCTGTCACTGTAGGTTTTCAACCCTCTTCCTCTGCTTTTACATCTATTCATAACATGTCATTGTTTACTTATGTGTTTGTTGTCTGCTGCCCTCAATATCAGCTCCATTAGAACAAAGTTCTATCTGATATGTTCTCTGCTATACCCAGAGTCAAGAAAAATGTCTGGGATAAAGTAGGGATTTGTTAAATGAATGAATTTGTTAAATGAATCATTTGTTAAATGAATGACACCCAATAGCCAGGATTTTGTGCAAAGAGAAGGAATCCAGGCTATTCCTGGGAGTCTAACCAGCAAGCAATGAGCAGACATTCAAGTGGCAGGCAATCCCTTAGTAACCCATCAGCATACCCAGTGTCCCCTGCTCCCACCCCAGAGTCCTGGTCCCAAGAGCACACGGGCTCAAAGAAAATAATCGTATTTCTAAAAGTATTGGGGTATCAGGGATTTTGTTACAGAGCAATAATATTGACCTAGTCCCTAGGTCCTAACGATCTGAAAACAGTAACAACAAAGAGAAAGAACTTAATGGAGCAAGCTAACTACTGGGGCATGAGAATCTTGCCATTGGAATGGGCTCCTCACCAAGATGGCTCCATCAACAATTGGGTAAACTCTACAAGCAGCCCCGGCACAAGAGATCAAATTACAATATCTTCCACCAGGATTTCCAAAAAACTTCTGTGAGCCATCTAAATACTATTTAGAAAAGCATTCTTCCATGGTAAGTCCCAGGTTAAACACTCTTGTTTACTAAAAGACTTCTGTGAGAATTTACATTGTACATCCCAAAGGGAGAACACAAACCAAGCATTTCACCCAAGTTCTTAAACTGTAGAATCCTTCTTTCACAGAGCAGCTCACTGTCCTTGGCAACAACTTTCATAAATTTATTTTATACTATTTGGTGGAAAATCATATATTGCATATGCCATGAACAGAACTCCCTCAGATGAGGAAGCAGGAACTCAGCTGAGAGAAAATTAACATACTCAAAACTTTTTTAAAAAGTTGTTTTGTTTTTTTTTTTCAGATAATATATACACAGTTAGCAATTTAATAGTCTGTCCCTGAATACCTACCAGTTCCCCTTGTCCTAGATCTATTCCAGTCGCCACAGAATGGGCCCTTTTATGTCTTCTAATTTTAAGAACAGTGAATGGCCACAAAACCACAGTGCATATACAACCTGAATAATTTCAAACACTTAAACAGCTAGCTTAATACCTACCTTTGATAATAGGCAATCTAAGAAAATAGCAATTTTATGTTTAATCAGGTACCAAATGGAACATTCTTTTCCTGAAATGTACTAAAAACAAGGAGAAAAGAAAAACAAATCTGAAAATAAATCGGCCAGCCCAATTTGTGACCCAGACCCTGCATCAGTTATTTGAAGTGAGCATCTGAGTATCTAGAGGCCACTCTCTTGTACATGTGGATGGTGTGTGAGGCAGCTGCCCCTCCCCATTTTCTTTCTCCTGGCCTCAGCCAAACACACCCAGGGAGAAAAGTAGGAATTTTGTTTGTCCCCTTCTGACACATGGGAAATTTGCAAAAATTTTCTTAGGCAGAATAATGTGCTACCATGCAGAAAGTGAGCTGCATGCAAAGAAGTCTAAATCAACCCAAAATTATATACTCTTTTATCATTGTGGCCCTCAGATGCTTCCAACGGCCAAGTGAAGAGAAATAAAGAGCTTTTTTTTTTAAATAAGAGAAATTACCATTAACTGCTTTCCACATAAACTAAGCTAATAGCAAACCAAGAATCTCCCATTTTGCCTAAACATGTGAACAAAGGTGTCCAGCATTAATATTCATCTCTGAAATACTGACATGTTTACACTTCCTATAGTTCTTCACACTTCATGACAAGCAATTTATTATACATAAAAGATTTTTAAATGTGCACTTCTGGCAGAATAATCATCAATTTTTTACAATGAATGACCAAGGAAACATCTTAATTCCAATTCCCATTGAAATATATTTCACTGCCTCACTCCTGGCTACAGAACCTCAAAACATTCAAGCAATCTCCGCCCCCATGTCTTACCCCTAGCAGCATAAAGGAAGTTGGGGGGGGGGGGGCTACTTAAAAACTTGATGTATCCTGCCGCTTTCTGGCAGTCTGCTAACATTTTAAGCACACCATGAATCATAAAACATTTTCAATCCTATCTGTCTCCAAGTTAAAAAAAAAAAAAGATTCGTTGATTGTAGAAAGCAGAGAACAAAGTTAAAGTCATTCTTAAAACAGAAATGGCCTGCTTCCCTGTTCATATGTTATGTCATTCCCAAATTTGCAAAAAGGAAAGCCTTCTCTATCCATGCGTCTTCAATGCATGTGGGAACACAGCTATACATGCATAGTAATAACAGGAGAAACACAAAATGCCTATTATGGTTTTTGATTGCTATTAAATCAGTGAGCATCAGAAGGTGTCCCTGCATTCCCCTGGGCACCCCTCCATCATTCAGCTCCTGCCTGGTTACCCTACTTGTAGTATGTGTGCCCTCCCACTTCTAATCTGATCTCCAACTTCAAATAAAGTTTCAGGTCATTACATTCAAACCAGCCCCTGTTTAGCAGTCTGTAATGCCAAAGTAGATGTGAAGTGCAAAGAAACCCTTCCACTGCTTATGCCCTTGTTCCCAAAGCTTTGCCAGGGCCTAACACAACACAAGAAGAGGACAAGTAAATCCTGGGTGTACTTTGTGACCTGGAATCAATGCTGCCCTGCTCCTCCAGACCACATTGCAGCTGGGGCTCTTTGTGGCCCCACGTCAGGTGCCTAGACTATTGTACTGAGACTGATATTATGTATGCTCTTTATAGAGACCACAGGATGGCAAATCCAGTGAAACCAATTTAAGCTAGCTTAAGCAAAAAAAAAGTTTTATTATGAGGAAAAAAGAGATATTTCATGGATCCACAAAGGAAAAATTCCTCTGGGTCTCAGGCAGTCTGAAACGAGGACCAGCAAAACTCTCAAAGGTCTACATCTACATTTTTCTGTCTCCGTGCTTCTGTCTGCACTCCCCATTTTCTTTTGGCCAATGGGGTATACTCTGCTTCGCTCCGGTACCTAGGGTAGAATACGGCCACCCCGTATCTCTATGTACTAGCTAGCTGTCAGTCCCAATTCAAATTTCTGAGGAAGAATTGAAATGGCTCAGCCTGGGTTGGGTGTCCACTCCAAATCTGAACTGTGTTTTGGGAAGTTGGGTTAAGAGATGCAGAAGCAGGGTCAGAAGGCTGCCCTATAGATCAGTGGAAAAGAGGGGATTCACCTCCCTTTCCCCCTTCAAAAAAAGACAGTTATAACTCATGAACAAGCCAGACACCCAAAAGTCACATGCTCCAATGGGCAACTATGAAATACAGGGTTTGGGTTACTGCTTCAGGGACATTCTGCCTTAAATGAAATGTTTCTTTAAACTTTATTAATTTGAAAAATATTTAGTTATTTTGAGAAGTGTGTCTACTGTAAAATATCAACATTTAATTTACACTGATTCTATCAGATGAAGCTAACATGACAACTGCTTATGATTTGTAATACTTTTTAAAAGAGAGAACTCAGTAGCAGAACTTTGATGTGAAAAATTGATTGTATTTTATAACTATATTGCGCACACATGTATACAAGCATACTGTATTTCCCACTTGGTTATGACATCACATGGGTATTTTGAGCCCCTCAAATTCATTCTTATGATGGAAAGTTATGGACTGTGAGTTCCTGCAGGCCATGGTCTGGACCCCACCTCAGTCAATAGCTTTGTAAACAGTGTCTGCACTAAGTGTTAGTTTCTCTTTTGGAAAATAGAGTTCATAATTCCCTCAATAGGCTTTTACGAGAATTTTAAAAAGATAAAATATGTAAAATATATCATGCCATTTGGCACATAGTAAGTGCTCAGCTGATATCATTTCTCTTCCTCTAGAATAAAAGGAATATTAGATAAATACAATTTTTAGAAGGGGAAAGGCTCCAAACACTTAAATCAAGAATGGTCATTGTCTTATAAATAAAAACAGATTGAGTCCAAAAGTTGCCTCAGATGGAGTATTAAGGAACGGGCTGGGCAACTCAGGCAGCTGGAGGAGACCACCAGTTTGCCAATCTGCCACTCCTCCAACTAACAGTAATGAATATTTTTTTTTGCATAAACCACTTCTTTTCCTTCTGTTACAAACCACTTTCTTAGGATCAAGTTTGGTTTCCTAAAACAGAAAAACAACTAAAAATGGCCTAAATAAGATAATGGTTTATTCCCCATTTCCACTTAAAAAAAAAAAAAAAAAAAAATCCTGCATTAGGCATTCGGGCTGGTGGGCAGCCCCAGGAGGTGACCAGAGACTGCATACCAACCCTCCTTCCTGCTCTACCATCCCCGAACCTGTCTGCCCTCTGCAGGAGCCAGAGCACACTGCAGTCCAGGATGGTGGGTGGTGCTCCTGCTGTCACATGGCTCTTCTAAGCCAATGGGAGGAAGTAATAAACAGCCTGTTCCTTCCTGGACATCCACACATACTTCTGCTTACATTTCACCGGACAGAACTCACGTATGTGCCACAGCAAACTGCGGGAAGGCTGACAAATTTATCTTAGCTCTCCTCAGGGGAAAAACAGCCTTCTGTTCCTGGGTCCTAGGCAGCAAGGGGATAATGGATGTTGGGGTGCACAAGTTAGCAACCGCTACCATACCAAACTTGTCTAGACTCATCCTGGCATTCCCCCTGCCACTCTCTCTAATCTATCATGCACACAAGTTAATCATCCTAAAAAGCTCTTCCACTTACAGAGTTCAAGATGAGACCAGACATTTCAAATCCACATCCACTAACTTCCCAAATTCACTTCATTCCTGAGAATATTTAAGAACCACCCCTGCCAAACCATCCAAAAGTGCAGTGTCTTAAGGACCTCAATCGCCCTGTCCCAAGATGCCCCCTCCAGATTTTTCACCTTCACCTTTATTAAAACAGGGCTCCAGCCAAATCCGTCACTCAACATCCACTGAATGCAACTAGGGTTCTTCTACCTCTGAAATCTTTCATTATTTACACCACGGACCTAGAATTTATTCTCATTCTTGCTCTCATATCAGGCCACACCCCCTCTGCTCCTCTAGTCAAAATATTTACTTCCTTTAAAAGCAAAATGAGGTCCCATCTTCTCGTTGAGGTACAGCCTAGAATTCATCAACTAGATATAATTTATCTGAATTGTATAACCTTCATGTCTCTTCTATTTATTTAATGCTTATGATTAATCTACTCCATTCTCACCTCTCCAAGGCACAGAGCCTTTCTATTCCTTAGGGTTATCATGAAATTTAAATGGTATATTTACCTGTTCCCATATGCTACAGCTTCTAGTCTACACATAGTAAATATGCAATAAACACTTCTTGCCTGGGTTACCTCTACCAGAGTCTCACTTTGTACGACCTTAAACTTTATTTAAGATGCTATTCTGTTTTCCCCCAAATACTTTAAGGCATGAAAAGCTGCTGCTATCCTTTCCTGGGTGATACAGAGTAGCCAAGCCTGTAATATTTTAACTTCTGTCCCCATACTATTTCAGGATTTCTCCTGCCAAAGCAGAAAATAAGGTCTCACATGAAGCATATAATTATCATAGCTGGAAATCATCAAGGTGCTTTCCTGAAACTTCTATAGCCTAAATATCACTTTTGCAGTACTTTATCCAGTAGTGACTCTTGGGGCAAGACGAACAGAGATTATATTTGATGCCAGAAGCTATATAAACTTCTATGGAAGAGTGATTTTAACCTGATGCTTTTGGAAACACCAATTAGATAAATCAAAGCAAAGGGAACTAGAGAGAAGTTTACTTTGGATGCATCTATGGTTAAACATTCGCTTGGAATGAGTAATTTGTGCTTCTGCAGTCACTTAGAGGGTTCAAGATTAGAACAGTTCAAGATTAGCCCTGTTTCCTAACTTCCTAAACTCACTTCACTCAGCTCCCAAGAAACAACATCCAAAGTGGATCCACTGGCACTTATTGTACAAGCACAGATTATTTGTTTTGATCCCAATTCCTTGGGAACAATCACATTCCCTTAGCTTAAATTACCTGCCTAGAAACAATTGAGTTTGGTACATTTTTTCCTGAGCAAGTGAAGAAAAATTTACCATGTCTTTCAGAGACACTTTTGGATTTTCAAGAAGTCCAATACTGTATTTTTCAACTTACATTTAATAACTCTGAAAATATTTTACTCTCCTGATTCAAGAATTATATGAAACTAATTTTCTAAAATATTGGATCCTTCATGACCTCCTATAAAGTAAATGCTGAAGCATTTTAATGAACTGGCTTTAGAAATCTCAATAGAATAAGTCACAATCGTGATCCCACCCTACTCTGTGATCCCAGAGAAACAGAATTTTCTGTCAGCTGAAGCAGGGACATGGACTAAATTCTAATGATGTGTTGAGAATAAATACTAATGTTTGTGATAAATTCTAATATCTATCAATTATTTTGTAGAGGTCTGATGTGGATAATACTATCATCCCCATTCTGGGTGAAGAAACCAAGGAGCACAAAGTTAAGTGATTTGCTTGCAGTTATGTAAGTAGTAGGTGGTACAGCTGGGATTGTGTCTGGCTACCTGGCCTCAGACTTTGTGATCCTCATCATGCTGCTGTTCTATAATGAGTTAAGAAAGTGATTCTCCAGATGTCAACAAAAAACATAGTTCCCCTACCATCAGGGATCAGGTACAACTTAAGATACTCATCCTGTTTCACCTATAGGAGGAAGATAAAAGAAAGAAAAGGTGTAGGGAAAATGCAGTAGGAATTTGGAAGACCAGTAATAATACTTTCCCAGTTTTCACAAACACATGCCAACAGTGTAATAGGTTTATTACAGAACACTTTATAAATTGGAAATCCCTAGAAACCAATACTTCTGGTCCCACCAGTGTAACAGGAGGTCTAGAAACTTGCATCAACATACATATAAGTTAATCAGGCTGCAGTCTATTTGGTGGGATTACTGAGGATTTTCAGAAAGTTGTCACCTATGTTTTACTTATATTCCTTAACAATGCTGATGACTTGCCAATTAAAAAAAAAAAACATTTATTTCTGTATTTGGTGTATAAAGGACAAAAATAGATGTCATAAAGTAGTGGTCTTCTGGGGTGCCTGGGTGGCTCAGACGGTTAAGCTCTTGCCTTCAACCCAGGTCATGATCCCAGGTTCCTGGGATTAAGGAATCTGGCTCCCTGCTTTGCAAAGAGCCTGCTTCTCCCTCTCCCTCTGCCTGCTGCTCCCTCTCCTTGTGCTCTCTCTCTCCCTGTCAAATAAATAAATAAAACCTTAAAAAAAAAAAAAGCGGTCTTCTGAGCAATATTATTTCTTTGCAAGCCAACACAAAATTTTAAAATAAAACACATAATATTTTTTAAAACTACTGAATGCTTGTAAAGATACTTAAGTCAATGTGAAATCACATAGAATTATAAATATATAATGAGAAGGTACAAATTTGGATAATAGGATACAAAGAATAAATATAATTTTTAAAGATTTTATTTATTTGAGAGAGAGAGGAGAGTTAGAGAGCACAAGCAGGGGGAGGGGCAGAGGGAGAGGAAGCAGGCTCCCCATCAAGAAAGGAGCCTTATTTGGGGCTCGAACCCAGGACCCCAGATCCAACTGGTGCCAATGCAGACGCTTAACTGACTGAGCCACCCAAGCGCCCCAAATAAACTTAATATTTCAAGCGGGTTTATCATTGAATTTTCATATTAAAGAATACCAGTTGATAACTCCCTAACTGTGGTTACTCTAATTGTAAGAAAATC
The DNA here is from genome assembly GCF_010015895.1 of Lontra canadensis. Lineage (NCBI taxonomy): Eukaryota > Metazoa > Chordata > Mammalia > Carnivora > Mustelidae > Lontra > Lontra canadensis. Next base: position 6,582,998 of record NW_022631079.1, read on the forward strand.
CTCTTTACTCTTTCAAAGAACAAAGATTTAGCATTAAGCTAGCTGCTTTTATTAATATAAAATATCACCCAGTAAGTGTTGATCTTAACTAGAGACTAGACATCAACACTGTTATCTTCCAAAAGGTCCATCTTTGGCAAGGTCCACATGGATTCCAGAAACATTATACAAGTCTCAGTGGTTGAGCCACTGGAGATGGCTGACAAAAGAAGCTGTTCTAACAGCTTGCATTCTCTAGGTAATCTGAGAAATGTCATAGAAAATAACAGGGAACTTTGAAATGATGTAGCAAACTGATGACTGCTATCAGATAACAGCACATTTTTTTAATCAATTTCAAAGGATTTGCAGAGTGCTCCCACAGCTCCAATCATTCTAAATAATAGATCTAATCAATTATTATACAAAATTAAAGCTTCTTGAAAAATTCTAAGTATTTTCTACTTGAAAAATCTTAGAATTTCATTTATAATGAAAAGCTGAAGAGGTCTTTCTCAGAAAAAAACATAATTTTGTTATTTAAAATATCCAATGTTAACATCTGAATAACTGATATGAACTTTAGAACTTTCAGGGTCAGGTCAGAGCTCTGAAATCAGATTTGGTTAAAATTTTGACTTTTTCAATCTGTGACTGAGACCTAGGGCATTACTTACTTTGTCTATGTTTAATTTTTGTCAGAAGTGCTACACACTTCACAATGGTATCCTAAGTTTGAAATAAAATGTGCAGCAGGGTTTAGCATAGTGAGTGATATATGGTCAAGATCTCAATTTTGATGGACTTTTAAAAAATTCAATATATATCCCTTACTGTCCCTCTTTCCCAATGGAAAGAAGGTGGCCACAGTGAATACAGGAACATCAATTCATTCAGTGCAATGTTAAAGCCATTTCTGGTAATATTATAAGAGCTCAGTAAATATTTGTTGATTGGAGAACTGATACTTCATTATTATTTGAAATGGAATATCCTACTACTCTAAAGTTCATGATTTTCATATTCTAAAATGTCTTTCCTTCTATTATAAAATGTAAGAGGGGCTCTCACTATGGATTCCATGAACATTAAAAGGATAATAGGGGAATATTATGAATAACCTCTGCCTCCCAAGTTTGATAACTTGGGATGAAATGGATCAATTCCTCGAAAGATTCAATCTATCAAAACTCATACAGGAATAAAGAGGTAATATGAAATTGACCTATATCTATTAAAGAAACTGAATCACTAATTCAATCATCTTCTAAAATAGAAAGGATCAGGGCCAGATGGTTTCCTTGGTGAATTCTACCAATATTTTAGGAAGAAACAATAACAATTCTCTACAATCTCTTCCAGAAAATAAAAGCAGAATGAATATTTTACTCATTCTATGAGGCCAACATTACCTAATACCAAAAGTAGATAAAAACATTACAAGAAAGGAAAATGACAGACCAATATGTCTTCTGAACATAGATCCAAAACTCCTCAACATAATACTAGCAAATCAAATCCAACAATGTATACAGAGAATTATATACTATGATCAAATGGTAACAATTAATCACATCAACAAGCTAAAGAAAATTTACATTATCATATTAATAGAAGCAGGAAAAGCATTTGACAAAATCTAACACAAATATATGATAGAAAAAAAAATGCTCACAGAAAATTTGGAATAGAGGTGACCTTCCTCAACTTGATAAAGCATATCTACAGAAAAATCTATAGCTAATATCATATTTAACAGAGAGAAACTATTTTGTTTTTCCACTAAGATCAGGAAAAAGGCAATGATTTCTCTTCCCATCCCTTGTATTCAACATTGCACTAAAAGTCTTAGTTAATGTAGTAAGAGTAGAAATAAAAGGTATACAGATTGGGAAGGAAGAAATAGAACTAACTTTCTTTGTTCTCAGATGATATAATTGTCTACGTAGAAGATCCCAAAGAATCAACAACAAAACAACAAAAAATTGGAGTAAGTGATCATATCAAGGTGGCAGGATACAACACTAATATACAAAAGTCAATCATTTTTTGTATACCAGCAATGAACAATTGGAATTTGAAATTAAAAATAAATATGCCATTTATATTAGCACCAAAAATTGAAATATTTTAAGCATAAATCTAGCAAAATAGACATAACGTCTATATGAAGACCAGATAACTCAAATAGGGTAGAGACATTTACCCTAACTCAAATAGGGTAGAGACAATAAAGTTCTTCAAGACATTTGAAGAACTTTATTGAACTTATAGGCAATGTCATACTTTTTATTTTCCTCACAATCCACATTTTAGAACTCAATTCATGCAGAAATCCCTATTTTTAAGGACATCACTATCCCACAATAATGACATGATGCATGTATTTTTAAAAATAGATGTATGTACTTCAATAGCTGCAGATTTCAAATAGAAGATTCCTCTTAGGTAATATCATTGTTTTCCCTGGAGAACAGCCTTGTCCATCAATTTTTCCACTTATGCAGCCACAATTTCCAAGCCACATCTTTGAAACAAACTAACTGACAACTCTAAACTTAGTTTTCCTTATTAAATGGAGATAGTTATAATATCCTCATTGACTTATTGACACTGAAATAAGATAATCAATCTAAATCTCTCAGTTTAGTGCCTTGCACATAGTAAATACTAGCTGTTCTTGACTTGCTTTTCTATCTAATCTTCAAAGTAGAAAGGGAGAGGGAAAAGGAAACAAATTGGCATTCCATCTGTCCCAGCTGCATGGAAATCTCTGGCAGGGTTACCTTTCCGCACCTTGACTAACATATCTTCATGTAATCTGAAGGCCATCAGTTAAAACAAAGGCTAGAAAAATGAAATACTGAAGATGAAAGTAAACGGATGTTAGCAGATACAAAGATGGATCTTGTCAAAACTACATCTAATTGATTTTTGCCAGGGCAATTGGATAAGAAAAAGAAATAAAAGGCATCCAAATTGGAAAGGAAGAAGTAAAACTATATTTACAGATGGCATAATCTTAAATATTGATAATTCTAAGAAATGTGTTTTGAAAACTACCAGAGAAAATAAGCAAGTTCAGCAAGATTATAGACTGTAAGATCAATTTACAAAAATCAATTGAATTTATATAGAATAGCATTGGAAGATCCAAAGTACTAAATTAAGAAAAATAATTCCATTTACAAAAATATTCAAAAGAATGTAATATTTAAGAATAAATTTCATGGTCTGGGAGATTGAACATTGTAAAGATCGTAGTACTCTCCAAATTGATCTATAGATTCAATACAATCTCTGTCAAAGTTTCAGCTTGTTTTTTCACATAAATTGACAAGCTAGTCCTAAAATTCATGCAGAAATGCAAGGGACTCAAGTAGCCAAAACAAACTTGAAAAAGAATAAAGTATGAGAACTCACATTTACTAGTCTGAAACCTTACTACAAAGATCATAATCAAGACCACATGGTACTGGCATAGGGTAGAGATATAGATCTATGGAAAAGAATAGAGAGACCAAAATAAAAGTTCACATATGATCAACTAACTTTTGACAAGAGTACCAAGATAATTCTTTTCAACAAAGGGTACTAGGACAACTGGATATTCACATACAAAAGAATGAAGTTGGACTCCTACCTCATTATATACAAGAATTAACTCAACATTATGTAGACCTAAATGTAAGAGCTAGAGCTATAAACTACTTAGAAAAAAACACAGGCATAAATCTGTGACTGTGGATTAGGCAATGATTTTCTAGATAGGACATCAAAAGCACAAGTGACAAAAGAAAGAAAGAGAGAGAGAGGATAAGGGAAGGAGGCATGAGGGAGAGAGAGAGGAAAGGGGGCAAGGAAGGAGGAAAGAAAGGAGGAAGGAAGGCCAGAAGGAGGGAGGGGGGGGGAGAAAGAAGGGAGGGGGAAGGGAAAGAAAAGAAAAAAAGATAAATCTGACGTCATCAATACTGAAAACCTATTTTGCTTCAAACAACAGCACCAACAAAACAGTGAAAAGAACTCACGAAGTAGGACAAAACATTTTCAAATCACATGTCACGTCAGAGACTTATATCTACAATACATTTTAAAAATATCTTACTACCCCACCATAAAAAGACAAATGACACAATTTTAAAATGGGCAAAAGGCTTGTACAGACATTTCTCCAAGTAAGACATGGAAATGATCAATAAGTCCATGAAAAGACATTGAACATCTTTAGCCATAAGGGAAATGTAAATCAGAACCATAATGAGATACCACCTCATACCCACGAGGATGGATATAATAAAAAAAAAAAAAAATAGACAATTACCAATGCTGGTGAGATGTGAAGACATTGGAACCATCATGCATTGCTGCTGGGGGTGTAAAATGGTATGGCCACCTTAGGAAGTAATGAGTCGCTTACTCAAAATGGAATTTTCATATGATCCATCGATTCCAGTCTGTAGTGGCTACTTTTAAGCAAGTGATTGGAGATCTCATCTTTGAGGATAGACCTCAAATCAAAGGAATGTTATGAATTCTGACATTAAAATGCCAAAGGTCACTTTTTACACATGCGCAAAGCATACTCAGCAGAGTCCTTATAAATACACAGACGCAAACTCTCATGAAACCTTATCAATATCAGCACTAGTGTTAGTTCTAGTTGTTGCTGGTGTTCATTGGCCTCTTCAGTTCATCCAAATATTTGATGTCCTCTTATATAATCAATGTCTATTCTGACCCATCTTATAAGACTTGGACCTGCATTTTGTCATTTTAAACAATCTTTCTCTTGCCCAGCACAAAGCTCTCCTTTATTGAAGCTGAGTCCCTGGACAGGAAAACAACTTTAGACACTGAGGGAGGTCTTTGCGGGGTTTTTGTTTGTTTGTTTGTTTGAGGGAAGTCTTTGTATTCTGACCTAAACTACCCAGCGGCTCAGCCCTTCCAGTCCAGCTTCTAACATATTTGCTGTTTCCTGGATAGTCAGGGCACTCTCCATTCTGGAAAGTTTCCTCCGCCTGTTATTCCTTCTCATTCCCTTCTTTTCTCTTTCTTTCTCTTTCTGTGTCATTCCCTCTCTCTCTCTCTTTCTTTCTCCCTCCTTCCCTCCCTGTCTTTTGTTCCATCTTCCTCCACTAATCAGAGTCCTACTATAGCTAACTTAAAAAACAACAGCAAAAACACTAAAGGAACTTTCTCATTCCCTCCATCATAATGTATGGGTATTTTCTCTGTGTTCCAATTGCATAAAATGCATAAAAATGGTAAGTCTAACATACTGCAGGTTTACCATGTGGCAGGCTCTGATGCTAAACATGACAGAGCATTGGGGAAAGCAACAGAAAAGACATGACTGTCTAATGACCCATGAAGTGGACCCAGGCACCCAGAGATTCCTCTTCTCTTCCCCTGTCCTTGAAATGTGGGTATCTCCTGCCTTTCCCACTCACAGAGGCTGATCCAAGGACACAGCCTTGAGAAAGTGATGTGGTGTTGAGAAAACCGACATGTTATTCATGACTGAACCCAGTCAAGGACTCTTTACAAACTTTTAAGATTTGGCAGACGGGTATAGGGATCCATTTGTCTTGCTGCCATCCAAGACAAGCCTTATATCTAAGTTCCCTTGCTTATTAAAACTGCCACCTGGACCACCTGCCTCTTTCTTTGGTCTCTGCCTGCCCTTCATGTATAGACGGTAGTTTCAGATTTCACTCCGGCAGTTCTAGAGAGGGCCACAAACCAACACAGAGATCACCTCATTTACTCTTCCCAATATCCCACATAATGACGGTTTTATTAATCCCAATTTTAAAGTGAGAAAAACCGGTGTGGAAATTTTAGGAAGATACCTGGTCATAAGAGGTAGAGCTGGGATTCAAACCCAGGGAGACTGACTCAAACTAGCCCCGGGCTGTTGATCCCACTGGTCAGAATCCTACCTATATTCAGGTTACTAGTTTCTAGATGGCCTGTTCTTCTCATTTGACTGTGAATCTGGGGATAAGGGGAGGGAGCAGGGGTGGAAACCACCCTCTTATTTCTACTTCTACCTTGCCAGGCCATGCACAATGCCTGGGACATAATGGTGCTCAATTCACATTTATAGAATTAAATTATAATAGTGTTCCCCTGGGAAATTACAATCAACTCAAGATAATGATTCATAATATTTGTCCAGAAATGCCTTGTGGCAAAAAGACCGGATTTCAATGATGCGTTATTCACCCACTCCTTATTACTTAGAATCATCTGCCTTATCAATACCACCCACTCTTGTTCCTTAGTACTCAGAAAGAAGCAATAACTCTGTCCAAGATGGAGAGAGATGATGATTACAATAACTAGAATCATCATCATTATACATGTCTGTATTCTAAGTGTTTTATACCTGCATCGTTTCATATATACAACAAACCTATAAAGTATGTACTATTATCTCCATTTGAAAGATAAGAAAACAGAGACTCAGGTTAAATAACCTGTCAGAGGTCCCAGACGATCAGTCCCAGCTGTCTCTCTGCAGAACGCAGGCACATGAACACCCTCCCCACTACCACATCACTCACTGATCATGCACTGGAACAGGGTTTGGTGCATGCATCAGGCCAAAGAGTGAGCAGCTCCCAACCAATGTGTCCTCTGCTCCCCGAAATGTCCTGTGGGTCTGAAAAGTCCCATGACATTCTTCAGCCCCAGGCAACACCATTTTATACAAACAACCATCATGTATTTGTAAACACAAGCTAATATTTTATTTCCTTAGTGGTTTCTCTCTTCTTTTTCTGTTGCTAGCCTCGATATCCCCACAAAACTGCTAGCAGGATAATTCCGTTTTGAAGAACCAACTTACAATCCTTTTTTTGGGGTGTCCTAACCCAGAATACAGTCTTTCTGCTCTTCTCACATAAGTTAATTGGATTCCAGCAGTCTGCATTTTAGGCTAAAGTATGCACTCTACAACTGAAGTAGTAGTTCATTGTGTAGTGCCGTGCCATGTTGTCTTGTCTCAGCTTATCTTGTGTTACTGCCACAGTAAAAATAGATTTAATGGTGGTGAAAAACATCTTCTGGGTCATTTCAAAGTAATCATTGGAAATTCCCTTTCCAACAACAGAGAGTTGCAAGGTGCTTATGTCAGAGAAAACACAACTCCTTAGTGTCACTTCCGGGCATATGAAGTGCTTCATTTCTTTTTCTTTTTTTTTTTTTTTTAATTTTTTTTTAAAGATTTTATTTATTTATTTGACAGACAGAGATCACAAGTAGACAGAGAGGCAGGCAGAGAGAGAGAGGGAAGCAGGCTCCCTGCTGAGCAAAGAGCCCGATGCGGGACTCGATCCCAGGACCCTGAGATCCTGACCGGAGCCGAAGGCAGCGGCCTAACCCACTGAGCCACCCAGGCACCCTCTTTTTCTTTTTTTTTTATTTCTTGTTTTAATCCCAATTTTCTTCCTTGTTGGCATAGTCAGAATGGCATGGACTCATCCTATGTTAACAGGATCAGTTGCCAATGTTCCCCAAAAAACCTGGAAAAATAAGAAGTCTCTCTGTAACTCTTGCTTTCTGGGGCCTTCCCTCAGACTTTGAAAGAACAGATTCCACTGATACAAACAGAAAGCACTTTTGCAAAGAAAAACATCTTATGGATGTTTGTACAAAATAATCCCAAGAATGAGTTCTTAGAGGGGAGATATCCGAAAGCATTAAATTTGTGACATAAATCCTTTGACCTTTCCATTAATTTGTTTAATAATTAGTTTGGCATTTTTGCTGCTTAATTAAATGGGGGGAAAAATGTGCCCATTCTAAAGGCTTATCTAACCAATTTTAACTAATGTTTACGTATATTTACAAATCTTACTTGAGCAATTAATATTATAATAAGAATGAGTCTTAAAGCCTGTTTATCAGGGAAAAATGAGCCCGTGCGAGTGGCATGTTCATTGTTGCCAGTTTCTCTGTTTCCATTAGGATTCTGCAAATGGGCATCATTTATATATTTGGCCTAGTTTTCATTTCCCTAGTAACAAAGCTCCTAAGGACCACAAGGAGGGCTCGCTCAGGCCTCTGAAAATGTGCCTTTGATAAAGAAACAAAGCAATAAGAAATAACTGATCATAGAAATCATATTCATTATTTATATTCTGTCCCTTTGAACTCTCAGTGCTCTACCTCGTTTTCTCTTCCAAATATTTTACAGATGCGTTTCGGACTAAAAGCCAATGAAACTAAATAAGCAGACAAGGAATGAGACAGAAGCATGGTAAGCAGAAAGAGTTGTTACTCCATTTATTTTTGAACTGTAGATTTGGGTAAGGGATGTCGGCATCCAGGGCTAAGCAAAGGCGAGGTGGTGAAGCAGGTGCTTGGGCCCACCTCTCTTAATGTCCACATTCAGGTCCTCACGCCCCCATCTTCCTACCTTCAAGGTCCAGGACAACTTTCCTGCATGCCTGCCTGCATGAGTGCCCACTGGGCCTGATGCCAACTGATAGAACCCTGTAGAGGCTAACTGAGCAAAGGTATTTGGGCTGAGACTTTAACAAGTTGACATTGACATCGACATCTGAAAGTTAGCCTTTAACCCTTAAATCTAAAGGAATCAATCATGTGATATCAAAGATGGAATTTTCCCCAAAGAGTTAATAAGAATTCTATTTTTTCAGAGCCATTTTTACCTGTCATCACATTTGCTTTTGCAGAATGAAAAAACCCTGTGAGGTACTAAAAAGCAAATAATAATGGCAGTGGTTGTATTCTCTTTTTAAGGGAGGAGGATACTGAGGTTTTCTTGGGGGACAGGCAATGGCTTTCTCAAGGTCATGGGAAAAATGTACTGGCTATTAAGGTGCAAGACAGGTACATCAACTCAGAGCAGTTCCCTTTCCACTTCCAACAAGCGAGCCTACCCTATGTACTCAGTGCTTCCTGGATCTTACTGTATCTCTGGTGGCCTATGCTATAGACACTGCCCATAACTATCATGGTCTGAACAGCGGAGTACAGCCAGCTCATGAACAGATCTGCTCCCCTGATCTGGGATAGAGGCGTTCTCTCCTCCTCAGCCTCCCCTGCCCTACACCACATTCACACACCTTACAAAAGCCCAGCTCAGAAGGAAGAACAATTTCTCTGATCTTTAATTGAAATTCATCACATCCCCTACTCTGTATGTTTTTCACTGAATTACTTGAGATGGATTCTTAAGGTTTTAAAATATTGTAAACTTTTTGTGTTTAATTCATATTATTCTTTAATGTCATAGTAGGAAGAGCAGTATAGAAAATAAAACTGTTACTTATAATCTCTCCCAACCAGGGGTAAAAATGGTAGGGCTCCTTGCAAAGGTCTGGCAGGTTCTCAACTTAAGCCCTCATGATCCCCACAGAGAAGGGTTAATGAAACAAAAACTTGTAACCAAAGATCCCCAAATCTTCACGGAAACAGATCTGATGGTGACAAACAACTGATAATACATTTAGAGCCTCTAGAACCATAGTCAACAAAATTATTAAGTAGAGGACAGAGAGTGACCATATATGAAACATTAAATAATAAAATAATTAAAATAAAAGTGGAGGAAAGACCAAGAATGAAGAAGCTATAAAAAAAATGAATAGGCAGATCTAAAAAACAACTAAATATAACTATTAGAAGCAAAATATATTTTTTGAAATTAAATCACAGTGGAGGAATTAAAAAGTACATTATGCCACAGTCAAGGAAAAAATTGGGAATTAGTGGGACGACATGGGAAATAATTATTTAAAAATTGAAGCTCAGAGAGACTGAAGATAAAAATATGAAAGAGGGATTTAAAAAATATAGAAAAGTAGCATGAGAGAACTGTTATAAAGAATTTGGCTGCCATTTGTCCCCCAGATCCTGGGAGGAAGTCTCTGAATCTTTAGAAGTAACCCAGTGATGGGGATGTCTTTGTTTTTAGGGTGTGCCCCGATAACTCACGCTATCATGGAGGCTGGTGTTGGGCCCCTGTATAGTTCATGTTAATGTGAGAGTCAGAAGGGGGGTGGCCCCAGCAGAAAGACCCACCATGTTAGGGCAGTGGGGGTTCTGAGCCATGCGATATCAGCCCAATATCCAGAGAGGAGGGAGGCTGGAGACTGTGTTCAGTTACATGGTCACTGATTCAATCCATCAGGCTTCAATGATGAAACTGGAGTAACAGTTCCACAAGCTAAGCTCGGGTGAGCTTCCCTGGTTAATGATACTCTACGCATATTCTTACCTAACAATGTGCCGGGAAGGTGATACTTCCTGACTTCACAAGGAAAGGACACAGAAATTCCATATCTGGGATCCCCTCAGACCTCATCCTGGCTGGTCTTGATTTGTATCCTTTCTGCCATAATAAAACTGTAGTCATTAAGCATAGCTTTTTCCTGATTTCTAGGAGTCATTCTAGTGAATTATGGAATCTGAGAAGGTAGTGGGAACTCCTGAGCTTGTAGCCAGTTGGTTAGAAGTACAGGAGTCCTGGGGACCCCTGAGCTTGTGGCTGGTGTCTGAAGCAAGGACTGACTGTCACCTTCACTTGTGATGTTTGGCCTATCTCTGGCTTATTGGTCCCAGAAGTCATTGCAATAATATACTTTTAAGCAGAGTCCCAGAAAGAGGGTGGGGGGAACACATGGAAATTGCAACAGTCCATTTGTTTAGAAGGAGCCTATTTGGATGTTAGGAACCACAGATCACAATGCACAGACTCAAGATCAAGGTCTGTTACCCCAGGTGGAAAGACTGGCAGTACGGATACTCAATAAATTAATGAGCCACAGAAATCCAAACTCCAAGTTCAGTCAGGCCTCTGGAAGGCCTGCAATGTCAGACAGAGATCCACAAAACAAATTTCTTCTGAAACTATCCCTGGAGTGATGTGATCCATGGTTTCAGCCTGTGTGGGCTTCACCACCCTCCACCTCGGCTCTGCCTGCCCACAGTAGTTCTATTTCCTCCTCCTTCTAGCTCATGGATTCTGCTTCAACATGGGCTCTCTTGACTCCTAGCGGATGTCTGCATTCTCCCTTTCTGTCTGAGTATCTCTCTGAAGTGTTTACACTCGGATTCTGAGTAAGAGGAGATGTGAGGGGCTGTCACTTCACATAGAAGCGATCTCTGACAGACACGACGCTCAGAGTAGGTAGGAGTTCTCACAGGCTGCTGGTCTTCCTGAAGCCCAGTCTGTAAAGTACTGACTTCCTTTGAGTCCAGAACTTACCCTCAACCCAGTCAGTTATGCCCATAACTGCTGTTTCATGTGGCATTCAACATATGTACCAGAAATCTCTTCTGGCTTCTCTGTACAGAATTAAGCTGCAGAGTAGGACAAATAGCACAAGTATTTTGGATTCCTCTCTATGGCTTCTACATGTGCGACTCTTGAAGGGTTCCTGGGTTCTGATTCCTTCTTTACTTTGATAAAATATCACTGTGCCAAAGACTTCCATCATAGCCTATACAAGACAGGGACACAGCTCTTTCATTTCACTCAATCTGCTCATCCCTTCAACACTTTCATCAAACCTGCATTAATAGCCTATTGTTCTGGGGTGCCTGGGTGTCGCCGTCAGTTAAGCATCTGATTCTTGGTTCTGGCTCAGGTTGTGATCTCAGGGTCATGAGATCAAGTCCCGCACTCGGCATGGAGTCTGCTTCAGAAGATTCTCTCCCTCTGCCCCTCCCACTTGTGCTCTTTCTCTAAAATAAATAAATGAATCTTTTTAAAAAAATGAATATCATTGTCCCACTACTATATGCACCACGTAATTTCAGAACACGCTGGTAAGAACATTATAGATTTGTTTTTGACTTGTTTTTACCACTTTAGCATCAGAAAAGCTAAACAACAAGATTGATAGTAATGATATGCTGACTAGCACTTACTACGTGCCAGGCACTACTTAAGGAATTCTATTATAGCTACGAACTCATTTATCTCTTGTAAAAGTCTCCATATAACTAATATTATTATCCCCTTTTTGAAGGTAGGGAAACTGAATTTAAGAGACTGGAGTCATACAGTTAGTTGCTAGAGAGACAGAGCCAGATGGCCTGACCCCTGAGTCTCTGCCCTTGCCCATCATGCTAATAACCACATATTTAGTGGCTATGCATTCAAGATCAGTCAGGAAAACTTGGACTCAAACCTAAGGTTTTTCAATTTTAGTTGTATAGCCTCAGTTTTGTTATCATCTGCAGAGTGGAGCTAATTCTCTCACAGGATTGTCAGAATAATTAAATGAGTTCATACATAAAGAGCGCTTAGCATAGTGCCTAAAAAGTAGTAAGTGGCTACAAGTTGTGGCTCATTAGTACTGTTCTGAGCCCTATTCAGAATGTTAGCCTCAAATCAATATTAAATAAATATCAACTATTGCTTATCTCATGATCACACACTGAAGGCCATACAAACAAAAACAGAAGAGCATGGCGTTCACACTCAGACACAGCTCTCAAGTTCAAAAAAAAAGCACAGATAACTACCCATTGATGAAATGTATGAACTGAACAAAGGGTTGGACAAGTCCATCAATCTGAAGGGGAAACATGGTGATGGAGGAGGGAAGGTGAAGGTTGTGTATGGGCTGGTGTGGGACACACATATGAAGTTAGTACCTCATCCCACCATCCGGGGAAGACTTCAAAAAGAAGTAAGAACTAAGGGAAATTCTGGAGGTGAGGAAGAGGACTGTGCAACTTTTTAGAGAAGGAAAACAGAAGGAAATTTCCATATTTCCTTGTGAAGGAACAGGGGACTGAATTTCCCGAGTTTCTGCCACTCGATGATTTGCTTAACAAATTGAGCTAACATCATTTCCCGCTTTGTGTCTTCTCAAATTATCAGGATTGCATGAGCCATCTGTTCTTCCAGGCTATCTACTGGTTATCCTAGATGTTTAAAAGCAAAATACATGTTCATCTTCCCTGGCCTCCAGCACAGGTCCCAGAATTCAGTATGTGCTCAATAAATGATTATTTGAAGAACCTTGGTGATCACATGTGGTGAAAGCTCTCTCATTCTAACAAGGTTCTACATGCTTAACTATGTATTACACTGTTACTAATTTCAGCACATTTCTACCAACCTCATCTTATTTAATTTAGTCCCAATTGCGAAGATTCATACTTCTCAGCAGTTAAAACAAAAAAAGCCTCTGGTAGCATGATTAACACAAATTCACACACACATATGACTGAAAGCCCCTCATAAAAGCCTCAAAAAAACAAACAAACAAACAAACAAACAAAAACCACCAGAATGTTGGAGAAAAGAACTGGCTCACAGATCTCAGCAAACTAGTTGAAAAGTCTTTATGGAATTATTCTATTGGCCAAGAAGTAATTCTGTAATAACGTGAGTTTGCACAAGGTTAACAAAAGATTTTTTAGCCCCCAATTTAACTTCAGAGCATTCACATTAAGGCAAATGGCCATAGTAGCTTTAAAGTTTTAATATACATATTCTGCATGAATGGAAAATTGTTAAATGAGGAGGAAAAAACCATTCTGATATAATTCCTGCTTCATTTAATTCAGAGTACAAGAAAAACTAACCTTTCTGGATACTTTATTCTTATTCAATGAACAGTTCAACTTTTATTTTTCCCTCAAACATTGGTATTTATAATTACCTTTCTTTATACTTTTAAAAGAAAGACATAGTTTTAACAAAAGCTCAAAATGAGTAATATTTTGTTCATTAACATTGGTCACTCACATTCTTAACATCTCTTATGCCATTGTCAAGTTAATTCCAATTCAGTGGTTTCAGAAAAGAGTTTTTGTTGATAACAACTACTAATCAGCTTTAAGCATATAAAAGTGAAGCAAGTGAAGGCACTTTTTACACACTCATCACCTTATATAATGCAAGTAACTTTTCCAATCTAATTTTTTTACCTTTGTGACAAAATTAATTATACTTGAGGGAAATTCTTATTTTTTGTACTAGACACATTACTTATAGAAACAGATTATCTGGGTTTTTAAAATATTTTTAAAAAGCTGTTACCTATTTATTTGTCAGAGAAAGAGCAGGAAAGAGAGAGCACAAGCAGGAGGAGTGGCAGGCAGAGGAAGAAGCGGGCTCCCTGCTGAGCAAGGAGCCTGATGCAGGACTCGATCCCAGAACGCTGAGATCATGACCTGAGCTGAAGGCAGAGCTGAAGACTGGCTGAGCCACCCAGGCATCCCATAGACATAGATTATTATATGCTACAATAATTGGGAGTAAGAAAACACTAATGGTGTGCATGTCTGAGAAAGTTTTACAAAAGGTGCATTTACACTGTTTCTGTTCTAATCATCCAACAAATGGACTCAACTTCGGTATGGGTTCCAATTTATCCTTCTGATTGGATGCTCATGGTAAACACTGTTGGCATTCTCCTGGAAACGATACTACCCAATTGATTCATTTAGGAACCAGTACTGCCCAGTTTTGTTTCCTCTCAGTAGATAAAGAGCTTCACCTCCTACTTCAGGAGAATAGAGATCTCAGCTTTCTGATAACAGAGCTATACAGGTTTTGAAAGTGAAACATGTCTGCTTCTCCCTCTTGCTATGCCCCTTCACCAATGTAAGGTCAGTTCCTCAGCTTATGCTCTGGGCCCATTTCCTTTTCCATTAGCTGGATTCTTCCTTCCACTATCAATGACCTCTTCTTATCCTGCATTTATTCTTTTCTTTCTAGTTAATGATTACATTCCATCAGGTTTTAAACAGTCTTAAGTCTCTTCCATCTTAAAATAAAATTTCTTCTACCTTTACCACTTACTCTTGAAGTCACTGCCCTATCTCTTCTCCTTGACACTGAAATGTCAAGATAATTCTGTGTTAACTCACTATCTCTATTTCTCACCTCCCCAAACTCAATTCTTTTCCATATATCTTTCATGTCTTTCTGTATCAAAACAACTCTCCAGAGGCTGTCAGTGACTGCAATGACAATAAACCCATTAAATTGTTCAGTCTTCATCTCACTTAACCTTTCAAGAAACACCATCAGCCTTCCTTCTTAAAATGTTCTCTTCTACCACCTCTGATGGAACTATATACTTTTAGCTTCCTCTGGCTACTCTCCAATCTCCTTGGTTAATTCATCCTTCTCTGAATACCTTTTAATTAAGAGGGGGCTCCTCCGGAATTAGACATAGGTATGCACTGTTTTCACTTTATACCCTTTGTTTAGGTGATCTCATGGCTTCAAACATCAACCAGATGTCAACAAGTTCCAATTTAAGTATGTAACCCAGACCTCTCCTTGGAGTTCCAATGCCAATACACCCAACTGCCTACTCAACATTACCATACAAAGCTCTAAAGGCACATTAAATTCAGCATGTCCCAAACCAAACTTAGGACCTTCCCAAAAACCCAGTCTTCCTCTAGTCTTCCATATCTTAGTGAATGGCAACTAACACCATCAGGCTATGCACATCAGAAACCTAAGAGCCAGGCTTGACACCACATCCCCTTCTTCCAACTCTGCCAGTTACTACTTACCTAGTTTCCATATTCTTTACTCTGTCTCTACCACTACCACCCTAAACCAAACTACCATCTTATCTTACCTGGACTACAGTTCAAGCTTTCTAACTGGCCCTGCCCATATCCTAAACGGACCTTCAATCTGTTCTTCATACCACAGCCAGAGTGGTGAACAGCCAGTCTCTGGTCTAGCTGCTAAGGCTCAGCTTTTCAAACTGCAATCTGCTTATTCCATTCTCTAGCTCAGAACCTCATAATGGAACTCCCATTGTTCTCATGATAAGGAACAAAATATGTGATGTGTTCTCCAAGGCTCCATGTGACCTAACCCAGACATGTCTTCATAGCACCCTCCTCCTCTCTCTCCACACCAGCCACCCCAACCTTCTTTAGTATTCTTGGCCAGTCTAATAGCACTCTCCAATTTTTTCTTCATTTGCTTTTATCATAAGTTTTACGTATTTATTTTTGGAATACTTGATTATCTGTCTTCTCTAAAAAACAGTTTATAAAGTTATCCCTCAGCATTTTGCTCATACATAGCTGGCATTCCCCACATATCTACTGGATGAATGTCTGAAGTAGGGATGTCAGAATAATGATTACTCAATTAAAACTATGGGATCAGATGAGCTCAGCTAAAATGAAAAGAGAAGTAGATCCAAGAGATCACCCTGAGAGAGCTGTCATTCATGGGTACCCAAGGAAGAATGTGTAGGGTAGTTAAGGTTGTAGGAAATTAAGCCAATCTGGCATATTTTAAGTAGCTCTGGAAAGGTATTTTCTTAGCATAGGTTATCCACCCCCAAATTTTACTTGTTTCTCCTGAATTATTAACAGAACAGAGCATGAAATTTCTCATGGGTATACTTTCATCTTTTCCCTGTGAAGTAGACTCGCCTCATAACCTAGGGTGAAAGAAGTCACTTGTTTTGACTGGTGTGCAATAGAAAATAATCAAATTTACTCCATTGGTCCCCAAGGCAGGGTTCCCTCAGGAATTGGTAGCAAAGGTGTGTCACAAAGTTTTCAGGTGCAAAGTTTTCACTGTCTGAGAGGCTGGTAGGAGTATGAGTAAAGGACCCACTTGGGTGAAGAGACTATGACAAACCTCCTCTGCTTTATGAAAGTCACATGCCAGTCATCCATCTCCCCTCTCCTAGGAAGGATAACTTAAATCTCTCAATAACAAAGCAGCAAGAAATCCAACAGGAATACTGAACCTCATAAAAAAGATGCCAGATCAAATATAGGGCATTCACTTAAGTTTGGATTTCAGATAAACAACAAATGAATTGTAATGTAAGTATGTCCATGCAACATTTAGTTATACTTTAAAAAGTATTCATTTATTAGAAATTCAAATTTACTGGGTGTGCTGTATATTTATTTGTTGAATCTGATAACCCTAACCAAAGTCCACTCATTGATTCATTCATTCACTCATTCATTCTTCAAACATATTTGAGCACCAACTGTGAGCCAGTCTCTGTTCTAGTTGCTAAAGCTTAGCAGTGAACAAAATAAATTCCCTCACCAAGCTTTTAGTCCACGATGAAAACCAAACCTAGGTGCTTGAAAAACCTGGCAGGCTTCCCTGAGGAGTGACCCCAACCCACCACTTGGCCCAAGATGTCCCCATCAAAAGATGTAGAATTGGTCTCCCCTAAAGACTCGCAGTTTCCTTGTTAAAATATTCTTTTCTTAGGAGGACAACCACACCAAAACTTCGACAGGAATTGTCATTGGGGTTGGGAGCTTGAATGATTTTCTTTCTTTTCCTACTTCTTTGCATTTTCCACATCTTCTAAATGTGTACATATTACTTATAAAAAATATTATGAATTGTTCTATCAACTCCAGCTGCCATGGGTCATTTCTTAAAGTAATGATTCAAGCCCTGATCTGTACCATTAGCAGCATATCTATTGTCTACCACTGAAATGCCCCTCACCTCTAGAATTGTCCGGGTACTTCAGCAGTCCCAAAACTGGAGGGGGTAAGGGTTGGAGGGAGGGCAGAGATCTCATCACTGAAGCAGGGCTAGCGCCAGAGCCTACTCACCATCCCCTAAAGGTTCTACCCCTGTGGCAGGAGTGTCCTGTGCCCATAGCAACAGCAAGAGCTGAGCCTCTAGGGAATGGCCGCCTGCCTAGAGGCTCTCTACAGTAGGGTCAACCTCTCCTTCAATAACCCAGTGTGCACCTGAGGCTGCAGAATTTCAGGTTTGGATCTTCCCGTTGCCAAACCTAGCCACCTCCCTGAAGACCAACTGGTTTCCTCTTGTGGACTCAGGGCTGGTTCTGATGTGCTCACTCACCTCTCCTCTCACTGGTCCAAAACCACAGCATGCTCCTCTTCTTCTTGGCCACAGCCCTCCCCCCAATTCCTAGGAATCTACACTTTGGGGGCTCCCAGACTCTCTTTCTAAATACAAAAATACAAGGAATCAACGTACACTTACTTTTCTACACGGGCAGGGTTACTGCTCAGCAACACCCATCTAAAAGAAGCTTCTTCAATACCCCAGGAACTCCTACTCTTTCCAGGGGAGCTCTGGCAGGGATTCCAGGAGGGCCAACACCCAGGCTGGAGAAATTAACATTTTCCCTACTGGGGTTCTAAGGCACTTTCCTGGATTTTCTTTCAGAAGAGAAAAAAAAAAGGTACAAATGTAATTTCTAGTAAGGCATCCCCATGCATCCATAGTGAATGCATAAAAATAACATAAAGCATACTGAGCCCACAGTCCACCATTCACCTTGATGTGGATTTCTTAAGCTCTTATGTCAGACAAAGCTTTTCTTTCATTACCTTTATCTTACTAGGTAACTCATAGTGGTAAAATCCCTCATTTGGACTAGTTTTTAGAATTAGAAATAAAGCTGAATGGATCAAGGTAATGTGCCCTGACATAAATTTAATGGAAAACTGTTCATTTTTTAAATAATATTTTATTTCACTGGTCTTGGTATGATCTCCTATGCCTAACAATTCATAACTATTTACAAATAATCTAAAAAAATAGAGGTTGCCTTAAACAGAATTTTCATCATGAGCAAAATTGTTAGGAAGACTTTTCAATTCATACATTACAGGCCACAGCTAACATTTTTATCAGATGAGTCAAAATGATAATTAAATAAAATAAGCTCCAGTCTCACAAGGTCCAAGTCATAGGATTTTAGTGCAGGAAAGATGATCAACAAGGATGCATTTACTTCCCAGCAGAGGAAACTGACACCCAGACAAGCAAATGTACAAGATCCCACAACTAGCTTGTCATGCATTCAGCAATTTGTGAGCTCACAACTCTGACATGAGAACCCTCGAAAGCAAGTCCATGGATGAAGACACTGTACGTGGAATAATCTGCTGGAACTAGGACACAGGCCTCCTCAATCCCAGGCCAAATTTTTTTTCCTTCCCTAGAAGACAGGCTGTTGCAATAGCTTCTGCTCCCTTTGGGATGTTTAATTAGAAGGGCATTCAATGCCTGGTCGCATTAGTGAATACCCAGCCAATATCCCACACTCTAAGATTTTTACTTACTGTCAAGGGGTCACTTGCACACCCATAGACTAATAACCTCTGTTTGGAAATAAAGAAGGTTTGGAGAATTTTTTCCAAAGTCATACAAGTAACTCTGAATCCAATGGTATTATCAAACCCCACATGACTTTGAATGCTTTCTCCCTCATTTCAAGCCTCTGCTAAATTATCTATGCCCCAGAGCATGAAAATGTAGTGCATAAATCAAAAACAGGTTGTTGGTTGTTGTGGGGTTTTTTTTCCACATCATTTTTTTTTGCCACATCATTTAGCAGCAGAGAAGAAGGTCACAGATGGGACAGGGGAAGCATGAGCAATCACCCCGATCACTTGGGAAAAAAACTTGGAATTTCTGACCAAAGTGAATTCCTTACAGTTTCAGGGAAAGGTATTATTATTATATAGATAAAAGAGGAGGCTTGAAGAATTACCTCCCCTACCCAGACTGTCTGTTTTTATTTTGATAGTATTTATTCTTAATTCTCTCCCGCACACTGACCTCTTCTGGCTATCCACAACACCATCATCATCACTATCATCTTAGTGTTTCCCTTTTAAATTTCTTTTTTTTCTTCCTAATTAACTGATGGCTTCCCAAGCTGAGATAAAATCCAGATTCTTTATCTAACTTGGCAAGCAAAAGTCCATGTGTTTTTTTTTTCCATGTTGTTTTTAATACACAGAGGAAAATGAATACATACGCACCACCAGAGGACACAACTGGAAGAAGGCATTTGTTTCCACAGAAAAGTCCTTAGACTTAGGCTTAGGAGGGCTGGATTCTGATTCCAGGTCTGACATTCAAATATAAACATCTCCAGATCTAAATTATTCATCCTGTACATTTGCTCCCAACGCAAGGCACATGAGAGGAGCTAAAGAGGCATCTCCTGTCAAATTTATCTCCTGGCATGAACCTTCACTGTCTCCCACCTCTACATCCTGTTGATTCCTTGTTCTAGTAAGTGTTCCTTCATGGATTTAGTCATTGAATTTTCACTGGTTACTACTCATCACATCTAGACTAATCTCTTTCTTTGCCATCTACCCTTTCCTATGAGACCATCCTCAACAAGAACTCAATTTTCACCTCTGGACAGTTTCCATTCCAATGTCATTGGCCTTGCTCTGCTATGAAGTCCTCACTCCTTCTGCTAGTACTACACATTTTTCCCTTGGTTATATAATGTCTTGTGTTATTGTTCTAGAATTTATCTGCATTATTTATCTATTGTTTCACTGGGTTTGCCTTGGTTCCCATCTGAGTTCTGAACTCTTACTCTATTTAATCAAAAGTCTTAGTTTCTTGTTCCAATTCTCAACTACTCCTAATGACTCTGAGCAAAACCAACGATATTCCATTTTCTTAGATTAAAAAATAAGATCTTTAAAATTGCTTCCAGCTCTAATAGTACATAGGTCTGAGATTTTCTTTACTGTTTAAAAATTCAGATTTGTTCCTTTGAGTTTAATTACTATCATTCCTTTCAATTCCTAGCACAATTATAGCATATCATACAATTGTCCCTTGAACAACACAGGTTTGGGTCCACTTATATGCAGGTAGACTTGGTTTTTTATAGGTACAGCACAGTACTATATATGTATTTTCTCCTAAGATTTTCTTAACATTTTATTTTCTCTAGCTTACTTTATTTAAGAACACTGTAGGAAACATACAAGATATGTATTAATTCTTTATGTTATCAGTAAGGTTTCTGGTCAAAAATAGCCAATAGTTTCAAGGGAATCAATATTTATACATGGATTTTCAACTTTGGAGAGGGTCAGCACTCCTAATCCCTACATTGCTGAAGGGTCAACTGCAGATGCTAAATCAAGGAGAAAGTTTAAATGAGGCCAGTGAGATCATTTCCTGGCTACTCTGTGGAAGTGCTAGGATTCCAAGGGTGGAAATGAAGTCCCCCAATTCCTAAGGCTTTTCCTATTAACCTAGGAGTTTCATCAAAATGTCTTCTTTTTCCCCCTTCAAAGTCCCGAACAGGATACTACATACACACAGCTCAGTACTTATTGCAAGAGAAAAGCTCCCTAAAAATCCATCTTCAAAACACGATTTTCAACTGATGAGAAGCAATTCCTTTACCTCCAAAGGCCACAAGTCTTCTGTATTTTTAAATACAGGCATGACCTGTCACACAAGCAGCCAACAACATGACCCAATTTAAGAAGAAAGAAACGAAATGATCAACAGTTTGAGTTCGCAATTTGGAAAGAGAGGGTGAGATCTGATAATCCTGGCATGTTCCTCGTTTTCTGCTTGAGGAAAAAATAAAGGGTATTTGTGGGAACTGTCCTGTGTTATTAAAGTGAGATGATTGCTTCAACCCTTCTAAAATGTCTTATAATATTAATTTTTCACTAATGACATTTTTAATATACTTCATGATAAATCCCTGCCAGAGTCTAGCTCTCACTAGTGTGGGTGCTTGGGGCCGTAATAAGCATGACCCCAGCCTCTTACACAGATTGGAATCATTTATTACCCAATGCCGTAGCCAATTTGCATCTCTGATCCACAAGCAATCTCTCTCCAGCTGTTACCTCAATTTGTCCTTGCAATGATTTTCATCAGTTCTGGAGAAATTTTGTGATAAAGCTGTGCAAAGTATCACTAAGAGTGGGGCAAGGACGGATTGCGTGTCCTTCATCAAAGGACACCAGGTGAGTCTCAGTTTCTAGGGAAGACTCAAAGGGTAGCCCCCTTGGCCTTCAGAACCTACGGGTCCCCCAGTCAGTGACATCAGCCCAAAAGGTAGTTGTTCATAGGCTCCTGATGAATTTGGAGGAATCTTACTTAAAATTTTATTGGCATCAAGAAAATCAGATGGCTTTGTAAAATGAGGGGTTTGAAGTTTGAGGGAAAATAAAAAAGCAATCTTGACTAGGTTTTCTAGCTCAAATTCTGCCACATGAAGGAAGAAAGGAAAAGGAAGAGAGTGAGAAATACATGGAGAAGATGAATATTGGAGGCATTCTCTGCAATACTTGGCACCTTGTCAGAAAGGACAGCCCCCAGACCACATGGCCTGATAAAACCAGGGGCTGGTTGTTCTTAACTGAAATGTATAAAAACATTTGAAATTGGCTTATCCATGATTTTATAGTTTTATTCATTTATTCATTCTTCAAGTATCCATCGCCAGATATTGGGCTAGGCATAAGAATCCGTGTGTGATTAGCTGTTGTTCAGAAAGCATCTCATCTATAAATTCCATGGGACCAAGTACCTCCTATTTACCACTAGATCTCCTGAGTCTAGCATAGTACGTGGCAGGGACTATGCCCAATGCAAGAGAGAACCAGAAAATGAGGGCAGGAGAAAAATGAGTTCCATCCCCAGGATCTAGGAAAATATCTGATCCAGAATGTTAGTTATTCACATTCAGTGAATGTTAGTTTTTGTTTTTATATAGAGTGGAATTAACTTTTTTTTTTTTGAGAGAGAGAGATAAGGAGAGAAAGAGTACATGTACAAGAGAGCTGGGGAGACAGAGGCAGAGAGGGAGAGAGAGAATCTTAAGCAGGTTCCATACCCAGCCCAGCATGGAGCCGGACTCGGGGCTCGATCTCACAACTCAGAGATCATGTCCTGAACTGAAACCAGAGTTGGATGCCACCCAGGTGCCCCATGAATTAACATCGTTGATTCCCAGAACATTCACTAAGTGTATGATTTGAGTTATTTGTGTTCAGGTTGGATAAAAAGATCTTAACAAAAAAATTTCATGCTTTCATTGATTATTTGCTTAGAGTGAAATGAACCCAGTTAGCAGCTGCTCTTCTCCAAGATATATTTTTGAATATGCTCAAATAGGTTTTGGCAAAATCATTTTAACTAGTCCCACTTCCAGGGAAGGTTGTAAAGAAAGTAAAAAATCAAAAACAAAAACAAAAACAAAAACCAACTCTGTTTAACTGAATGCAAATAGGACTGCTACTCAGCAGTGTGGAATGCAGGCCAGATGCAAGAGGGTAGGAGGGCATTCAATGGGTTAGTTAAATTTCCTTTAAGACTCATTCCCAGAACATTATCTGTCCATTCTGGAATTATTTATTGAGGACTTGCTGTGTTGAAGGCACTAAAGTAGAAAGAACACAGCCTACACTCAAAGACCCTGTGGCTGAGAAGGCCCCAGACAGAGGAAGTAATAATTAAGATGCACTGAGAAGGGCTGTAGGCGCACAAGGCACAGAGGTGTCCCAGGATATAGTCCCCAACCTGGCCCGGGGGGCCAGTGGCCAGACAAGAATTTCCAGAGGGGGTGATACCACAGCCAGACATTTGAAAGAATAAGATACAATGATGAGGTGCCTGGTGGATCAGTTGCTTGAGCATCCTACTCTCGACTTCAGCTCAGGTCATGATCTCATGGTCCTGGGATTGAGCCCTGTGTTGGGGTCCACACTCAGAGGAGAGATTCTCTCTCCCTCTGCCTCTGCCCCTCCCCTCATTTGTGTTCTCTTTCTCTCTTTCAAGTAAATAAATACATATTTTTTAAATGCAATGACATAAGTTAAAATAAGCCAAGCAGGAGCAAACAAGCAGATAAGGCCAGAGAGGGTATTCCAGAAGAAAAAAACAGCACAGGCCACAGCTCAGGGTGGGAGAGGTCAGAGTAGGTTTGGGAAAACTCAGAGGAATTCCATTTGTCCAGCCACGGGCAGGAAGGAAGCTACCCTGGACCTGTGGGCAGGGGCACAGTTGGGGAGGGCTTGGGGGCCATGCCAAGGAGTCTGAATCCTAACCTGAAGATAACAGGAAGTTTCTACTCACATGCTGAGATAAGCCCCAAAATACAGGTTGATGGCAATTATGAAGTAGGCCCTGCAAAACCAGCTTCCCTCAGAAACATTACGCAAATGATTTAAATATTCAGAGTTGAAATAAATACATACAGACAGACAGACATAAATACTCAGAGTTCATTTGTCTCAAAAATACTGTCCGAGCACATGGGAAAATCATGTGGGGAATTCAAAGGTGAGTATGATACAGCCTTCAAGGACCTTA
The DNA here is from genome assembly GCF_010015895.1 of Lontra canadensis. Taxonomy (NCBI): domain Eukaryota; kingdom Metazoa; phylum Chordata; class Mammalia; order Carnivora; family Mustelidae; genus Lontra; species Lontra canadensis. The sequence continues at coordinate 6,607,077 of NW_022631079.1, forward strand.
CGCTCCAGGAGGGGAAATAGAATACTGAATCATAATGGTTCCAAGAGGAACACAGAGAGCACTGAAAACCAAATCAAGAGGTAATGACCTCCAGTCTGGGGACCACGAAATGCCTCACGGAGAAAAGGAGCTGGACTCTGGTCCCACCGCAGGGTACACCACCCCAAGGCCTGCTTCCCAAACTTGAATATGCATCACAACCACCAAGAGACTTACCCATAAATACTGGTGCCCACACCAGAGCTTCTGATTCACCAGGTCTGGAGTTAGGCCCCCAGATTTACACTTCTGATACGTCCTCAGCTGAAGCATACGCTGTTGGTCCAGGGATGAGTCTTTGGAGAACGTTTGCTTAAAGTGAAATTGGGGAACTGGTCCAACGGAGACGAGATCACAGTCAGCACATGAAGAGGAAACTATGTAGGTAAAGGCACAGGGCTAGAAAAGCAAGGTTATATCCTCGTTACAAGCTGGGGTAGAATGTAAGAAACCTGAGTATATAAGATTGCATCAGACACAACATTTGTAAACTCCAATTAACTCCAATCAGCTGAGAACAATTGCAATGACCAAAGTGGTTTTGGATTCCAAGTGGGCAGCACCTTTCCTCCTAAATTTTCTAATCTTCAGCTGCCCTGGCTCACCAGGTCTGCCCTGCTTTCTAAACCAAAGCAGCCAATTGGTACCAACCAACTCAGCCACGGTATGCATTACTGATCCCTTTCTTCTAAAAAAAAAAAAAAAAAAAAAAAAAAAAACTTTAAGATCCTTTAGTTTAGAAGGAAAACTTGCAAATTCATTCTATGAGGGCAGCGTTACCCTGATACCAAAACCAGATAAAGACACCACAAAAAAAGAGAATTATGGGCCAATATCCCTGATGAATATAGATGCAAAAATCCTCAACAAAATATTACCAGTCAGAATGCAGCAATACATTAAAAAAAAATCATTCACCATGATCAAATGGGATTTATTCCTGGGCTTCAGAGGATTCACAAATCAATCAACGTGACATATCAGATCAGTAAGAGAAAGGATAAGAACCATATGATCATCTCAGTAGATGCAGAAAAGGCATTTAACAAAGTACAAAACTATTCATGATAAAAACCCTCAACAAAGTAGATTTGGAGGGAATATATCTCAATATAATAAAGGCTATTTATGTAAAATTCAGTTAACATCATCCTTAACAGGGAAAACCTGAAAAATTTCCCCTGAGATTAGCAACAAGATGAGGATGTCCACTCTCACCACTTTGACTCAACATAGAACTAGCAGTCCTAGCCACAACAATCAGACAACAAAAAGAAATAAAAGGCATCCAAATGGTAAGTATAACTTTCACTATTTGCATATGAAAAATACTATATATGTAAAACCCAAAAAGTCCACCAAAAAACTGCTAGAACTGATAACCAAATTCAGTAAAATTCCAGGACACAAAATCAATGTACAGAAATCTGTTGCATTTCTCTACACCAGTAATGAAGCAGCAGAAAGAGAAATTAAGACAACAATCCCACTTACAATAGCACAAAAAATAATAAAATACCTAGGAATAAACCAAGCCAAAGAGGTAAAAGACCTGTACTCTGAAAACTATAAAACACTGATGGAAGAAATTGAAGATGATACAAAGAAACAGAAAGGCATTCCATGCTCATGGATATGAAAAACAAGTATTGTTAAAATGTCCATACCGCCCAAAGCAATCTACACACTTAATGCAATCCCTATCAAAATACCAACAGATTTTTCACAGAACTAGAACAAACAACCCTAAAATTTTTATGGAACCACAAAAAAGCCCCAAATAGACAAGGCAGTCTTGAGGAAAAAAGGAAAAATAAAAACAAACAAAGCTGGAGGCTTCACAAGTCTGGACTTCAAGTAATATTATGAAGCTGCAGTAGTCAATACAGTATGGTACTGGCACTAAAGAAGACAGATCAATAGAACAGAATAGAAAACCCATAAATGAACCTACAATGGTATGGTCAATAAATCTTTGACAAAACAGGAAAGAATATCCAATGGGAAAAAATTCTCTTCAATAAATGGTGTTAGGAAAACTGATCAGAAACGTGCAAAAGAATGAAACTGGACCACATTCTTTCACCATACACAAAAATAAATTCAAAATGGATTAAACACCTAATTGTGTGACCTAAAATCATTAAAATTCTAGAGGAGAACACAGATAATACCCTCCTTGATAGCAGCCACAGCAACTTCTTACTAGCCATGCCTCCTGAGGCAAGGAAAACAAAAGCAAAAATAAACTACTAGGACTACATCAATTAAAAAGCTTTTGCACAGCAAAGGAAACAACAAAACTAAAAGGTAACCTACAGAATGGGAGAAGATACTTGCAAATGACATATCCAGTAAAGGGTTAGTAACTCAACACACAAGAAGTGAAAAACCCAACTAAAAAATGGGCAGAAGATATGAATAGACATTTTTCCAAAAAAGACATCCAGATGGCCAACAGACACATGAAAAGATGCTCAACATCACCAATCATCAGGGAAATGCAAATCAAAACCACAATGAGATAGTACCTTACAGCTACAACATTGACTAAAATCAACAACATAAGACAGCTGGTGTTGTCAAAGATGTGGAGAAAGGGGAACCCTCTTGCACTGCTGGTGAGAATGTAAGCTGGTGCTACCACTCTGGAAAATAGTATGGAGGTTTCCCAAAAAGCTAAAAATGGAACTACCCTATGAACACAAAAATAGTATTTCAAAGGGATACCAGCACACCAATACTTACAGCAGCATTATCTATAATAATGAAATTATGGGAACAGCCCAAATGTCCATCGACTGATAAATTGATAAAGAAGAAGTGATAGATAGATGATGGAATATTACTCAATCATAAAAAAAATGAAATCTTGCCATTTGCAACAATGTGGGTGGAGCTAGAGAGTATCATGCTAAATGAAATAAGTCAGTCAGAGAAAGACGAATACCATATGATTTCATTCATATGTGGAAGTGAGGAAACAAAGGAGCAAAGGGAAAAAAAAGAAAGACAAACCAAGATTCTTAATTATACAGAACTGATGGTTACCAGAGGGGAAGGGGGGTAGTGGATGAATTAGGTGATAGGGAATAAAGCATCCACTTGTGGTGAGCTCCAGGTGATATATGGAATTGTTGAATCACTGTATTATACACCTCATACAGATATTACACTATATGTTAACCAACTGAAACTAAAATTTAAAACTTTATGGGACACCTGGGTGGTTCAGTCAGTTAAGCAACCAACTCTTGATTTCGGCTCAGGTCATGATCTCAGGGTCATGAGATTTAGCCCCACAATGGGCTCCACGCTCAGCATGAAGTCTACTTCAGAGTTTCTCTCCCTCTCCCTCTGTCCCTTCCCTCCCTTCCACTCTAAAATAAATAAATAAATAAAAATAGAAACTTTAAATAATAAACATAAAAAAAATCCCTTCCGTTTTGCCAAAGCAAGGTTGGGAATTTTTTTTTTTTAAGATTTTATTTATTTATTTGACAGAGAGAGACACAGCAAGAGAGGAAACACAAGCATAGAGGGAGTGGGAGAGGGAGAAGCAGGCTTCCTGATCTGGGGCTTGATTCCAAGACCCTGGGATCATGACCTGAGCTGAAAGCAGATGCTTAATGACTGAGCCACCTAGGCAGCCAAGTTTGGAAATTTTTTAAAAGGAATTTTAACAAGGAAATAAAAATTATGAAAGTGGAGATACAAAGGCATTCACATGCACACAGTTCTCATGTCTTCCAAATATAAAGAAAAAAAAAAAAGGTCCAAACAAAGATTGGTTTGGCTGATGCAGCTTTACAATGTTTTGCAAGATGTTTTGAGTTGAATTATGCCTAACAAAGACATGTTGAAGATAGGGTCTTACAGAGGGTCTTAAGGAGGTAATGAAGTTAAAATCAGATCATTGTGTGGGCCTTAATCCAATATGAATGGTGCCTTTCCCTGAAGTAGATGAGCATAATTAAGGAGGGAGGGCATCATTTCAATTGACTCCCTATATGAATCAGAAACAGCAACTGTTATCTGTAAATCCCTACCCCAAAGTCCTTAATTTCAGCTCTTTTTCTTTTTTCTTTTTTTTTTCTGGCAACTTACTCTCCTAAGGACCTCTTTATTAAACACCCCTTCCACTTCAAAAGAGAGGAACACCAATATATATATTCTTCCCAAAGTCCAAAAAGCTACTCAGCTAGGTCTACCTGTGGGTGAAAGGGGAAGGATATTTCTCCCTAAAGGTGGCCGTTGGTCCTGGTGGCAAAGAAAGGAGTAGAGTGGAGGGGTCAGACAACCTCAGAGCAGAGTGGGCACTAGGGAGGGGTGTTGTGTGGCCCAGGATGGAGACAGGAAGTCAAAAGGAGACCCAGCAAGGGGACTCATCATCTCCCAACTGAGTCAGGCTTACATTTCATTCTTGCTTATTGAAAAGAAAAACCACCACGTAAGTACTTACAGTAAATTAAGTTTGACATCTTCCTTCAGAAGAGAAGTGTCCTAATTTCCACCACATGCCGAGAACAGCTGGGTACTACTCCCTCACTGCTCCCTAATTACTGATTAGCACACAAAATGGTCTCATCGCTCCTCTATATATGGGGGGTAATTTTGATTATTGCTTTATCAGACTTGAAGAGGGTTTCCTGGGGCTTTGTTTACCCCATACCTCACCCTCCAGTGAGGAGGACACACTCCAGTCACGGCAAGGGAACCACTGTAAATGCCTATCTCAAGGAACGGCCAGAAAGCTTTATAATAACCCTGGTACTATCAAAATGCAACCATCTCTACAGAAATCACTGTGTGTGCCCGCATTCCAAAAAAGGGAACATTAGTAAACTGCATAGTGATACCCTTGTTTTCTAGTTTAAATTGAAATAGTCAAATGTGACTCAGGAAAAATATACCCTAATTGAATAAGGATTCTGGAAATCAGTTTGCCTTGTCCCAGGGGTGGAAACTACCCTGTCCTCCCCTCTTAGAGGGACCCACAGTGGCAGACCAGTGAAAGAGGAACTGGCAGGATCTTAGTCAAGGTTCTCCATAGAAACAGAAAGCTATATATACATATACACACACACATACACATATGCTTATGTATCTCTCTATAGAGATTTATTATGAGGAATTGGCTCACATATTTATGAAGGGCAATCTTCCCAGCCCACGGATTCAAATGCTAATGCCACCGAAAAACACCTTCTCAGACACACCCAGAAATAATATTTAATCTGGGCACTCCATGCCACGGCCAAGGTGACATATAAAATTAACCATTACAAGCAGTTTAGCCTCCTGTATGAGACTCTCCAGTACTTTGGTACTTGACACAAGGTAGATCCTTAAATATGCCTGTAAAATATGGATCGAAGGAATATTACCTTGATTACAGGGCTTTCAGTAAGTCTCTACAAGTTATGCTGATTTGTATTGTGTATGTAATTCCACAAAAATTATTTTTAAGTGATCGAGTGATTCTAACATAAAACAACATCTACCCTTCCAAATTCAAAGAGCAGAGCATTACTTTTGAGATAATAGGGGTATAGGATATCTTATCAGTTAAACTTGGGGCTCCTCAAGGTGGATCACACGCTATCAGTGCACTTTCTCTCCTGAAATTGAGTGGTGCAGTTGAATGAATATGTCTTCAGAGGATTTAGCACAGGAGTGAGGGAGCATGAGTCACCTAACCCCAGACCCCTGCTGGCAACTGGGAACTCATCCTTCATCCTCTGTGGCATCACGGGGACTGGTATACACCTGGGTAGACCCAGGTAGCCTGGTATAGCCTGGGTAGACCTCCAGATATCTCCACCCAATTTTGTTTTTTAACTCTGTAAACACACAACCTCCCTAGAGAATGCAATCCCACCAGGATAGGCTGTTCTCAGACTCCCCACCAATCCAAGGAGGCCACTGCTTGGCACCTGCTTCACCTTTCTGACTCCAGTAGGTGGACTGGTCTTGTTGACATTCCTGACACTGACAAGTAGCAGTTATGCAACAAGTTTTGTAACAGACACTGTACACACATCATCTTATTTCATTGAACAATACCTGTTGGTTATACTAATACCTCGCATGTGAGGCAGGTGTTACTATCCCCACTTCACAGATGGAAAAGTTGTACCTCACTGACAGAGGTCACAGGGCTAGGAAGTAATGACTTAGAATTTGTACCCAGCTTCATGCATTGCCAAAATCCAAATAACCACGATGCTACGCTGCCCCCAAGCATTAGCAAAAAGGGCAACTCTCCTTGTTCACTGCTTTAGAGAACAGCGTCCATAAGTCTAGTGGGGAAACTGGCCTGTAAGCTGCTGAGACACAACATGCTTCACCTTCTTTCTTATACCTGCAATCACATATGGAGTGACCTGAAGGACAAACAGCTAAAGGTTATGAGTTAAAGCCACATTTTCAAGGGGGGCAGACTTAGGACATGGCCACTAATGAACGCAAATTCATGGATTCATTCTTTACTCAGTGAGCAGGGAGTACACACTGTCTAAGGCATTGAGGATGCAATGAGAAGTAAGTAAAAGGCCCTTAGAATCCAACATGGTAAGTCCCCTGAGAAAGTATATGGGCTGTGTAAGGCCAGTGGCCAAATCCAGTGCAGACAAAAGATATCAGGAAGCCACATCCCACCCAGGAAGGCTGAGTCCAGCGTTCCTTCAATGTTTTCTCACGTGGTTAAATGGGTCATCCAATTTCCCAAGAAGATATATGCTTATTTGCTCACTTCTAGTAGTTGACAAGAATTAGAGATACCTGTATATACATTCTCAGTGCTTCGGCTAAAACTTTTGCTGACTTGGGATATGTTATTGTATGATAAATATTGGGCTAAATATAATCAGAAGACCATTCTGGGGAAAGACTATGGAAGCCAGTTTTCATGTTCCTGCCTCTCCAGTAAGGAGTATAACCATCCATTCCTTAGACTCTTAGAATATCTCTAGAACCTGCCTGGTCTGATGCTATGGCCCATATAGTGGCCAGAACATGTGAACCATAAGCCTTGTACGAAGGAAAACAACAATGTGGAAACCAAGCAAATAAGAAACTCCCACATTAAAAAAAAAAGAAGAAGAAGAAGAAGAAGAAGAAGAAAGAAAAAGAAACTTGCACATATTTATGAAAATATGTCTAAAACAGAGGTAAGTGATGAGAGATTTTGAAATTTCCTTAAGAGGCCAAATTCCTTTAGGGAATCCATGTTATGATCCACATTTCTACTTATGTCCCATATAGGAGACCAATAGGATAACTATGGCAAAGAAAAGCTTTGGAATTTGTCAAGACTCTAGTGGTGAACTCTTAGGACCAGGGAAAGGTTCTAAATCCACTTTTTTTTTTTTTTAATCAAGGTTAAATTTCTGTGGAATTTCAAGCCAGGCTCCAATTTTCCAATTTTGCAAAGCTTAGAACCATGAAGGTAATGGGGATCCCTAAAGGCCCCAACAGTGTTTACTGAGCACTCTTTGCCTAAGTATTTGGCACACAGTTGACCTAGAACACCTCACTTAACCCTCAAGAACACTATTAAAGGGAGATATTATTCCCATTTTACAGAAGAGAAAACTGAGTTTCCAAAAGGTTGTAACTTAGCCAGATTGCAGAGCTCGCAGGTGACAGAGTTCACATTCCTACCCAAATGTGCAAAATTCGAGAGTATGGTCTTCTAAAGTCAATAAGCTACTAGAATAAGTGCTACCTTGAGCAACTCTGGGGAAGCCTCTTTTAGCTAAAAGGTACCACATTTTTCCTAAGCTCGGAATTGCCTGGATTGCAATGTTTAAAGTAATGCAGCTGCAGACCATGGCCCAAAGTGAATGAAGCTGGAAGAATCACCCTTCCCAAAGGAGGTCCACCTGCATATCACACACGCGTGCACCTGAAGCCAGTTCCTTTTGTATATAAAGAACCTCACGGAGCATGGGGAGCTCTGGTTCTTGGGAGTTTAGGCAGGTCTTACAGCCATTAGGGGCTCCTAGCGGCGCTATGTGGATGCTGCAGTCCATCTTGCTCTGTTTACCCTTGTCTCTTGCTTTGAGTGGCCACCAGAAGCCCGAGGCACCAGATTATCCTGGTGAACTCCATTGTGGCCTACGAAGTCTTCAGTTCACCATAAACCTGAGCCAGGGGACAGCAGCTCCTACACTGATAGCCTGGGGTAAGTTTGATGACTCACTCAGCTTAGCCCTCTAGTTTCCCCTCCTAACACTTTCCCCTTTTGGTAAACTCTGCAGCCTCTCCTATAGACTGAATCCTCTAAAATATAACTTCCCTTCCCAGAGTCCCTCTCTCTTCTTGCTGCTGCCCCTTGAGGTCTGACAGCAAAGCAGGCTATCCTTTCCCAGCACTGAGGACTGTGGCCACTGACCCCCTGTGCTTTTCACTCCTGCCTGCCCTCCAGACAATCACGGGCTGCCACACAGGCTGCAGAATGACTCTGGCTGTGGTACCTGGCTAAGGGAGGGCCCAGGCAGCTCCATGGTGCTAGAAGCCTCTTATAGCAGCTGCTATGTCACCGAGTGGGTAAGGATGACCCAATCGCCAGGAATGCTGCGAACCCCTGCACCACCATCAGGGGTGACTCCCCAGGATCCCCACTATATCATGCTACTTGGAGTTGAAGGAGCAGATGTGACTGGACACAGCACGGTTACAAAGACAAAGCTGCTCAAGTGTCCTGTGGATCCCCCAGGTAAGGGCTGGAAACTCTCAGGGTGTGGGTAGTGCTGAGCTGCCTGGAAGGAGCTCTTGGGCTCTTCTACCCACTCTGTGCCGTGACAGTGACATAAGGACTGTCCTCCAGCTCCCCCGCACATGAGGTCCTTAAGATAACTACTACTTGAGTGACTAGATTACTCGGTGCCAGGCACCACGGAGGGCAGAGCACTGTCCCCTCCCCAGTCCTAACCAGTACTGTATGTGCTATTACTGCCCCTCACTGGGGAGCTCTTGGGGAGCTCCAGAGCTGGGATTCAAACAAGAATTAGCCCAAGACCAGGAGCTCCTCAGTCTTGAGAAGCGCAGGGAAGGAACTAAAGCTATTAAGGATACTTGGCAAACGTCTCCGAGAATCAACTGTGCCCTGAAAATAGGGCTAAGCCCTTTCAGCTGGAGGCTACTTGATCACTTAACTGGGGAATTAGTAGGAAGTGTGACTCAGCTTCAGCAAATCTTGTCTTGTGCTCTGCAAGCCCTACCTTCAAGTCCTAAGGGATTCAAACTTGTAGTTCACTCTTTTCCCCTGCCTTGTACCCAAAATATAATCCAAAGAGGTAGAATGTAGAATCCCAATCCCCATATCAAACCTGCTGTACCAGACCCCACATTTCAAAAAGATCACCCATTAACTCACAGTACAGGAAGATGGAGAAGCACCTCTACAGAAGGAAGAATTCTTTGCTTGAAGGAAAAAGGAGCCCCAATGCTTCCCCTCATCTTGCTGGTATTCTCTTCTTTCAAAAAGTACTAATTTCAGGGGACTTAATATTTACTTAACTTTCTGAAACTTATTGCTAGCATGTAATACAGACCTACCCTGATCATCTGGACATCTGTGGGAATGTTAATACTTAGTAATGAAATATTTTTTTTTCCTTAAGACCCAACTTTGTTATCTAGCTTATGTTACTCTCCTCTTCAAAATGTAGCCCTAGATGCTCCAAACGCTGACCTGTGTGACTCTGTCCCAGCGTGGGACAGGCTGCAATGCGCTCCTTCACCTATCAGTCAAAGAGACTGTGAGAAGGTTGGTTGCTGCTACAATTTGGAGGCTAATTCCTGTTACTATGGAAACACAGGTGAGTTACTGCATCTCTGAAACCAGCTAAAGAAAAGTACCAGTAACTTGCAATTAAATCCAGAGAAGAGTGATCTTCCCTCCTCCCTTCACCCCCAGAAGACAAATGTTAAAGATGACCAGAAGTTAGTGTATAAGCAGAGGGTATCCTAGAATATTGACCCTAATTGATCACTTTCTACAGCCTTGCCTTGTCAACTCTCCTAGAAACCAAATATTTTTTTTTTTTCTTTAAAAGATTTTATCCGTTTATTTGACAGACTGCAAGAGGGGGAACACTAGCAGAGGCAGTGGGAGTGGGAGAGGGAGAAGCAGGCTTCCCGCCAAGCAGGGAGCCCAGTGCAGGTCTCGATCATAGGACCTCGGGATTGTGACCTAACCGGAAGGCAGACGCTTAACCACTGAGCCACCCAGGGGCCCAGAAACCAAATATTCAATGAACTCAAGAAGCTAAGTCTACTTGCAAAAATAACTAGTTGACAGAAATTTAAGACAATCAGCCAGCTTGGAAGTAGGTTAAGTGTCTAGAGAACCCCCTTTCAGACTGCTTCCTGTGGGTCCCAAATCCTAGTCTAAGGTTTTCTAATGCAAAACATGTATAATCCATACTCTATTCTAAACTCTGAATACTGACCAGTAGAACAAAGCAAGTACTATCACCCCCATTTTATAAGTGAAGCTAGAGGCAGCAGGGTAGATGCTTGGCTGAAGTTTGCTCAGTAAGCAGTGGAGGCAACACTCAAATCCAGGGGCTCCATCCAGGCACTCGTTCAGGGCTTCAGTTAAGCTCTGGACAGCTGAACTTGCACAGAGTCCATTAGTTGGGACTGCCAGCCTCTCAGGGGAGGAATCAAAACTCTCTAAATATCTAGCTGGCTCAAAACAGAAGGTATGGCCTGTTTTCAGCACAGCCACTCTGGTTTTTCAGTGACATCCCACTGTACCCAAGATGGCCACTTCTCCATTGCCGTGTCTCGGAAGGCGACCTCACCCCCGCTGCTCTTAAATTCTGTGCGCTTGGCCTTCAGGAATGACCATGAATGCACCCCTGTGATGGCAACACATACCTTTGCCATCTTCTGGTTTCCATTCAATTCCTGTGGTACCACAAGACGGGTAAGAGCAGTTGACCTTTGGCTCTGTTCCTAGTTCTAGAAGTCAAATAGAAATGCCCTAGTGACTGGAGGGAGAGGTGGAATATCTTAGCCATGAAGGAGACAGCTGACTGCGGTGTGGTGCGTATCATGGTCTTTAGGACAGAAGAATATTCACCACTGAGAAAGCCAAAACCACCCCTGGGCGTTCAGCTAAGATCCCAGCTGTGCTCAAGGGCCCAGCACTTCTACCAAGCCCTGGAAGGGGGGAACAAGTAATAGGTTCTTCTTGCCACATCGCCCCAGAGAAGTAAGCAGGAGGTTGGCTGACCTTATCTGGTCCTGTTCCTGGCTGCCTCATTTGAGTACTACAAGCCCTATTGCCTTATCCTGAGGTAAGGTGAAGTGATCATGTCCCAAGTTAGTTGTCACCTGCTTCTGCTCTGTTCAAGGAGCAGAAAATGCAGCCTAAAATAGCCTAGCACTGCTAACTCCTAGGTGAGAGCAAGTTCTGAATAAAGTGGCACCTAGCTAACAGGAATGGTAATACTTCTTTCCCCATACCTCTAGATCATTGGAGACTGGGTAGTATATGAAAATGAGCTGGTCGCAGCTAGAGATGTGAGAACTTGGAGCCATGGTTCTATCACCCGTGACAGTATTTTCAGGTAAAGGTGTTAGTTAACCTGACCTTGCATAACCAGAATGCCTTCTCTTCCATAAAACAGGAGTTCTGCGCTAATCCCTGAATCCACAAGACCTCTTTTCATGACAGGAGAACCTGTCCCCTGCCTTGGTTGTCCAATCTCAGGGACCATTATTTGACCAAGTCATCCTGAATCACTGCCATCGAACTCCCCCGGACTCCTATTTCAGTTACCTAGACCCTCAATTTGGCCTTCTCCCTCCATAGTCTTTCTGGAACAGAAAGAATCCCCTCAATGCCTCAGAAAATGGCACACTTAAAGCTGCCTCATTGTCATGTCACAGCTTAAACTTGACATGAACGGAACCTGAAGCACCTGCATGAAATACCTCCTACTTCCCTCTCCAGTGCAAACCTCAAATCCTTCACTCACTATTCCCCAACCTCAGACTGAAGTCCCTTGATTCCCTAGAAGGACAAACTCTGGTCTCCATTCTCTGTACTGTCCGCTGTTTCTCTCCTTCCTCTTACCTCCATTACTTTTTACCTTCCTTCAAGACCACTCCCTGCAAGCTCTTCCCTGACTACCCTCTCTACAGAAAGCACGTTTCTCGCAGTACCACACTGACCGTGATCCTGTCTACATATTGGTCTCCCAACTAAGATCTAGCTCCTACAAGCTCAGGAACCACACCCCTTAGGTTTACAAACTTGTCCAGCACCTCGCATGTAATGGTTCCTAAAACCTTTAAAAACTGAAGGTTGGCCTGGCCCATCCTACTACCCACACTAGCTAACAAACCTCTTGGTTTTTTTAGGCTTCGAGTTAGCTGCAGCTACTTGATCAGCAGCAATGCCTCCCAGGTTAATGTCCAGATTTTTACACTCCCACCACCCCTTCCTGAAACCCAGGCTGGACCCCTTACTCTGGAACTCAAGATTGCCAAAGGTAAGACCCACTTGGCTGGAGCATCCGGCCTACAGTCTCAAGCCGTAGCTCTTCTCTGGGCATTAAGAGAATAACCCAGTAATAAGAACTGCTGGAGGTATTCGTGTGTATATGCTCGGTCTCAGGCAATACAGAAGTTCCTAATTCTGGTTTTATTGCTTCAACTCCTTTTGGCCTCTTACAGATAAGCACTATGAATCCTACTACACTGCCAGTGACTACCCAGTGGTGAAGCTGCTTCGGGATCCCATTTACGTGGAGGTGTCTATCCGCCACAGAACAGACCCCCACCTGGGGCTGTTCCTCCAGCACTGTTGGGCCACACCCAGCACAAACCCCTTGCATCAGCCCCAGTGGCCCATGCTGGTGAAAGGGTAAGGGGCTCTTTCGTGCACCTGTGCTGGAGTCCCTCAGAGAAGCCTCTCCTCACTGTTGGATATCTTTGCTTAGGTGCCCCTATGCTGGAGACAACTATCAGACGCAGCTGATCCCTGTCCAGAAAGCCCTGGATCCTCCATTTCCATCTCACTACCAGCGTTTCAGCATTTTTACCTTCAGCTTTGTGGACTCAGTGACAAAGAAGGCACTCGGAGGACCGGTACGATGCTTCCCTCTGTGCTCCTCAGCAGGGCTCAGAACCCTCCAACTCAGAACTGTTTCCACATCCTACCACTCTTTGGCCAGGATTGCTCCTTAATTGTGGCTGCGTATTTCCTCCGCACCATTGCTGGTCCCAGTGGCATGATGACATTTGCCTACTGGACTCCAGTTCTTTAGTGTTATCGTGGTATCTGCTTGGGATGTCGGGATATAGCAACTTTCAACTTCTTCCCGGGTAGTTAAGTTGGAAGAGTTGTGATGTGGTCCTGTACGATGATCTCTATTCTGTTGGCTCCCAGGTGTACCTACACTGTAGTGCGTCCGTCTGCCAGCCTGCTGGGACACCATCCTGTACGATAACCTGTCCTGTTGCCAGGAGTGAGTAGCCAAGCTGTCCATACTGGAGGACAGACCTGAAATCCTCTTGAGTCCCACGGCTAACCTTCTGTAGCCTATAGGCAAATGATTCCAAGTAAAGAATCCTCTTATTAATGAGTCCACTTTAGGAATTTTTAGGATGCAGCAGGACAGACAACAAGCTTTCTAGAATTCCAGGCCTCTTAAATATAAGCTATAAATCCTCAAGTCTCAGCCTTAGTCAAAATGTATATGGAAAAAGCTAAGTGAGGAATCAGACTGGCCCAAGACCTACACATGGCTCAGTCTAACAAAACTTTTATCTGGCCAGCTCACAAACAGAGCCATTGACACCTGCTTATAGGCCTGTCTAGCAACACGGCCTAAAGATCTATAGTTGGCATATGACTGCAGACAGAGTAGGTGCTCTAGTTGGTCAGACCCTGTCCTCCAATAACGTGTGTGTACTTCTACCTGGTCCACTGACTTTTACCTGTCTACCTCCTGAATTCATTGGGAATCATGACCCCTAAAGCTTTAAGTCCCTTGTTGGGGTGGGCAGGCCTTGTATAATTACACCTCAATAATAGTTATGAAACGCTTTATTAAATATTTAGAACCTAACTCTGATGACCTATATTCTATACCTTTCTAAAAGAAATGTCTATGCTTCTGAAAGAAACGGATACCCTTCTAAAACTTTGACTTTTCTAAGGTCCTATAACTGGCAATAGAAATGGGATTCAAACAGCTTTGCTCTGTTACTGTCTTAGTCACCTTTGTAGCTTAGGAAAAGGTCTTGGTATTAAACTATTACTGACCAATAGAAGAATAGCAGTTTGGGAAAAGGCAAATATCATAATTCTATTAAATTCTGGTGAAAACGAGGTAGCACTGTTAGATACAAAGTCTTGGACTTCTTTGAGTTTCTATTAACACACTTAAGACATGGAACAGAGCTGTGCCCATTGAAGGACCTAACTCTCTCCTTCCCATCCATGTACAAAGAATTCTAACTAATCCCTAGCTCTCCTTTCTCCAACAGGAAGAAGAAATTCCAACATCCATTTTCATAACCATACTGCTAGCATTTCTAGCAAGGGTCCCATGATCCTACTCCAAGCCACTAAGGACTCCTCAGAAAAGCTCCATAAAAAACCAAGTGAGTGGGCAGAGACTTAAGCAGCTATTGGAAGCCCCTTACCTGAACCAATAGTCAAGCCAAAGCTACTTATATATATATCAAGCATATAGAATTACCTGGTCTTGGCATACATTAACCTACCTTTCTACCCCACAGGTTCTCCTGTAGATTCCCAAGCTCTGTGGATGGCAGGCCTTTCTGGGACCTTAATCATTGGAGCCTTGTTAGTGTCCTACTTGGCTATCAGAAAATGGAGATGAATTATTCCAGTTGTGTTAATAAAACCAGACTGAACTATCAGACTGTGCCCAGCTTCTCATTTGAAAGAAAGTAAGTAACCTGCTGTTGGCATCTCCTCTTTCCAGCTTGGGGCAGTATTTTGCATGACAATAGAAAAACAATCATGATACCCTGGGCCTCTCCTTCAGCCCTTCTAATTTCTGAAAAGAACACTTCAGTAGATTCATAGTTGGTTGACAAGTTAGATAGTAAACTAAATACAAAGAGGGCTACAAGTTAGAGGGGTGTAAAACGAAACTCTTCCTCAAAATCCATCAAACTAAGGTAGAACTAGCCTAGAGCTAGTCTGGTATCTTATAGACACTGGTTCTCCAACTTCAGTGTACATCAGGATAAAAGGGGGCTGATGAAATTGATACTGGTTCCACCCCCAGAATTTAAGCAGGTCTGAGCTAAGGCTTAAAAACTTATATTTCTAACCATTTCTCAGGTGAAGATGATATTCTAAGCATCACATTGAAAACCAATGTCAAAAACAATGACTAAAAGGAAGTATCTGATCATGGATTGGCCAGCTGGAAATGGTTTGATCAGAAGAGGCTTAGTTTTGAGCCATACCAGCAATTCCCTAGTTTAAGAGTCCTTAAGACTAATAGAAACACATGGTGACTTAAAGTAAATATTCTGTTCAGCTCTCTAGTAACTAACACTGTTGGTCATACTTTTGTACTCTGTACTCTCATCATGGCGGAGTTCTGAAATTAATCCTGGGGAAATTTTGTTTCCCCATTTGTCTTCAGGGAGTAACCTGTAGGTTGCCTTCTATTTCAGCAAAGTTAAGGGCATTAATCTTGGTACTTAAATACCTGCTTTATAGGCAAGTCAACTCCACTTCAAACTGCTTCCAAGCAGGGAATGAATATTTCCTTACTTAACTGACAGGGACACTATATGCCTTTTATGTGACAGGAACTGACAGGGACACTATATGCCTTTTATGTGACAGGAACTATCCTAGATGCTTGATAACATACTTGAGCTTTATGAAAACCTAAAAAGGTAAATGTTCATCCCTGATTTCCAGGATTCGGAACACCTATAAAGCCAAACTTACCCAGTATCACTTAGTCAACTAATGGCAAGACTGGACCATGAATTCAAGTCTGATTTCAGATACTGTGTATTTTAACTCCATATTCTACTGAAAAATACTCAGTTCTTCCATAGGACCAATTTCCAGTGGGACAGATTAAACTTGACCAAAGTTTTTCTGCAGCTTGCCTGTCTGCCTGACACTTGCTTGAGGGAGGCTGCTAAAACAGATGCCTAGAACAAAGGTCTGGGACTAATGACAGACTCCCCTTTTTGCTAAAGAAGAACAGTGGTCTTGGATTGCAGTGGTGATAGTGGTTAACTTGTTCAGTAACCAAATATAACAGTAGGTTACCTGGGCAATCATGAATAGATGTATTAGGTTAAATACAATTAAAATAAACTAGGGGTGCCTGGGTTAAAGCCTCTGCCTTCGGCTGGCTCAGGTCATGATCCCAGGGTCCTGGGATCAAGCCCCACATTGGGCTCTCTGCTCAGCAGGGAGCCCTACTCCCCCCGCCTCTCTACTTGTGATCTCTCTTTATCTTTAATAAATCTTTAAAAAATTAAAAACTTACATGTAATTTTATCACTTCAGTAAAGCAGAATTTGATATTTTTATATCCATGTATATTTGCAGCACATCTCAATTTGCAGGTTAAAAATTGGAAGTACCATATTTTTAGGTCTCCTAATATCTACAGGTGAAAAACCAGATTCATGTACCCAAATTGTTCCAAACATTAAGTTTTCTTATGGCTGAACAAAGTAGGTGTTTCCAAATTTAATTAAAATTCTTTTTCTTAATTAAAATTCTTTTTTTTTTTTTTTTTTTTTAAGATCTTTATTTGACAGAGCAAGAGAGCACAAGCAGGCACTGCAGCAGAGGGAGAGGGAGAAGCAGTCTTCCCACTGAGCAGGGAGCCCAAAGTGGGGCTCAATCCCAGGACCCTGGGATCATGACCTGAGCCAAAGGCAGTTGCCTAGCCAACTCAGCCACCCAGGCATCCCTCTTAATTAAAAATTCTTATACTAGCCACACTTCATGTGTCTATAGCCACATCTGGCTAGGAGCTACTTCAGCAAGGAGCTACAGCATGAGTGAAGTCACTAAATTCAAATATGTACTAGACATCCTATGTGACAGGCATTATGCTAGCATGGGAAGAAAAGCAACATAAACCATGAAAGATGTCCCAGCAACAAGGGCAGACAAATCATGATGGTAAATAAGGGGGGGAAAATCAAGAGAATGATGAGAAGGAATTGCCAAGTCCAGTCCTGCTCTGCCTGTGCAAAAACTAAGTGGATAAGGTCATGAGTTCTTGGCTTATCCCAGTAAAACAAAGCCAGTGTGTCAAGTCCTATAGACTAAGTGCTGACTGAGCTCAAGCCCAACTTGGGCTTGACACTGAGATCATGACATGAGCCAAAACCAAGAGTTGGATGCTTAACTGACTGAGCCAGCCAGTTATCCCCCACTTTTTTTCCTTTTGGAAAGGTGGTAACCTCTATATTTAAACTAGTTCCAAACAAGGAACTAAATCATGGAGCTTAAGCCTTGACCTAGAACCTGTAGGTTCTCTTCAGCCAGGTTTCTCAGATTGATTATATTAATGCATTGTTAGCCTCCAAAGGGAGCTAAAAATATTTCCCAAACATATGTGACTGCGGAAACTTTCTTTCAGAAAATCTTACAGGAGTAGAGCTCTACAGAACCTATTTCTATATATCTAGGGTGTTTCTGCTTTCCTAACCATGGAATCTTTATTGGAACTTAGACTGCTCAACAGGGAAAAAGGAATATTGCAGGGAGAAATTATTATAGTGTACCTCTGAATAGAAAAGCCTCTGGCTAAGTATACTTACCTTAAAGTTAAATCATAGCTCTAAAGTGAAATATCAGTTGGGACCATTAACTTGAATAGCTTATTAATACAGTCTCTTAGCTAAATTGGAAACTTTATTATCCCCAGAGGAGATAATTCTTAAACATCCTCAAATTTATACTACTTTTTGGCATTTGTCTAATTTTAAGAGGCTTTTTCTGGTAACTTCTTATAAGCTTATATTGCCACCCAGACTCTTCCCTACCTTCACAATATACTCCAAACTTAATGAAACGGATTTCTAGCTCTTATATATTTTGGGTTTTTCCTGCATAAAATAATTGCTCATTTTGTTTATTCCTTTGTGTGCCTATCACTAATTTATCTTGCAGAGTCTTCACTCTCTAGGTAGCTCCCAAGGCCTGTTACACAGCTATCAGCCTAAGATTTCCCTTTGATGGCTTCCCTTTCTCTTGGATGAATCTTAGCTCCTGTTTCAGTTTGTTACTTAGCTCTGGCACCATATACTTTTTTTTTTTTAATATCCATTTGATAAAGAATGGCATAGAAGGCAAACTTTAAGAACCTGGATGCCTGAGAGCATCTTTCTTCTTGCCCCTCCCCCAAGCTAGCTCTTGACAGGTTAGCTAGGTACCAAATTACAGATGAGTGGCCTATTCTCTATTTTGAAGGTATTGCTCTGTTGACCTCCAGGTTATTCTGGAAGGTTATTCCAGCCCATTACTCTGACTTCTGAACTCCTGTATTTGGCTTTTCCATATGCTTTAGAACTTAGAATATTCTCTATCACCATTCTCTGGCCTTCTATCTATAATTTGTTGATAGAAAATTTTAATACAGAGCACATGACTTATAACTCAAGGAAAAATCCTTGTTTCTGGTTTATCCCCCTTCTGTCTTGTCTCTATCCCCCTAGTTCATTTCCAGATGAAATGTTCTTAAATTGTCTATTTCCTTGATCTGTCTTTTGTTTAGGCACATATTTTGAGATTTAAAAACACTGTATATTCTGACTTTTCAAATACAAATCTGGTTTATCCTGAATTGTCTTCTCAGAATTTTTTTTCTTGATAATGTCTTCAAGTATCAATCTTGTCCATTCACATGGTATAAAAGCCAACTGGAAGCTCTGTGTAACTGAAGACCAAGAAGCACCAAATTTGACCACAAACTATGAGTGCTCACATTTCTTCCACATTTATATGGATCTACTCATTCAAAGTAGACTGGAAGTCTTATACTCCTAAATTCCAGGAATCCCTTGTCCCAGGTCCATCTGTTCACTGCCAGGGTGGAAGAAAGTAAATGGCCTAGTCATATACAGAAAGATCAGGTGTTTAACAGTTCCTGGCTTTTTTTTTTTTTCTTAACTTCTCTAGTCCCAGTATACATACAATGAAGCATATAAGGCGTACCAACGTTGTAGAGAGCCTATTGAATATATATTTGTCTAACCACCACCCTAATCAAAAGATAAAACAAATGAAGCAATCCCAGGAAGTTTCTTCATTTTTATTCCTGGTGAACATTTTCTACAGGTGCTGTCTTATCACCAGAGGTTTGTTTTACTTGTTCTTGAACTTCATGTAAATGGAATCATACATACACTTCTGTTCAGACTCTTTAGTGTCTGAGATCTACATTACATGTGTCAACTGTTCTTTTATGCACTACACTAAAAATATCAGTTTAGGGGTGCGTGGGTGGCTCAGTCAGTTGAGCATTGACTCTTGAATTTTGGTTCAGGTCATGATCTAAGGGTCATGAGACTGAGGCCCCCATCAAGCTCTATACTCCTCACAATCTGCTCGTCCCTTTCCCCATGCTCCTGCACCTGTTTGTGTTCTCTCTCTCTCTCCCCTCTCCCTCAAACAAGATCTTTCAAAAATAGGAGCTTAGGGTACCTGGGTGCTCAGTCAGTTAAATGTCTGCCTTTGGCTCAGGTCATGATCCTGGGGTCCTGGGATTGAGTCCTGCATCATGCTCCCTGCTCAGTGAGGAGTTTGCTTCTCCCTCTACCCTCCCCACCCCCCGCTCATGATCTCTCTCTTTCAAATAAAATGTTTAATATAAAATATATAAAGAAAACTCTTCTTTTTTTCTTAGTGATGGGCATTTGAGTGGTTTCCAGTTTAGAGTTATTAAATACTGGTAACCAGCCTCCTTCCTAGTGTACAACAACCTTGTGCAATCTTTTCCTCTGAACCAAAATGGCCCTGTGACAATAGAACACAGTAAAAGTGATGATGGGCTGGGGCATAGGTTATAAAAGACTGTGCAGCTTCTGCCTTGTCTATGGAGAAGTCCGTTGTCCTGCCACAATAAGGATGCTGAAGCAGTCCTGTGGCAAGGGACTGAGCCTCTCACCAGCCAACAGCCCTGTGAGTGCCTCCTTGGAAGAGAATCCTCCGGCCCACAGCCTTATAAAAAAGACCTTGCACTGGAACCACCTAGCTGAGCTGGTTCTGAATATCTGTTCTACAACAACCATGAAAAAGAAGTGATTATTACTTTTACAGGACACGTTTCTGGGGTGACTTTTTTAACACACAAGAGGTAATTAATATCCCTTTTGTGGAGCTATGTGATCTTGGATGTGAAAGAGTTGAACTGCTCAGTCCTGGGGAAGTGTAGACTTCGTAAGCAACTGCCAAACTGTTTTCCAAAGTATTTCTCTTTTTACACTCAGGCTAGCTATTAACTATGTAAAAGTTCTAATTGCTCTATATCCCTTAAGGCCAGGCACCTATTTTCGGAGGTAAGATCTGCTATAGTCCGGTGTCTGCTCCTCCTCCTTAGGCTGTACCTAGTCCCAGCTACAAGGGTCCCCTCCATCATCACTCTGTTTTCTGACACTATGCACCTTGGTATCGGCAGATCCTATTAGATTACTATGTCCTCAGTGTTAGCAAGCTGGGGGGTTGTTGTTCCCTGTGTCTAATCAGCCCATAAGCAAGGGAGATTTAAAATAAGCCTATGAAATATCTTAGATTCATAATACCTATAAAATTGAGATAAAAAATAACACTTTCAGTCAAGAAGGATGGAAATCTGCTGGTCATTGACCACTTAGGGACCTAAGTGTTAAGATTCCATCATTCTGTCATATTCCAGAGAAATAAAATTTCCTCTTAGGACAAATCTAAGAAAACCCAAAGCGGTTGGCAGATGATGGGAAACAGTATCTTGATTTGAGCACTATGTATCGAAACTATTTTTTTTTTTTTGGACCTTCAAGTTCAACAAAATTCCCTTTTGTATTGGAAATCAGAGTGATCTATTACAATTACAAACAGAGAACTTAGATGGTCTGAGAACAAGAGAAACAACAGAGAACCAGAAATTGAACCTGATATCACAGTAAACATTCTAAGACATTGTCAGCCCCTGCTGCCCCCACCTTCACCCAAAATATTCAGACCAGGATACTAGCTACATGACTGTTGTAAAACATTTAACCTCTACAGACTTGACTTTCTAATATCTGAAATAAGGACTAAATTATTTCTATCTTTCTGGATTTAAATACTTAGCTCTTGGACTTTTCTGAATCTCCTTTGGTCATTTTTGTTGGTCTTGATTCCTGGCTATCCCTTGGAAATTCTACTTCCCTAATTCCTCACTCAGGATTTTCATGCTGTGAGCTGGCAATGTGCTTTTGTCCTACACCACAGCACACTTCTGCCTTTTAAGAGCCAAAGCCTTGTTTTTCAATAAAAGTCTGAGCAAGTCTTATTGCAATAACCATAGGCCAAGGGGAGCAGAAATTAGAAGCCACTCAACAACCTCTTCTCTTCCCACTTCTTCCAACAAGTACTCTTTTATCTTTGATGTTTTGGAAGGGACTGAATACCGTGACAAAGAGAAATATATCACCTTCCCCAGCACTCCCAATAGCTGAGTTAGGTGACAAGAAATGGCCAAATCCAGTGAAGTCTGTCAAATAGATTGGGAGGGGAGGAAGCAGAGGTCAGAGTGCTGACTGTAAAAAGATTGATGGTCAAGTAAAGATTTAGGCTTCAATGATATAGACAAAATGAAATAGACCAGTCAAGTTTTAACTTTTAATCTCAATATTAGAGTAAGAGCTGGATTGTAATAGCTACTGCTGCATGTTTACCGGCTTTTCCTCCCCTGTGCCTGTCTGGTAATTCATCCCCTCATCCGTCCATAAGCAGGGCTCTTTCAGGATGCTGACTTTATTTTCCATGGGTCAAAAATACCTAGGAGTTTAGTTTTCAAAGAAGAATCTGTTCTCTTACCTTCATGATTATTTGGCCTTATTGTGTTCTTCAGGATAACCCTAGGGGTGCTGGAAAGGAGGGAGTGAGGAGACAAGCACCAACCTAAGGAGAGAAACCCATTGTCTACTGGTCACTATTTCCTCACAGTGGAAAAGGGCGTGCCCAGAAAGTGCCCTGAGACCGACAACATAGCTGTTGGGAGGTCTGATTCCTGTTGCCAGTTGCCTTCACAGCTGGTTGTGCTACCTAGACCTCCTCATAGTCAGACTCTCATCCTAAAAATTCCCTTGTCCTTGTCCGGAACAAAGGGACTAGCACAGCCTGGGAGCTCAGAGAACATTTGCTGAGTGAATCACACCAAACTATGACATAATTTAACCAGATTTAAAGGAGCCTAGAAAATCCACAGAGAATGGCTGAATTTAGCCAGAACATAGTCATTCCCTAAGATGGGAATTCCTGACCAGGCTGGCCTTTTAGGACATGGGCACCGTCTACTTCTGTTAGCAACTACCTAACTCCCTGAGTCCTCATGGTTCGCAGGAATGGAAAATGCTTCAGGATAACAAAGGATTGTCCCTTTGAACAAACTCCAGTGTCTTAATCTTTTGATCATTAGATAACCCACAGACTTTGATATCCTATTGAAACACCCACAACTCATTTTTTCCCTTCAAGAAAAAGTA
Organism: Lontra canadensis; assembly: GCF_010015895.1. Lineage (NCBI taxonomy): Eukaryota > Metazoa > Chordata > Mammalia > Carnivora > Mustelidae > Lontra > Lontra canadensis. Next base: position 6,629,844 of record NW_022631079.1, read on the forward strand.
CCTGGCCAAAGCATAAAAATGCCACAAAGAAAAATTACAAATCCAATGGCAACTATAGCCTTTTCTCTTCAGAAACCTAGTCTTTGGTTCTCATATAATTTAATAGCTTTATTGAAACACAGTTCACATTCTATACAATTTAAAATGTATACTTCCATGGTTTTTAGTATATTCAAAGTTGTGCAACCACCACTATACTCTATTTTAGAACATTTTCATCAGCCCAAAAGAAATACCATTAGCAGTCACTCCCCTGTCTCTCCTTTCCTCAGCCCCTGACTTCCACTAATCTACTGTTTGTCTTTAGAGATTTGTCTATTTGGGAATATCTCACATAAATGAAATCATACAATATATGGCCCTATGGCCCTTTGTGACTGGCTTCTTTCATTAGTGTAACATTTTCAGGGTTGATTTATGCTGTAGCATGTGTCAATACTTCAGTTCTTTTTATGACTAGATAATATTCTTTGTTTCATTTCTTCATTGATGGGCATTTGGATTTTCATCTTTGACCATTAGGAATAATACTGCTATGAACATTCGTGTACAAGTTCTTGTGTATATAGACATTTTTATTTCTCTTCAATCTAGACCTAGGAGTAGATTATGGGGATCATATGGTAGCTCTACATTTAACATTTTAGGAGCTTCATGAGTGTTTTCCAAAGTGGCTACACCATTTTATAGTCCTACCAGGAGCATACAAGGCCCCCATTTCTCCACATCCTCACCAACAATCTATTACCCATCTTTTTGTCTCGTAACTATAAGGCAACATTTGTAAATTATTTTTAAGTATAACAAAGCATAAAGACAATGACAGCACCCATAATCCTACAAAAAAAATTAAAGTGTATGATTCTAAATAATTCAAACTTATACAAAAGCCAAATGAAAATGAACAGCAGAGAGAGTCAATTATCATATGGTTTCACTTATTTGTGGAGCATAACAAATAGCATGGAGGACATGGGGAGTTAGGAGAAGGCAGCTGGGGGAAATTGGAAGGGGAGGTGAACAATGAGAGACTATGGACTCTGAAAAACAATCTGAAGGGTTTGAAGAGGTGGGGGGGTGGGAGGTTCGGGGAACCAGGTGGTGGGTATTAGAGAGGGTACGGACTGCATGGAGCACTGGGTGTGGTACAAAAACAATGAATACTGTTATGCTGAAAATAAATTAAAAAAAAATGATTAAAAAAAAAAAGAACTCCCACCATCCTCTACCTCCAGTTGCTCTTCCTGAAAGCAATGGTCTTCAAACATATCCTGCATGTCAGTCCTGAAACAAGTCTCACGTGCATGTGTGTTTCCGTTTTCACAATGGTGAAAACCCTCCTATACATAGTTGTCACTGTTTTTTCCTATGGTATATGTTAGCTGACTCTTGTCCAAAAGGCCTATAGTCTCCAAAAAATAAGGACATGCTGGCACAGGAAGGCCTGCATGCCCGCCCCTCAGAAGTCCTGAAGGACATCGCAGTATCTGTTCCCTCTGTTTCCTTTCACAGGCCTAATCAAGCACTCTGCATAGAGGAAAACCATTTTCACGAGATCACTTTCCCTTGACCACATTGGGAAAAAAGCGAGTGTGTTGGTTTTTTTGCTGAGCACTCTAAAGTAAATCCTGGGTGTGCGGAAGGCAGAGGCCAGGGTCAGTGGTGCTTTTATGTGCTTGCTTTGTATTCTGCATTAGGCTGTTAGATCAGGCTCCATGCTCCTGCATGTGCAAATGTACTTTGCACATTATCTTCCTTGTCTCCTTCAAATGGTTTCTACCTACAAGCATGCTGTTTCTGGCATTTGCTGTTACCCAGGAAGCTGCAGAGACAAGTGATGGGGAAGTGTTCATAAATAAGCCTGTCCGTAATGAAGGCCAGGGAAGAAGCCCTCTGTCAAAGTCACATTTAAATTCGATGAGTCAACCCTTTTTGCAATTACCATACAGACAAGCTTAATAAATCTATTGGAGTGGCCTCCGTAAGATGACACCAAAGCCCTGAGACACCTCCGGGATGACTCGGTGCCCTTGGTTTGGGGCCAACTGACTTAATGTTCTGTGTTTCCTGTGAATGAGTCCTTCCCCTCATCTCACCCCACTGTCAACATTATAATTTCCTAAATTCTCACTTTAACCTGTTCGTTCATTCATTCTCTCTCTCTTTTTTTCTTTCAATATCTGTTACTTCAGAAACCATCTTCTGGCCACAGAAGAAAAATAAATTCTGGAATGTGGTATCACAATGAAAGTACTCAGCCGCTGAGGTCTGATAAACAATATAGTACAATATATTAATGGAGAAGTGGACAGACCATAAAAACTGTGTGATTTAAATATGACAACTGCAATAAATATTTATTTCATGTTAAGGATGCACTGGTTAAGATTAAAAACGAAATGAGATGCAGAATTAATCATAAGTCCACCCTGATGAACTTATCCAAGTGAAAGGTTATTCTATGAAACAGATGGGAGTTGAAATGAAAATATTAATTTGTGCATTTTAACCCCGGAAGCAAATGTTTAGAAAGCATAAAATAACAATTATCATTTTTTAGCATATACAACATGCCAAATACTGTGTAAGCAATTTCCACGGATGATTTTATTTAATGCTCACAATAATCTATGAAGTAGGCAATACCTTAAAACAAAAAGAGAGATTTCTGAGTTTTATAAGCTGGGGCTACATAGAAGAGCATGGTTTATAGTAGATCTGCAATGAATATTTCACGAATGAATGGCAAATTAATGTTGTCCATGGCCTACACCACAGCACCAAGCAGGCTGACCCAGGGATCAACACTCTTCCAGTTCTAAGGGGTTAGGAACTAAAGAAGGAACCAATCAAATCCCCAATTTCGCAGGGTATGCCTGTACATCCCCCCTCAAAAAGCTTTTCAAATTTCTGCTTTATTACTTTCCAGCTTCAATGCAGCTTCAGAAACTGAAACCCAGAGCACTCATTAATCTACCTGGTAATCGAAATTTGGATTTGAATTTTCCCAGTTCCAAAGAGCATGTCCTTTCTACTGTAACACTTCCCTACATTCTTCCTCATTCTGATAGTTCTCTTTATTTTCTCCAATTTAATTTGGAAGTATCAAATTGCAGTAATCCATGTAAGCCTTGGCTCCATACCTCTGTTTAGGTGCTTGCACAGAATTTACAAATGGAAGCCGGTGGCCTAGGTGTCTGCACTCCCCACCTTGAGGCTCAGTAAGAGAGCCTTCTCCCATCAGCCCTTCTGTTAGTAGGTGTATTTTGTTCATTAGTGTATTTGGATAGCTACTTCTGCATCCTTATCTCCATCAACAGGCCGTTCAAACAACCTGTGGCTTAAGTCACTAATATGAGATACCTTGACTTTTAATTTATCACAGTTCAACTCCTACCAAGACTTTGAGGATCTCAGTAATCGGTTTCAAAAGTACCTCTTCTTAGGGGTGCCTGAGTGGCTCAGTTCATTGAGTGTCCGAATCTTGGTTTTAGCTCAGGTCATGATCTCAGGACCCTGAGATCAAGCCCCATGTCAGGCACAGTGCTCAGTGGGGACTCTGCTTGTCCCTCTCCCTGTACTCCTCCTCCTGCTCTCCCTCTCTCCCACTCTCTCTCCCATTCTCTCTCAGAAATAAATAAAATCTTAAAAAAAAAAAAAAAGTGCCTCTTCTTTCAGTCCCCAGCAGGACCTTCAAGACACTCCAAATACACATAACCACCTTCACCTAACTGTGCTCCTTGTCCTTCCTGGCCCCTGAAGCTGCCTCTGTCAGATCACTTGCTGGGAACCTCACCCATGACCCCACTCTCACTGCAGCACACTCTTCCTCTCTGCCTTCAAATCCCTGTTCAAAAATGGCTACTCGCAGGAAGCTCCAAAGTTCGCTTTGGGAAGATCAGAAAGTCAGATGACATTCATATACAGAAAATGAAGATTAAATGGATATGTTTAATCAGTTTAGCACAGTGCACATCACCCACAAAAATGGTAGAGATTCATAGTATTGACATCATCACTATATCACCATGGGATGCTTATTAAATATTACACTTTCAGTACAGAAATACAGCTGTACCTAAGAAAATGAGCAAAAGTAATGAGCTCTCCAGGACCCCACTTCCATCCCTCCTTCCTGACAGAACAGTCATTTGAATCTACCTCACCCCACACCTTCATGTTCTTAGGTGAAGCTGACCCCACCCGTGCTTGAGGAAGAGGCCTGGTTGGTCTAAGAGTCATCCCGTCTCCTTTATATAGAGTAGCTGGTTCTGGAGAGAATGCATGAACATACCGCGGCTCTGAAACTGGAGAATTCCTGCTGAGGGAATTTGGAAAAGAGTCCTCACTCCTAGGGGAGAGCTATCAGGGATACTCTCCTCTTCCTCTAGGTAACTTGACTGTGCAGCTCTGACAGCTGGCACTGCTGAGGTCTGTGTGCTTTCTCTCTACTTTCACAGGCTTAGCCTAAGGGGACAGAGTGAGGTTAGGGAAAACTACCGGCATTCCTGGGGACATTACTGAGCCATGCAATCAACCTCTCTGTGGACTTGTAGTTATATGTGGTAACAGATGTCCTTTTGGTTTAAGACAAATACCCCTCAAATATACCATAGCTGTTAAATATTTAGACAAGGCAAAAATAGCAAAACCTGCTGAATATTTATAGTATGCTGCCATCCTACAGAAGATCGGATAATCATAGGAGAGCAAACTCTTAACTTATGTACCCAAAGGTCTCTTTTGACTTTATCATGGGAGGATGCCAAAGATTGTTTTGGTTTCCCACCCACCTGGTACTTTCCTTGGTGAGAATGAGGGACATACTCCTTCATGGAAGCCAAAGTAAAATTCATTGTTCAAAGACATTCTCTTAAACATTCTTTCAGTGTGTCTGGGTGGCTCAATTGGTTAATAAATAATAATAATAAATAAATAAAAATAATAATAAATAAAATCTTGAAAAAAAAACAACACTCTCTTGTCAGGCACTGTGTGAGGGAGGTACTAAGGATCAAAACTCACAGTCTAGGGAATAACTTACTGAAGTAAATGTAATACAGAGATAGAGACAAGGAAGGGTACTTGCAGGGACCACATGCAGGGACCCAAAATGTAAGGGCTTAAAAACCTGGGGGTTAAACTGGTGAATAACTGGAGTGGGAAAGACAGTGAGGGCTAAGGACTTAGAAGGAGACAAAGGAGGACATTCCAAGCAGAAGAAAAAGCATGATCAATGTCAGGGGGAGGCAACAAACAGCCCGATGTAGCCAACAGATGCCAAAGCATATGATAAAGCTATCAATCTTCAAACACTATGAAAATGGTTCTAGAATGGTCAAACAGACCAGAGAGCTGAGAGAAAACCATTTATACCAGTGAATTTTGTATATAAAAAAAGGCAGCATTTCTAATCATTGCAGAAATGCTGAGGGATTTCACTTTTCACGATATCACTATATATTGTTTGAATTCTTTACAAAATATGTATTACATAGGTTTAATAAAAATAGAAATCCTTTACTCCTTTTCATGACTCAAAGTAGAGGTGTGCATTAAACATTTAGAAACATATAAAATAAAAAGATAGCAAACATACCCTTGGGTGCATTCTCTTGCAAAATTCTTATGTATTATTTTTCTTTTTACCAAAATAGAATTATAATTCATGTTCTGTGTTTCCCTTCTATGGTCCCCACCCTCGTAGTTGGTTTAAAATATTTCTTTGACATTTCTCCCATTAAGAATAGAGCCTTACTCCTTCCCTTGAATGGGGGTCAGGCTTTGTGACTGGCTTCTAACCAACAGAGTATGTTGGAAAGACAGGGTATGAATTCTGAGGTCATAAAGAAGATATTGCTTCTGTCTTCTTTGCTGCTATTGTACAGCAAAATAAGAATAAGAATAAATACACCAATACATCATGGACATCTCAATGTTAATGTATGTAAGTCTGATTATATTAAATGGTGTGGCAAACTGACCTTAGCCAATCTGTTCATGTATAAATCTTAGATTCTTTTGGTAGATAATAGTAGCCACAGAACATTTAGGTAATTGAGAGTTAGCTACTTCCCACCACAAATGAAAGCAAGGCTCAGCCCAAGTTCATCTCCATACACATACATAGATGGGCAATGTCATCTGTACCATGAGCTAGGTGAAAGCCCAACTCTGTGTTTTGGTTTTTTTTTACCATCTTTGTCATGAGCTAGACCCCAAGACCTGACCTTTACTGCTCACCTACTTGTACCCACTAACCTTTGTGCCACTTTTCCCCGTAACCTCTTCTTTCCACATTAGCTTCTAACTCAGGCAAAGGACCCAAAGGGCATAGCATCCCATATAGTGACTGCCCAGAGGAAGACCAGCCAGACCAGTGTGTGCAAAACCCCTGACTCGTGCCTACAGATAGACCAGGGAGTGACCCAGAGTGACCCAGTTACCCCTACCTCATTATACTACTAAAATATCCACCCAAGGAAGAGCCTCCGCCTCATTTACGTTACATGCAATGTCCGTACAAGCATGTTAAGGCCCATGTACAGCCTTATGTGGCTCTACCTATGATGACAAGGCTACCCTTTCTGAATATTCATTCTAACACTAAATAAAAAGAACCCATCCACCTTTGCTGGGAACTCCCAGCTTTGGAATTTATTCCCGGTGATCTCCTTATTTGGGCAAATAAAGTTTCCTTCGTATTGTTTCTGTGACTCACCAAGGAGCAGACTCATGTTGATTCAGTTAATCTTGAATGAAAGCTTCAGTCCAGCAATACAGAATGTCTTAGAATCCAGTCAGCCCGGGCAACCAGAAACCAGAATCCAGACTGAAATGGAGCACTGTTGAAAGGCCAGCTTGAATCAGCTACTGGATTTTTTAGAATCAAGCTTCAATGTTTCACCCCTTTGGGTGTGGGCCACAGGCCTTGCTAAATTTTTACACCCTCTTCAGGTGAAGTTAGGGGGTATCTGAAATAATGAATTCAACCCATGATCATAAATACCACTGATTTCACCAATGAGGCCCATCTCTAACAATCATTAGGGCAATTAGCTAAGTCTGTGTGGCTGAGGAAGCGATGGGAGCAAGGATCCCTGGCTGTGGTCACACTAAGTGGGGGCTTCCTGATTAGAAGGTTAGCTGACTATCCCTCTAGGGTTCAAATTTCTGAGGGAATAAACTATATCCAGGGTGTAGCTTTTTTTTTTTTTTTTTAGTTTTTGTTTGTCTGTTTGTTTTTTAAGTGATTGCTACGCTCAACACAGGGCTCAAACCCACACCCCACAATAAAGAGTTGCATGCTCCTTGGGGCACCTGGGTGGTTGAGTGGGTTAAAGCCTCTGCCTTCAGCTCAGGTCATGATCCCAGGGTCCTGGGATCGAGCCAGCATCGGGCTCTCTGCTCCGCAGGAAGCCTTCTTTTCATCCTCTCTCTCTCTCTGCCTGCCTCTCTGCCTACTTATGATCTGTCAAATAAATAAATAAAATCTTAAAAAAAAAAAAAAAAGAGTTGCATGCTCCACTGACTTAGCCAGCAGGGCGCCCCTCCGGGGTGTAACGTTTAAAACACTGCCTATGCCAAAATATTTTAAAGCAAGTAATAGACATCGGTGTAAACAATGCCACTGTATTCCACTATATGTCTACACCAGACTTTTTTGAATCATGTTCATTTAATACATATTTATGCCATGGCCCATTTTTTTATATTATAAACAATTCAGAGATGCATACCCTCTACATATATTTTTCGTGCCCTGTTCTAATTATTCTGTAACTGGGGTACGAGGGGCAGGAGCACCTGGCTCCCAGGGGTCCCAAAAAGACCAGGTTCAGCCACCCACCACTGATAAAATCCAAAGGCCGAGATGAGTGGTAGTGACGCAAAATAGGAACTTATTGGGACATCTGGGTGGCTCAGTCATTAAGCGTCTGCCTTCAGATCAGGTCATAATCCCAGGTCCTGGGATCAAGTCCCGCATCGGGCTCCCTGCTCAGCGGGAGGCCTGCTTCTCCCTCTCTCACTCCCCCTACTTCTGCCTCTGTGAAATAAATAAATAAAATCTTTTTAAAAAGGGGCGGGGGACTTCCTTCCATGAGGCCAACCCTCGGAATAATGGGAGAAAAAGAAACAAAGTCGAGACCATATTGCAGCTCACAGGCTCCAGGCAGGATTCCTGAGGCACACAGATTATAACTCCTACTGCTCCCTCAAGGACTTCCTTTAATGTTCTACCACTATAGCTTTGCTCTAGTGTCACTTCACTCTGATAAACATAACCTTCCTCCCCCAAAATACGTTAGCAAGTCATCTGACAAACATATGGCCCACTGACACACATCTGAAGGATCTCATAACTAAGGTTTTACTAGACAACAATAAAAGCAACCTATCCTAAAACAACTACCCCTCCGAGGTCCCGGAGACCTTGCTTCTAATACGCACCAACTCCTTAGAGACTTTCCCTACCCCTAACCCCCACTAACTAAGAAGTACATAATCAGTAACCGCTCACAATCCCAGCGCAGCTCTTTCTGCCCACGGGTCCTGTCCTCATGCTTTAATAAAAGCACCCTTGACAAGGTCTCAAAATTATTTCTTGACCTTTCGCTTGCACCCCACATCAGGAAGACACGGGACTAACGGCTCAAAGACTGTCTCCAAAGTGCTGAAAATACTTCTAGGTTTATATAAGGAGGAGGTGGGACAAAAGTCAATGGGTATGAGACAGAGCCGGGCTGGACTGGGGGGTCCCCTCGATCCTGACTGGAACCCCAGGGCTCCCTGACAGAGGAAAGCGTGCCGCGGAGTAACACATCTTGCGCGAACGTGGAAGGCAAGAAGCTTACCATACGGGCCTCCACCACGAAGCCGGGCGAAGACAGAACCAAACCAGTCTGCTCCGAGGTGGACTCCAACGCTGAACCTTTGACAAGCTGTGTCCCACGTTGTAACATAAAAATCGCCCCCCACTGTGGAGATTTAACGAGCTGAGGGTCTATCTACTGCGCCTGCGCACAGAACTTCCGGTTCCTGCTGCTACGTACTTAGACGTCACTCCATTCCCGCTTCAGTCTCTTCAGAACTTCCCCTCGCGTTTATTGAGGCAGCCAGCATGGAGGACTCGCGTCTTTCGCTTCCATTAAAAGGTAAGCTGGGAAGGAAAAATGACTCACCTAGAAAATACCGACTGAGGTCAAAATGGAAGCAATTGATGTTCTCGTTTAGGCCCTTGGGATGAATTTCTCCCAAGTGGAATTGCTGGGTATGTGTGCTGCCTATTTTATAAAAACAAAAACAAACAAAAAAACTAAACGAACAAACAAAAAAAAATGTAAGAAAGTTGGGTTTAGATGTTAAATAAAAGAGTACTTTTTAAAAAGATTTATTTAAATATGTGAGACAGCACGTGGCGGCGGGTGGGGAGGGGTAGAGGGAATCTCAGGCCGACTTCCTGCTGAACAGGAGCGTGATGACGAGGATGGCGGGGGTTGGGGGGCGCAGTGGCTCATCTCAGAACCCTGAGATCATGACCTGAGCTGATACCAAGAGCGGGTGGCTCAACCCACAGAGTCACCCAGGTGCTCCCAAAGAAACGGTACTTTAAAATTAAAGGCGGGGGGGCACCTGGGTGGCTCAGTGGTTAAGCCTCTGCCTTCAGCTCGGGTCATGATCTCAGGGTCCTGGGATCGAGTCCCACATCGGGCTCTCTGCTCTGCAGGGAGCCTGCTTTCTCCTCTCTCTCTCTCTCTCTGCTTGCCTCTCCGCCCACTTGTGATCTCTCTGTCAAATAAAATCTTTTAAAAAAATAAATTAAGTTAAATTAAAGGCGGGTAATAAAATACAAAGCTCCAAACAGAAGTAAAAGGAATCTGTTTTCAGACTGTCAATTCCCAAACTTAAGATATGCGCCCAGATTGCTTCCTTCCCAGTCTGGCTAGAACCCAGGCTCCTCGTGGACCTCCCCTCTCCCCAGCCTCCCATTCCTGGAGGGACCAAGTACATAGTCCTAGGCGAATTAATGGAATTATTTAGAATGAGGGTTTTCCTTTCAGCGTGCAATCCTATTATTTCCTTTTCTTTTGCCCTCAAGGGGAGGAATGGGAAATGAAATTTTAGTCCTTTCTCCCATCTGCAAGTAAAGGGGACAACACAGTTCCTGAGGGTGGTTGAGCGCAGTAGGAAAAGACCGAACTCCTAGCTCCGGGGTGTCCTACCAAAGAAGGGATTAGCCCTCGCTTCAGTCAGTGCTCCTCAGGGGAGGCAGTTTAGGTCCAGACAGGAATAATCCATTCCAATTTCTGAATTGAAAAAGATTAGACTCTTTAAGTGACCAATTAAATCTCTTTACATGACTGAAACCAATTTACATAAGTATTTCCCACATTCAAACAAAAGGACAACAAACAAACTTCAGTGCGTGAAGAACAGACCAATGGAGGGGGAAAGCAGGCAGTCTCAAGATTACCTGGGGCAGGATCTGGTACTGAGAGATAAAAGAGTCAAATCCTGGAACCCAGGCTGAGTTCCCATGGGGCAAATGCTTGTTTTATTCATTGTCCTGTTTGAAAGTGCGAGCCAATTACTGCACTGGTTGAATCCATTTCCACTGAGGCAAAGTGAGAGAAGGAAGAAGCTGGCAGTACCGAATGACTCCTAAGCAGGATGGACAGAATGACAAGGACAGGGACCATAGCATTGTCTTACTGTCTTAGCAGGGCAGGTCTGACCAGCACTGGTAATCGATGGACAGCTGATGACTGGAAGCATGAATGTCTGTCAGTCTGTTTAAGTGTCCAAGCACAGCTGCTGGTAAAGCAGCTTCACACAGGTGCTCGCTGACGAATGAGTGGATGCCACCAGGAGAAAGCTCGTCATTAGTGATCCAGTTCCCATTGGCATCTAGGCAGCCTTTAATCAAAATCCGATGTGTTTCAGCATTCATCACTGTAAGCACACCCTCCCCTCAGCAAACAGGAAGGTAAGCAGCCTCCTTCAGCCCAGTCATGTTCAAAACCCAGGAATGGCCTCAAAAGCATCTTGACTTATTTGACAGATAATAAGTGAAAGATAAATGTTTATGAGAAGACAAAATACTAGCACATGTTATTTTATTAAAAGCAATCTTTAATGGGGAAAGAAGTCACAGTATGAAATCACAACTCCATTCAAGCAAATGTCCATTAATACAAACACACACAAAAAATGCCACAAGCAATTAGACCAAAATTGCCCTGTTCTGACCCTCTTCTTTGGGTGTTTCCACTCTTGGGTGGTGGCACCAACATGTCTCCATTTCCTAGGACAGAAACCCAGGACTCTGCTGTCTGGCCCTCTTTATCTGGTTAGTCTCAGTATCCCATTAGTCCTGCCCTGGTTCACAGTCTATCCCTCCTGCCTGCATAATTATCCCTATGGCTGAAGTGGCATTCCCAAAACACAAATTTGATCCCTTCCTCTCCTTTTTAAGTGTTCGTTATTCATTGCTTACAAAATATGCAACACACCCCTTCCACTACCCCCACTTTGGTCTTAGACTCAGCTCTCTCCTGCCCAGCCAAGCCTTGTCACTGGGATGCCCTGATGACCCCTGTCTCTCCAACATGGCTTTAGTTAATCAGGAACCACCAAAGGCCAGCAGTGCTTTGGGAACAGTCCCGAAACAGTGACCTTGGCACAGAGGTCAAAACTCCCTCAGTGTGCAGATAAGGCAGTGGCAAAGCAGCTCCCCAGGTGGGTGGGAAGCAGAAGACAGGAGAGCGCATGGATCAGAGATACCTGGATAGGAGTATGATATTTTAGAAAATAGAGGCCCCACATTATTCATGCAGGTGCAAATGACAACAGATTTGGATTATAATTTATTGTAGGCCCCTTAAGCTGGCCAAGTCTGGAAAAAGGTAAATTAGACTTAAAAGTGATTTAATCATTCTATTTAGTTTTTGCTTTTACTAAAAGTAAACAATGATAGGGTTTTTCTTTGATTTTGTTGTTGGCTTTTATTTTTAATAAACTTCCAGAAAAAATTAACGTGAAATTTTGTCAGAAACAAGCCATGTGGCCTCACACAGTAGCCTTTCATGGCTTTGTTTTTCTGATGGTTATAACTGACAAGGGGCACCTGGGTGGCTTAGTTGGTTGAGTGCAGGATGCTTGGTTTCTGCTCAGGGCCTGATCTCCCAGCTGTGAGTCTGCTCCACCCTCAGCAGCAAAGTCGGCTTGAGAGCCTCTCCCTCTGCCCCTCCTCCCACTCACACATGTGCATGTGCGCACATGTTCTCTCTCTGTCTCAAATAACATAAATCTTAAAAAAAAAAAAAATGACAAGATTCAACTTCATCATTCCTCAGTTTCCTTCCAGCTCAGGAATATTGTGTTTATTTCTGGGATGCATAAGATGTTTGTTTGTTTTTAAAGATTTTATTTATTTGACAGAGATCACAAGTAGGCAGAGAGGCAGGCAGAGAGAGAGGAGGAGGAAGCAGGCTTCCCGCTGAGCAGAGAGCCTGATGTGGGGCTCGATCCCAGGACCCTGGGATCATGACCTGAGCCGAAGGCAGAGGCTTTAACCCACTGAGCCACCCAGGTGCCCCAAGATGTTTATCTCTATATTTATATCTCTAATTTGTATTAGGATTATCATAATTCCATTAAAAGTAATTTAAAACACAGGCAACAGGGTTGCGCTCACACTGGCTAATGTTAAGGGGATTTGCCTGGAAAGGAGGAGTGAGGAAGGGAATATCAGGAGAAGCCAGGGACAGAAGCTGAAGTCCACTCAGGCCTCAGGGAAAGGAATGGGAGCTGTCAGGAGCTGGTGCTGCTCTCTGACGTGGCCTCCCCCCTTTCATGGGCTGTGAGCACCCCTCTTGGCTTTTGTTCCTCTGAGCCCATAGACCCCATTGTCTCCTGATGCCTATGACCACCCCCTGCCCCCGCACATTGGCCAGCTGGGATCCCTGTGTCTTCACAGCTCCTAATGCTAACTAGGACCTTGCCAGTGTTGCAGGAACTTTATGTTCAGTTCCCCAGAGCCAGTTCACTTTCTATTTCCCAATTCCAAACCCCACACAGAGAAATATGATTGGAGCAGCTCATCTTTGGAATCAGACCTCGCTAATCACTAGCAGCCCCCGAGTGTCTGTCCTTGAGGCAGGTAACCATCCCTGGTCCAATCTTCTGTGGGTGGGGGGGAGGTCATGTGACACAAACACTGGCCACTGATGTGGTTTAGGTGGGGCAGATTCCTTCATTTATACTATCCACATTGCAGGTGTTCATGTGATTACTGGCTACTACACTGAATTGCACAAACATAGATAGGGAAAGTGTCCATCATTGTAGAAAGTTCTGTTGAATAGCACTGGCCTTCAGATGATAGATAAATCTGGTGGAGTTATTAAATGCAAAACGTATGAATCTAAATTCAAATTAATTGAGATAAAATAAAGTTAAGAAATCCAGTTCCTTGTTGACCCTAGCCACATTTCAGGAACTCCGTAACTACATGTGATTAATGGCTACTACACTGAATCACACAGATGTAGATTATTTTCCATGATTGTAGAAAGTTCTACAAAAATAGATATCTCTACCTCTACAAAAATAGATATCTCTAGTACTTATTAAACATAAAAGACGATGGGAAAAGAAAATGTTTCATCAGCTTGTTGTCTATCTTGATGTTACAGCTTAGATTCTTAGGCTTTGGAGAAATATAATAGGCAAAGGACATCCAATTTTCCTCATGTATTTGCTGAAAGGATCATAAGGCAGCCAAAGTGACACCCCATCAGCCATCACTTTCTTTTTTTTTTTAAGTATTTTTTTTTCAAAGATTTTATTTATTTGACAGATAGAGATCACAAGTAGGCAGAGAGGCAGGCAGAGAGAGAGGAGGAAGCAGGCTCCCTGCCAAGCAGACAGCCTGACTCGGGGCTCGTCCCAGGACCCCGGGATCAGGACCCGAGCTGAAGGCAGAGGCTTTAACCCACTGAGCCACCCAGGCACCCCTCAGCCATCACTTTCTTAACTAGGCAGAGACTATTTCCTAAGTTGTGGTCTGGTCCATGATTTTTGGGATCAGCAAGAAAATCTACAGTTGCACAAGGGAAAAAATGAAAACATGGATACTTTTTTGTTTTTTGTTTTTGATTCATTTATCTCTGTCGTGGAAGCCCCAGATTTAAAACTGTGAGATTTGGTACCCATGCCAACAGGGGTTCCATTGTCTGCTCTGTCAAGATGACCCTCAAAAAATGGTCTTAAAGCATTAGAAGCATAGTGTTTGGTCCTAGCACAATAAAAAAAAAAATGGATTGATGAGGGTCCTACTGCCTCTCCTCCCTTTATTCTTGTAACCAGAGGGGTACCTGGGTTGGGGGGAATAATCCTCACAGGGCAGAAAGGGGGAAATGGGAGGAGGGAGAGAGAGAAAGTATAGTGAGTCAGAAGAGCGAAGCATTAAAGTGACTTCTTTGTACCTCTGATTCACTGGCCCCAGAAGTGACACCCTTGTAAGCAGTTAATACTTTTCCTTTCCTTGAAGGACAACTCTTAAAAGTAAGTTGTAAGTTACTCATGGCTTTAATGTTGCATCTGTTCTCACAAGTTTAATTTAGGTTTTTGAAAGTACACTGAAGATTTGATGCCCTCTTTCTATAGCACTGTATTACTTGCTTTTCCCCCCCCCCATTAACCGGGTTCATTTTTTAAAAGATTTTATTTATTTATTTGTCCAAGAGAAGGAGAGCAGCAGGCAGAGGGAGAAGCAGGCTCCCTACTGAGCGAGGAACCCAATACAGGACTTGATCCCAGAACGCTGGGATCATGACCTGAGCAGAAGGCAGACGCTTAACTGACTGAGCCACCCAGGTATTCCCAGGGTTCATTTTTTTTAAGAGAAGTTTTAGGTTTATAGAAAATTGACAGGAAATATGGAGGGTTCCCTTATATTCCCTCCCCCCACCCCAACAATTTCCCATTATTAACATCTTGTATTAGTATGGTACATTTATCACAATTAATGAACCAACAGTAGTATTACATTATTATTAATCACAGTCCATAGTTTACATTACAGTTCACTCTTTAGGATATTGTACATTCTCTACAAATGCCTCATGTTGTATATCCACCATTACAGTATCGCACAGAATAGTTCCACTGCCCTAAAAATTCTCTGTGCTCCACCTGTTTATTCCCCTCTCTCCCCAAACCCCTAGTAACCGCTGATCCGTCTACTGCCTCCATTGTTTGCTTTCTTCAGAAGGTCATTGAGTTGAAATCATACAATATGTAGGTCTTTTCAGATTGGCTTCTTTCACTTAGTAATATGCATTAAAGTTTCCTCTATAATTTCTCATTGTTTAGTAGCTCATTTCTTTTTTTTTTTTTAAGATTTTATTTATTTATTTGACAGAGAGACAGAGATCACAAGTAGGCAGAGGCAGGCAGAGAGAGAGAGAGGAAAGCAGGCTCCCCGCTGAGCAGAGAGCCCCATGTGGGGCTTGATCCCAGGACCCTGAGATCATGACCTGAACTGAAGGCAGAGGCTTAACCCACAGAGCCACCCAGGTGCCCCTAGTTGCTCATTTCTTTTTATTGCTAAATAATATTCCATGTCTGGATGGACCACCATTTATATTTACCCATTTACCTACTGGAGGACATCTCCATTGTTTCCAGTAATGAATGAAGCTGCCATAGATTGTATGACCTCTTTCTCTTATGGCCTACCTGTCCATTTCTGAAAGCTGGTTTTCATTTTTCAAGAGCTACACCGATGTCACTGGCCTGACAACCTTCCCAGCTCCCCCAGATGGTGTAAATCATACCATAGTCTCTTCCTACCACACTTCCTGTATGTTTCTATAAGCATTATCCTATTGTTGGGTGGTTTCTTGGTCCGTGTGTTCTTTGCCACAGTGAACTCTTTCAGGATGTCTTACTCTCTTTTGAGCTACTCACCTCCCTTTGTCTTGGTTTCCTTGTCTGTAAAATGATAGGGTTATTGTAAGAAGTAAATAAATAAATTTAGAACATATTTATATTTAGAATATGTATAGATTGTGCATATATTTAGAATATATATTTAAAACATATCTAGATTATATATGATATATATTTAGAATATGTTTAAAATATATAGAGCATGTATAGATTATATATACTTATACATATAACATATATATATAGATTATGTTATAGCATACATATTTGGAGCATATATAGATTATATAGGTTTAGATTATATATTACATAGAATATGTGTACTTAGAATACAGATGTTTAAAATACATATTTAGAATATATGTGTATGTATATATAGATTGCATATATATAGATCACATGTATTTAGAATATATATTTTTTGTGTGTATAGATTAGAATACATATATTTAGAAGTATATATTTAGAATAGTACCTGGCACACAGTATACACTATATAAATTTTACCTGTTATTTTTTTTATTATTAATACCAATCTGCGTATATATAGCAACCAGTATATAGATACCATTTCATAAATAGTTTTTGAATAAATAGTTTCCTCATGGGTTTGTTGATATGTGACTGATGTGGACTTATAATTTAAAGTGGTGATAACTCTGTCAGAGTCCTTTCTGCTGGTTAGGGCTTCCCCATACCACTGCTCAGCTACTTTCACAGCCTTGACTAAGCTCTGCCTGGACTCAGGGCCTGACGGGCTATGGCCAGCTGACCAGGTTTGGAATTACTGAAAGAACTGGGGCATCCCCCACTTTCAGGTCCACAAACTCAGTAGATCCAGAAACTTTATATCTAGTGCTTCTGACTTGATTCATCTCACAGGAATTGACACAAACTCAAAGTAAACTCAGCAGGCTCTGGGAAGAAAACTAGAACATTAATTCTTTAGTTTTCCATAAAATCTGTGATTGCCAGGGGAAGGTGAATGGTTGGCCAACCTTGAGCAGTGCATTTATTTTCTCCCTGTAGGAATCTCAGTGCCACAACCCCACCTCAGTCTGTGGGTTTAAAGACATTTCACCCAATTTATACACAACCTATGCCATTTACAAAAGAAATATAAAGAACATCAACGTTACCTTCATATCCTCCTTCCCTTTCAGCAAGAAATAAAGTCAAGCTATAGTCAGTGTGTACTGGGCACACCCTGGGACCCAAGTCCTGAAGTCTCAAATTTGGAGCATTCCAGTTGCGCCTCAGTTTGTTTGTGCAATAGGGTTAGGGATACTTAATTCCAAGGGTTGCTGTAGAGGGAGTTGAATAGGGAATGCACTTCAGGCATTTAGCAGAGAGCCTGCCTCAAATTCCCTTCCTCTCTCTCCCTTTTTTTGGAAATCAAGAGCTCATGATTTGGGGGGGTGGGGGGGTTTGCACAGTACAGTGCAGAGGGAGAGAGAATCCCAAGCAGCCTCCATGCCCAGCGCAGAGCCTGTTGCAGGGCCAGATCCCACAACCTTGAGGTACGACCTGAGCCCAAATCAAGAGTCTGATGTTCAGAGGGTCTCGCTTCTGCTGCTGAATGTCCACCTCCCAGTACAACAGGATTTCTACATGCCTCTCTGTGTTGTTCATGGTTGACTCGCCTTAAGGCTTAGATATAACCAGCTTTTCAAAAGTTGAGTCAAAGATTAAAATTCCTAAAAAGGTAAATCTCTTTGGGCCACAGTAGCACTTCAGCCTTAATTACATTATAAATGAGCTTTGATCTCTCAATTGTGACAGCCTTTCCATCCCCCCTCCCTCCATCCCCCTTCCTGACCAAGGTTCAGTCAACTATGTCTAATTATCTTATCTTGCTAAGTCATTAAATATGCATTTGCTAAAGTCATTTCCCTTCTCTCCGCACCCTCTCTGGAGATTTTATCCTAATTACTGATTTGCTTTCCTTCAGGAGAGTATGATTAGATTGTGAATCTTTTGTTCCCTAACTTGTCTCTGTAACTGGGTGGTCTTGTGAATCCTCTGTTGATAACTAGTTGTGTCCTTCTTCCCCTTTCTCTCCAGAGGAGAGACATTTGGTAGGAAGAGAAGTCCAGACTCCACAGTTGATCTAAATGAGCCATTTTTGAACTGGGTCAACCATTGGTGTTTTAGCCAGGGTTCCTCTGAGATGAAAACAGAGACAAAGTCTTCAGGGCAAGTAGTTTCCATGTTGGCAGGACAAAAGTGAGAGACCGAGAGAGGTTGCACTTTCACTAAGGGAAGGAGTGAAAGCCAATGCAAGGGCATGTTGCCAAGTTAACCACTGTTCCAATGCACAGGGGCTCCATCCTTCTCAACCCAGATATATTTCTTCATTCCCTTAAACCTTTACTAGGCCCTCCCTCCAGTAACTTCATTTGCTGCACATGGGCGCATTTCTCTACCTCCTTGCAAGAAGTATTAACCTTGTCCTTTTCTTTTTCTTGAAGTACAGGGACCAGGGTTAGGATGCCATTTGATAATGTCTGTCTTGCAAAACAGATTATCAGGCATGAGGTTAACATGTAACAAACCAGAAGTCCCAGATGGTGCTAGGATGCCAACAACAACTTATAACCTGGACAAGTTTTGAGGTCTGTGTGGGTCCTGCCCTGACCTCCACATGCTTTGCTGATCATATATAAACTGTTCCTAGGCTCAACAGGGCAAAGCACATTTGGGACTGATCCCTTGCCTTCTCATTAGGCTGTCCTAGTAATAAAGCTTTCTCTGCGTCCAACCCAGTAATTCAGGGATTGGTTTACGTGCATCAGACTCACGAATCTGATTTCAGACTTTGGCAACACTGGCATTTCCTGAGGATCTTTCCGACCTGTGGCTCTGAATATCTTTCCCAGGGAAGTAGGAGGCAGCATTTACCCACTGACCCTGGTTCCCTATCAGTTATAGTGATGTGGTTTTGAAATATAGGTGGGGTGAGGTTGGAGCCGAAGACCAAGAATTCTTGAGGTGTCTTTGGTGCAAAATGGTAGTTTATTAAAGCAGGGGAAAAGACCCGTGGGCAAAAGAAGCTGCTGTGCGGGTGTCTTGAGCAGTGATGATATACTTAGAAGTTGGGAAAAGTAAGGAAAGGGAGGTTTCAAAAGAACTTTCATATGTTAAAGAGGACCAGCCTATAAGATACCAAAGGTCTTGCCATTGCCAAGTTAAGGTTGTTTTCCCCTCTAGCAAGGTATTAACGTTAAGATAGTTGGGAGATTTCTGGATGAATGTCACACATGTCCCACCCAGGAGTGGGGGTGGGGGGTGGTTTGCAGCTATCAGCTTGTGCTTTGCCTTTAAGCAGAAGGCTCCCTCATCAATAGGACTTAACTCTTTGGGTTGTACTTCGGGGTAGCAGGTGTATCACCTATAACCTCATAGGTGATAGAAACCTCAGTCTTGTTATGCTGCCAAGGCAGAAAAGCCCAGAGTAGGAAGAAACAGGTCTGTGGCATGATCCAGGCAAGGCGTTGTAGGAAGTAACAGTGCCAGCATACGCCTGGTATGGATGCACAAGGAAGGGAGGTGTGCACTAGAGATCAGACTGGCATTTGTACCTTCAGCCCTTTTAATGTTCTACTTCCAATGTGATTTCAAATGATACAGCCCTTTTTCAAATCCTTTATCTGGTGCTCCTCATTTTGAACTGAAGTTTAGAAGGAAAATTAAGTTGATTCTCAGCATTATTTAATGACAGTCTGGGTGCTGTCAGTTATTTCAAAGAAATATTGTAAAATCCTCCAAAATGATTTGAACTTGTGTTTTAAAATACCATAGGACACATTTAAGAGGAGTATTGATTTGGGGAGGAAGGCATGTCATGGAGTCAAGCAGCAATGAAATGCCCTCCCAATAAAGCATCAGAAATTTGCTTAAAGTATGACACCCACTTTAACACTGTCCTGTGGAAGCTAGTGGCTGCCTGGAAAGCTTCTGCCACTGACTCTGATACCATTTAGAGTAGGGAACGAGGTGACTTCAAATCCAAGATGATGGAGGTTCAGAGAAAATGAATGCTTCCTTACCAAACAGAATGTATTTGGGAAAATATTTTCCTCTGGCAATGCAGAAAACCATTGTCTGCTTCAGAAGTGGCTCACATGTGATTCAGATAGAGCATTTTTATATTTCTTCAGCATAACAAAAGTAATTTAGAGTCTGAATTTAAATGCAAAAGACTCTAGAGGGCAGGGAGTTGATTTATATACTTATCACATTGTGGCTAATCATGTATTTGAAAAACATGATGAATTACACTAAGTAAGAAAGTAAGACAGGCAAATATGTAAAGGCCAGAGTGTCTTCAGAAATCAATTACTACACTCTGGTTAAAAGTCACACCCGTGGTAACTGGCAGGAGGAGGTTTACATTCAGATCTATAGAGAAAACATGACCTTCACCATCTAAGTTAGTGAAAGAACACGATGCATTGCCCTGAGGAAAAACAACAATCCTCCAGCCCACAGAAAAGTGAGCTACTTTAACTATATAAACTGCATGTGGTTGCAGTTTTCACCAGCTGTGATTTCTCATTCTGAGGATGTTTTCGGGAAGAGAGCCTGACATCAGCGCAAGATAGTAGGGTATTTACCTGAAAAGAGTCAGTCTAAAGCCTGAAGAAAACTTTCAAGTGTGTTACAATTTCTGGAGAAAACAGACCTTATGGTATTTGTCTGTGCTATTTCTAATCTGAGACAATGGATAACTGAAGAAAGTCAATGACCCAGATGACACTGTGGAGAGAGTCAGAAGGGTGATCCATCCAGAGAAGGATTGAGTGAAGCAGGTGGGTAAGTGTTGGAGGCAGAATGTTGGGAGGTAGGTCAGAAACTAGGAAAGAATATCTGTGAGATTAATCATCCTTAGACAGTACAGGCAGTGAAGAGAGAAGATAAAATGTTGAGAAAGGGATAGGCAAGGTCAAGACCTTAAGAAACAAAGGCAATTTAGGAAGTTTATTTTAGAAGTGGCAAGCAAGATATGGACAAGAAGGTTATGCTAAGGGCATAGTTATATGAATGAGGGATTTAGCCACAAGCTATGGATACATTTAGCTGTTACTCAATAAAAATGATTAAGGATAAAAGAAGCCATGGTTTTACTCTCCTGCTTCAATAATAATTGAGAAATTTAACCTTTGCACTTCTGGAATTGGAGACATGGCAAAAAGCTCAGGCTAAGCTTGATAATAATAGGGTAAGTAAGATTGATCTGTGTATGTGTGTGAGAGACAGAGAGAGAGAGAGGCTCTGGGAGGATTCTAAATAAAACCAGACTGCCAACATGTTTATAAATGTAATTAATAAATTCTTATCAAGAGGATTTTTTAAAAATTTTAAAAATACAAAATGCTTTGTAATTGACTTGGGAATATCAAATGTAAATCATGGAAGAAGGATTCCAGTTAAGGAACACAAGAGAAGCTTTTAGAAGTTTTCAGCTTCCAGTAAGCAAATGTAAAGTAAATGAAAAGAAAGACTATAAACTTTCTCTTAACTATTGAAGAATAGTTGAAGCACACACAGTTTATTACAATGCCATTGTGAAGATTATTGAAATGTAACCAGAAACCCTAATCATGTAAGATTTTTCAGTATTCTAAACCACTCAGTCAACAACAACAGCATGGAGAATTCAGAGCATTTGATTTACCACCTGTTTGAAGCATGGATACAGATTATTAACAGATATGATAAAGACTAATATTTACTGAGCATTGTTCAGGCACATAGTAACCTTGGCATCTTAATCTCATTTAAGTTTCATGACAGTGCAGTGAGGTTAGACATTGTTCAGTCTTCATTCTATGGTGGAGAAAAGTGAGATTAAAAGGGTGAGGAAATGTGCCATATTCAGTTTCATTCACGCCTATATTCATAGTACCATAGCAATTGTATTTAGTAACTATCTGCTGAATGAATGATGAATGAATGAATGAATGAATGAGTGATGAAGTTGCAGGGAGGGATAAAGGGGAGGGCAATGCCTAGATTCACATCCTGGGCTACCTAATGCCAAATCTTTAAAGTTTCTGCTCTATTGCTTATAACTAATAGGACCGTGAAATACAGTTTGAAAGGAGAGTTTAGTAGTATTAATAACTTTAAGCAGCCACTAAGACAGGTTAGCTACATCTTTGGGATGTACATTTCTTTGGGATTTCTATGGCTAATCCAATGGGATATACACCACAATAATCCAAATACCTACAGAGAAAGTAGATAGAACTTGCAGTTTAGCCTCTTCTCCTCATTTTCCAAGCCAAAAATTAGTACCTACATTCAAGATAGGCTTGAAAACTCATTAGAGGGGGGATGCCTGGGGTGGCTCAGTCATCAAGCATCTGCTTTCAACGGACGAATGGATAAGGAAGATGGGTCCATATACACTATGGAGTATGATGCCTCCATCAGAAAGGATGAATACCCAACTTTTGTAGCAACATGGATGGGACTGGAAGAGATGCTGAGTGAAATAAGTCAAGCCGAGAGAGTCAATTATCATATGGTTTCACTTATTTGTGGAGCATAAGGAATAACAGGGAGGACATGGGAAGATGGAGAGGAGAAGGGAGTTGAGGGAAATTGGAGGGGGAGATGAACCATGAGAGAATGTGGACTCTGAAGAACAATCTGAGGGTTTTGAAGGGGCAGGGGGTAGGAGGTTGGGGGAACCAGGTGGTGGGTATTATGGAGGGCACATATTGCATGGAGCACTGGGTGTGGTGCATAAACAATGAATTCTGTTACACTGAAAAGAAATTAAAAAAAAAAAAAAGCATCTGCCTTCGGCTCAGGTCATGATCTCAGGGTCCTGGGATGGAGCCCCACATCAGGCTCCCTGCTCAGCAGGAAGCCTGCTCCTCCCTCTCCCCCAGTTGTGTTCCCTCTCTCACTATCTCTCTGTCAAATAAATAAATAAAATCTTAAAAAAAAAACTCATTAGAGGAGATGTGTATTAAAGTACCTACAAAAACCCATCCTTACACATAAATTAAACCCTAAAGTATTCAACGATCAGACAGACATCACAGTCTTTTTTTTTTTTTTTAAAGGAGTTGAGAGGGATGAAAAAGAATCCATGCTCATAGGAGGCAGAAACGAAGACCTTCAGAGAAGTTTCAAAACATCAACTGAGAAAGAATAAAATCAGAGTCATGCAATAGAGGTGATACCTACCATGTCCACCCCAGCAAGAAGTCGTCCTGCCCCAAGTTCATTTGTGCATTTTCAGGGAGGCAGTCAGATTGTGTCTACTAGCTGCTCCATAATTGGATGGCAGTTATATTAGAAGCCGAATATGGTGTCTGGAGGCCAGCAAATGTGCTTTGAAGGACTGCTTTCCTGTTGCTCCTTGCTAAGCAACTCTGGCAGTGATTCCCTGGGAGACAGGCATCCGGCCTAGAACTCCGTGCTAGGAGAAGCTGCATGTTTTTAGCTCCGTTCAGTTGCCTTTTCCTGGCTCTGATTACACCTTGCCTTGTCTTTGTAGAAATGTTTCAGTGAAGTGCTAAGTGCTCATACAAAGTACAGATGGGGGTGGGTTTCCTATCTGGTGGTATAAGTAGGGTACCTATCCTGATCATCTGTCCCAGGAAAAATAAAAACACTGAATAAAACACAAAAAACAACTTTGGTTTAACATAACATTTTAAAAATATTTATGTATTTGAGAGAGAGCATGAGAGGGAGAACACAAGCAGGAGGGAGAGGGAGCAGCAGACTCCCGGCTGAGCAAGGAGCCGGACACAGGACTCGTTCCCAGGACCCTGGGATCATGACCTAACCTGAAGGCAGATGCTTAAGTGACTGAGCCACCCAGGTGCCCTAACTAAACATTTTTATTAAATCATGTCATGCATAGAGAAAAATACTCCAGTGATTGCATAGTTAATTAGCACAAAGTGAACACATCTATATAATAACCACCCAGATCAACAAATGTAACCCTACTTGCATTTTAAAAGCCAGCCTGTGTCCACTCTCAGTCACAAAGCTTCTCCTCTTCCCAAGTTGATTTTAAAATCCTAGGTTATTTTTGCCTGTTGGGAATCATACAGTATTTATTGTTTCTACATCTAGCTTCTTTCAACTGAGATGCATTCATATTGTTCCATGTGTAGTAGTTCATTCATTTTCATTGAGGTATAGTATTCCATTATGTGAATATAGAACATAAATGTAGAATTGATTTGTTTATTGAATTGTTGAAGGACATTTTTCTGCAGTGTTCAGCTATTACAAAAAATGCTTCTGTGAAAACTACTGTATATATTTTTTAAGTGCACATATGTACAGTTGGGTATTCTCTAGTGGAATTTCTGGTTCATGGTATGCATGCGGTCACCTTTATAGATATCCTTATGTAGGAAATTCATCTTATTACACAGCTTTGATGAATTGGCAGGAAAGTGAGGAATAGTTGGAAGACAAAGAACCCCCCCCACCCTCCCTTCCTTCCTCCTATCTATCCTTCCTTAATAATTCAGCCTAAAAACCATTAGGTGGGGCATCTGGGGGAAGAGGGGCAGTGATAGCATCTCTGTGTGGGGTGTAGGAATTTCAAAGAAGTGAAGATGACAACTTCAAGGGAGAGTGAGAGTGAAGTCGAGGGAGGATGGGAGCAGCGAGAGAGGGCTATTGAGGGGTGAGGAAGGTGTCCAGGTTGGAGAACAGTGACCAAGCTGGTAGCAGCAGTGACTGGACATGGAGTGGCTACATAGGCACAAGCAGTCTGATGGAAATATCAGAATCTGAGTGAGGCAAGGAGAGGGACCAAATGGAGGATGATGTGGCAATGGGAAATTGGTTACATAAAGTATCCATCTAATAAATCTATTCAGAATGAAGGGACCCAGGTTTTTAACTGCTGGAGAAAAAATTTACAAATATGGAAAGTGAGATTCTAGAACTCTGGTTTTGGACTGAAGTTGGAGATATTGTGTAAATTCATAGTTTTCAATATGTAGAAATACAGAAATAAATGTGGATGAAGATGTAAGTGTGAGTGGGTGGAAATACACCTCTATCCCTTAGGTTTGTCTACTGTGAATATGGACAGTTTTACTTCTTCCTTTTCAATCTGGTTGCCTTTTTTTTTTTAAAGATTTTATTTATTTATTTGACAGGGAGAGAGAGATCACAAGTAGGCAGAGGGGCAGGCAGAGAGGGAGGGGGAAGAAGGCTCCCTGCTAAGCAGAGAGCCTGATGTGGGGCTCAATCCCAGGACCCTGGGATCATGACCTGAGCCAAAGGCAGAGGCTTAACCCACTGAGCCACTCAGGTACCCCTAAGATTTATTTATTTTAGAGGGAATGTGAGAGAGCTGGGTGGGGAGCAGAGGGAGAAGAGAGAGGATCCCAAGAAGACTCCTTGCTGAGCATGGAGCCCGACTCCGGACTTGATCCCATGACCCTGAGATCACAACCTGAGTCGAAACCGGGAGCTGGGCACTTAACCAACTGAGGTACCCAGGCACCCCCTGAATGCCTTTTATTACTTTTCTTGCCTACTTTCCTTGGCTAGGACCTCTAATAAAAAGTTGAATAGAAATGGTGAGAATAGACATTTCAATTTTGTTCCTGATATTAGGGGGAAACATTCTGTCTTTCATCATTAATTATGATGTTAGTTGAGGGGTTTTTGCAGATGTTATCAAGTTGAGGAAATTCTCTATTTCTTGTTTGTTTTCATCATGAAAGGCTGTTGGATTTTGTTAAATCATTTTTCTGCATCTGTTGAGATGATCATATAATTTTTCCTGCTTTATTAGGTGTTTTTAAGAGGTTATTAGAGCGCACAGTGGAGGGGGATGGGTGGTGAGGGGCAGAGGGAGGGGCAGACTCCCCGCTGAGCAGGGAACCCGAGGGGCTCCATTCCAGGGCCCTAAGATTGTGACCTAAGCCAGAGGCAGAGGCTTAACTGACTGAGCCGTCCAGGTGCCCCATGCTTTATTCATTTTTTAAGTAAAGTTTCTATTTTCAGTCTTTTTTCTCTCCACGATTTACTTTTGGTAGTGTTCATTGTGATTTAAGTTCCACATCTTTTCTTTTGCACTCCAACTTTTGTTAATCCCATCCCACATATCTGTCATCTCAGATGCTGTATCATTGCATTACTGTGTCTGTCCTGGTATTTGTTTTCTACTGCTATCAGTAGAAATCAGAACGAATTACTACAAATTTGGCACCCTAAAACAACAATTACTTATTATCTCATAGTTCTGTAGGTCAGAAGCCCAGACACTGTGTGACTCAGCTGATTCTAAGCTTTGTGTTTTAAAGGGTTGAACTCCAGGTGTTGGCAGGGCTATGTTCCTCTCTTGAGACTCTGGGGATGAATACACTTCCAAGCTCATTCAGGGTGTTGACAGAATTTACTTCCATGCTGCTATAGGTCAGAGCTCCTGTTTGCCTGCTGGCTGTTGGCCAGGGTCATTCTCAGCTTCTAGAGGTCACCTGCATTTCCGGTCCCAGCTATTCTATCTTTAACACGGACACCTCTGGTTTCTGTTCTTGTCACACTTTTAGTCTTACTCTAACAACCTCTTCTGACTTGTCTCTCTTCTGCCTTCAGCCTGAGGAAATTCTTTCAGGAGTTTTGTTGTTGTTGGTTTTTTGTTTATTTTTCCTGGCTTTAGGTATTTCCCTTACAGGCTTCTGTTGATCATTACCCAGCTAAAGACTGGAGGGGACCCTACGCACATCACAGAGATTTCTCTATCTCCCCCTCTCTCTCTCTTTCTGCAGCTTTCCTCTCTCTCTGGTTCTCTTCCCACAGAACCCTAACTACTGTTGGCTTCCTCAGACTCCTAGCAACATCTCCTTAACATAGACAAGGTGGTAGTGTTGTTTCAGTGAGGGAAATTAATCAGCACTGCCTTAAGTAATTGATTTATATGGAATTGGAAATATCAAAAAGTTAAACTCATATTCATGGACACCAAAGATTATATCCTTGAACATCAGTTGGAGAAATACTAATCTGTATAAAGAAACCCAAAATCATTTCAGGACTGTCAGGGATTGATTTGTGTCCTTCCAACAAAAGATATGTTGGTACCCTAACACCTATACCTCATAAAGTGGACTTATTTAGAGATGGGGTTGTTACAGAGGTAATCAAGTTAAAATGGGATCATTATGCGGCAGGCAAGAGGGAGCAGTGCTAATCCAGTATGACAGGTGTCCTTATAAAGAAGGGAAATACAACCCAGATGTGGATCCAGGGTGAATGGCATGTGAAGGTTAGAGTTGCATTGACATAGTAAAGTTACTTCAAAGATCACTAGCGAACACCGCAAGTATGGTGTTTGATGGGGCAGGTATGGGGCAGACTCAAGGGGAAGTGTGATTTCAGAATGAACTGAGAATACATTTCTGTTTAAGCCACTCAGATTGAAGAGATACAAACAGAGCATTGAACATGTTTCTAGTTTGACAACTAGAAGAATGTCGGTTTTCTACAAATGAGTCAATAATTGTAGCAATTAAAGCCCTGATAAGAATTTTTTGGAACTTGTGAAAATTATTTACGTATTACCTGAAAAGAACTGAAGCATTAGAAAAATCAAGAGCTTGGGGAGGAATAATAAATAAGGATGGAGGGAGGGCTTGTTTTATTATATATTAAAACATTTTGAAGTTTTAGTGATTAAAATAGGTCCTAATGTAGGTTTTGTTTGACACTTCTTGTTGCAGGTAACAAAATTAGTTAAAACCAGCTTAAGCATTAATGAAAATGTTAGTATTTTATATAAATGAAAGGCTGTATGGCAGGCTTCTGGTGATGCTGTACGCTAGATGTTCATGATGACATTAGGAACATAGCTCTATTTCTCTGCGCTTTCTCTTCTGCCTTCCCTTTCTGCCAGCATCATTCTTGGACTGCCTTCTCTCACAGTAGCAAAATGTCTGCCTGAACCGTCAGAGCTCAATGCTTGTCATTTAGATCCAGCGTGATAGATTGGTAGTCAAGGGGATATGTCAGGTTCCCTATCAATAAAAGTCCCAAGCTTATTTCCGATGGGCCATCTTAAGTCAACTACCTGCTGTTATAACAATCACAAGCTCAAGGACATAGTTACTTCATTGCTGACCATCTTTTGAACAATATAAAAAGGCTCTTCTTATGCAAGAATGATTGTAACTAGAAGGAAAGGACACTTGAAATAGTAGGGAAGACACACTTGGATGGAATTTACCACCTTTTAAGGAACTTTTTTTTAAAGATTTTATTTGTTTATTTGACAGAGATCACAAGTTGGCAGAGAGGCAGAGAGAGAGAGAGAGAGAGAGAGGAGGAAGCAGGCTCCCTGCTAAGCAGAGAGCTGGATGCGGGGCTTAATCCCAGGACCAAGGGATCATGACCTGAGCTGAAGGCAGAGGCTTTAACCCACTGAGCCACCCAGGTGCCCCTTAGGGAGCTTTTTTTTTTTTTTTCCTATAAAGATATTGTAGAATTTTATTTTTTTTTTAATTTCTTTTCAGCGTAACAGAATTCATTGTTTATGCACCACACCCAGTGCTCCATGCAGTACGTGCCCTCCATAATACCCACCACCTGGCTCACCCAGCCTCCCACCCCCCGCCCCTTCAAAACCCTCAGATTGTTTTTCAGAGTCCATAGTCTCTCATGGTTCATCTCCCCTTCCAATTTCCCTCAACTCCCTTCTCTCCATCTCCCTATGTCCTCCATGTTATTTGTTATGCTCCACAAATAAGTGAAACCATATGATAATTGACTCTTTCTGCTTGACTTATTTCACTGAGCATAATCTCTTCCAGTCCCATCCACGTTGATACAAAAGTTGGGTATTCATCCTTTTGGATGGAGGCATAATACTCCATAGTGTATATGGACCATATCTTCCTTATCCATTCGTCCGTTGAAGGGCATCTTGGTTCTTTCCACAGTTAGGCGACTATGGCCATTGCTGCTATGAACATTGGGGTACAGATGACCCTTCTTTTCACTACATCTGTACCTTCGGGGTAAATACCCAGTAGTGCAATTGCAGGGTCATAGGGAAGCTCTATTTTTAATTTCTTAAGGACTCTCCACACTGTTCTCCAAAGTGGCTGCACCAACTTGCATTCCCACCAACAGTGTGAGAGGGTTCCCCTTTCTCCACATCCTCTCCCACACACGTTATTTCCTGTCTTGCTAATTTTAGCCATTCTAACTCGTGTAAGGTGGTATCTCAATGTGGTTTTAATTTGAATCTCCCTGATGGCTAATGATGATGAACATTTTTTCATGTGTCTGATAGCCATTTGTATGTCTTCATTGGACAAGTGTCTGTTCATATCTTTTGCCCATTTTTTGACATTATCTGTTTTTTGTGTGTTGAGTTTGAGAAGTTCTTTATAGATCCTGGATATCAGCCTTTTGTCTGTACTGTCATTTGCAAATATCTTCTCCCATTCCGTGGGTTGCCTCTTTGTTTTGTTGACTCTTTCCTTTGCGGTGCAGAAGCTTTTGATCTTGATGAAGTCCCAAAAGTTCATTTTCGCTTTTGTTTCTCCTTTGCCTTTGGAGATATATCTTGAAAGAAGTTGCTGTGGCTGATATCGAAGAGGTTACTGCCTATGTTCTCCTTTAGGATTCTGATGGATTCCTGTCTCACGTTGAGGTCTTTTATCCATTTCGAGTTTATCTTTGTGTATGGTGTAAGAGAATGGTCGAGTTTCATTCTTCTACATATAGCTGTCCAATTTTCCCAGAACCATTTATTGAAGAGACTTTTATCCACTGTATATTTTTTCCTGCTTTGTCGAAGATTATTTAACCATAGAGTTGAGGGTCCATATCTGGGCTCTCTGCTCTGTTCCATTGGTCTATGTGTCTGTCTTTATGCCAGTACCACGCTATCTTGGTGATCACAGCTTTGTAGTAAAGCTTGAAATCAGGTAACGTGATGCCCCCAGTTTTTTTCTTTTTCAACCTTGCCTTAGCAATTCGGGGTCTCTTCTGATTCCATACAAATTTTAGGATTATTTACTCCAGCTCTTTGAAAAATACCGGTGGGATTTTGATCGGAATGACATTGAAAGTATAGATTGCTCTAGGCAGTATAGACATTTTAACAATGTTTATTCTTCCAATCCAAGAGCATGGAATGTTCTTCCATCTTTTTGTGTCTTCTTCAATTTCTTTCATGAGTGTTCTGTAGTTCCTCGAGTACAGATCCTTTACCTCTTTGCTTAGGTTTATTCCCAGGTATCTTATGGTTCTTGGTGCTATAGTAAATGGAATCGATTCTCTAATTTCTTTTTCTATATTTTCATTGTTAGTGTATAAGAAAGCAACTGATTTCTGTACATTGATTTTGTATCCTGCCACATTACTGAATTGCTGTATGAGTTCTAGTAGTTTGGGGGTGGAGTCTTTTGGGTTTTCCATATAAAGTATCATGTCATCTGTGAAGAGAGAGAGTTTGACTTCTTTGCCAATTTGGATACCTTTTATTTCTCTTTGTTGTCTGATTGCTGTTGCTAGGACTTCTAATACTATGTTGAACAAGAGTGGTGAGAGTGGGCATCCTTGTCGTGTTGCTGATCTCAACAGGTAGGCTGTGAGCTTTTTCCCATTGAGGATGATATTTGCTGTGGGTTTTTCATAGATAGATTTTATGAAGTTGAGGAATGTTCCCTCTGTCCCTATACTTTGAAGCGTTTTAATCAGGAGCAGATACTGGGTTTGTCAAATGCTTTTTCTGGATCAATTGAGGGGACCATGTGTTTCTTCTCTCTTCTCTTACTGATTTGTTCTATCACATTGATTGATTTGTGAATGTTGAACCATCCTTGTAACCCAGGGATGACTACCACCTGGTCATGGTGGATAATCTTTTTAATGTGCTCTGTTGGATCCTGTTTGCTAGGATCTTGTTGAGAATCTTAGCATCCATATTCATCAGTGATATTGGTCTGAAATTCTCCTTTTTAGTGGGGTCTTTGCCTGGTTTGGGGATCAGGTAATGCTGGCTTCATAAAAGGAGTCTGGAAGTTTTCCTTCTGCTTCCATTTTTTGAAACAGCTTCAGGAGAATAGGTGTTATTTCTTCTTTGAAAGTTTGGTAGAATTCCCCAGGGAATCCATTAAGTCCTGGACTCTTGTTTTTTGGGAGGTTTTTGATCACTACTTCAATCTCGTTACTAGATATTGGTCTATCCAGGTTGTCAATTTCTTCTTGGTTCAATTTTGGGAGTTTATAGTTTTCCAGGAATGCATCCATTTCATCTAGATTGCTTAACTTATTGTCATATAACTGTTGATAATAGCTTCTGATGATTGTTTCTATTTCCTTGGTGTTAGTTGTGATCTCTCCCTTTTCATTCATAATTTTATTAATTTGAACTTTCTCTCTTTTCTTTTGGATTAGTGTGGCCAGTGGTTTATCAATCTTATTGATTTGTTCAAAAAAACCAGCTTCTAGTTTCATTGATACGTTCTACTCTATCTCTAGTTTCTATCTCATTGATCTCTGCTCTAATCTTGATTATTTCCCTTAAGGAACATTTTTAATGACAAATTTAATCTTGTCAGTGTAGTATAGTGTTTTTCAAGAATATGTCCATTTCATTTGAGAAAAAATAAACTGTCAAGTTTATTGTCATATAGTTCATAATACTTATTATCCTTTGGATACCTATGCTATCCATAGTGATATCCTTTCTTTTATTCTTGATATTAGTAAATCATGTTTTCTGTCTTTCCTTTTTTCATATTCAGTCTTCCTTTCAAAAAACCAATTTTGGCTTGATTAATCTCTATTATTTTATTTTATTTTTTTGATTTCAGCTCATGTCTTATTTCCTTCTACTAATTTAGTGTTTAATATCTTTTTTCTATTCTAACTTCTAAATATAGAAACCTACATAATTGATTTTATTTTTCAATATAATTTTATTTTTTCAGTGTTCCAAGATTTATTGTTTATGCACCATACTTGGTGCTCCATGCAATATGTGCCTTCCTTAATACCACCACCAGGCTCACCCAACCCCCTCCCCCTCTCCACTCCAAAACCCTCAGTTCGTTTCTCAGAGTCCACAGTCTCTCGTGGTTCATCCCCCCTCTGATTTCCCCCAACTCACTTCTCTCCTTTGCCCAGTGTGCTTCATGTCAGTCCTTAGGCTCCACAAGTAAGTGAAAGCATATTATAATTGACTCTCTCTGCTTGACTTACTTCACTCAGCATAATCTCCTCCAGTCCCATCCATGTTGATACAAAAATTGGGTATTCATCCTTTCTGATGGAGGGATGTATATATGGACTGTATCTTCTTTATCCATTCATCTGTTGAAGGGCATCTTGGCTCTTTCAACAGTTTGGCAACTGTGGCCATTGCAGCTATGAACATTGGGGTACAGATGGCCTTTCTTTTCACTACATCTGTATCTTTCGGGGTAAATACTCAGTAGTGCAATTGCAGGGTCATAGGGTAGCTCTGTTTTTAATTTCTTAAGGAATTTCCACACTGTTTTCCAAACTGGAAAACACTTGTTTACTGTCTTGTTGATTTTGGCCATTCTAACTAGCGTAAAGGTGGTATCTGTGTGGTTTAGATTTGAATCTCCCTGATGGCTAATGAGTGATGTACATTTTTTGTGTGTCTGTCACCATTTGTATGTCTTCTTTGGAGAAGTGTCTGTTCATGTCTTCTGCCCATATTTTGACGTGATTATTTGTTTTTTGAGTGTTGAGTTTGAGGAATTCTTTATAGATCTTGGATATCAGCCCTTTGTCTGTAGTGTCATTTGCAAGTATCTTCTCCCATTCCGTGGGTTGCCTCTTTGTTTTATTAACTGTTTCATTTGTTGTGCAGAAGCTTTTGATCTTGGTGAAGTCCCAAAAGTTCATTTTCGCTTTTGTTTCCTTTGCCTTGTGAAACATGTCTTGAAAAAAGTTGCTGTGGCCGATGTCGAAGAGGTTACTGCTGATGTTCTCCTCTAGGATTTTGATAGATTCCTGCCTCACATTGAAGTCTTTTATCCATTTCGAGTTTACCTTTGTGCATGGTGTAAGAGAATGGTCAAGTTTCATTCTTCTATAGATAGTTGTCCAATTTTCCCTGCACCATTTATTGAAGAGACTGTCTTTTTTCCACTGTATATTTTTTCCTGCTTTGTCGAAGATTATTTGACCATGGAGTTGTGGGTCTATATCTGGGCTCTCTACTCTGTTCCACTGGTCTATGTGTCTGTTTTTGTGTCAGTACCATGCTGTCTTGGTGATCACAGCTTTGTAGTAAAACTTGAAATCAGGGACTCTGATGCCCCAAGTTTTGTTTTACTTTTCCAACACTTCCTTAGCAATTTAGGGTCTCTTCTGGTTCCATAAAAATTTTAGGATTGTTTGTTCCAGCTCTTTGAAAATGCCAGTGGAATTTTGATCACGGTGGCATTAAAAGTATAGATTGCTCTAGGCAGTATAGACATTTAACAATGTTTATTCTTCCGATCTATGAGCATGGAATGATCTTCCATCTTTTTGTGTTTTCCTCAATTTCTTTCATGAGTGTTCTGTAGTTCCTTGAGTACAGATCTTTGCTTAGGTTTATTCCCAGGTATTTATGGTTCTTGGTGCTATAGTAAATGGAATCGATTCTCTAATTTCTTTTTCTATATTTTCATTGTTAGTGTATAAGAAAGCAACTGATTTCTGTACATTGATTTTGTATCCTGCCACATTACTGAATTGCTGTATGAGTTCTAGTAGTTTGGGGGTGGAGTCTTTTGGGTTTTCCATATAAAGTATCATGTCATCTGTGAAGAGAGAGAGTTTGACTTCTTCTTTGCCAATTTGTATACCTTTTATTTCTCTTTGTTGTCTGATTGCTGTTGCTAGGACTCCTAATACTATGTTGAACAAGAGTGGTGAGAGTGGGCATCCTTGTCGTGTTGATGATCTCAACGGGTAGGCTGTGAGCTTTTTCCCATTGAGGATGATATTCGCTGTGGGTTTGTCATAGATAGATTTTATGAAGTTGAGGAATGTTCCCTCTATCCCTATACTTGAATTGTTTTAATCAGGAATGGATGCTATATCTTGTCAAATGCTTTTTCTGGATCAATTGAGGGGACCATGCGTTTCTTCTCTCTTCTCTTATTGATTTGTTCTATCCCATTGATTGATTTGTGAATCCCTTGCATCCTAGGGATAAATCCCATGATTTGCGAATCCCTTGCATCCTAGGGATAAATCCCATCTCCTCAGGGTGGATAATCTTTTTAATGTACTGTTAGATCCTATTAGCCAGGATCTTGTTGAGAATCTTGGCCTCCATATTCATCAGGTATATTGGTCTGAAAGTCTCTTTTTTGGTGGGGTCTTTGCCTGGTTTGGGGATCCGGGTAATGCTGGCTTCATAAAAAGAGTCTGGATGTTTTCCTTCTGTTTCTGTTTCTGTTTCTATTTTTTGAAACAGCTTCAGGATAATAGGTATTATTTCTTCTTTGAATGTTTGGTGGAGTTCCCCAAGGAACCGTCAGGTCCTGGGTTCTTGTTTTTTGGGGAGGTTTTTGATCACTGCTTCAATCTCCTTACTAGGTATTGGTCCATTCAGGTTGTCAATTTCTTGCTGATTCAGTCTTGGAAATTTATAGGTTTCCAGGAATGCATCCATTTCATCTAGGTTGCTTAACTTACTGGCATATAACTGTTGATAATAGCTTCTGATGATTGTTTCTATTTCCTTGGTGTTAGTCATGATCTCTCTAATTGGGGTCCTCTCTTTTCTTTTGGATTAGTTTGGCCAATGGTTTATTGATCTTACTGATTCTTTCACAGAACCAGCTTCTAGTTTCGTTGTTGTGTTCCACTGTATCTCTAGTTTCTATCTCATTGATCTCTACTTTAATCTTGATTATTTCACTTCTTGTGCATGGGGTTGGCTTAATTTGTTGTTGATTTTCCAGTTCTTTAAGGTGTAAAGAAAGCCAGTGTATTCTGGATTTTTCAGTTTTTTTGAAGGAGGCTTGGATGCCTATGTATTTCTCCCTTAGGACTGCCTTTGCTGTACCCCATAGGTTTTGGACCAGTGTATCTTCATTCTCATTGGTTTCCATGAATTGTTTAAGTTCTTCTTTGATTTCCTGGTTGATCCAAACATTCTTAAGCAGGGTGGTCTTTAGCTTCCAAGTGTTTGAATTCCTTCTAAACTTTTTCTTGTGGTTGAGTTCCAGTTTCACAGCATTGTGGTCTAAGAATATGCAGGGAATAATCTCAATCTTTTGGTATCAGTTGAGTCCTGATTTGTGACCCAGTAAATGATCTATTCTGGAGAAGGTTTCATGTGCACTCGAGAAGAATGCGTATTCTATTGTTTTAGGGTGGAATGTTCTGTATATATCTATGAGGTCCATTTGGTCCAATGTGTCATTCAAAGCTCTTGTTTCTTTATTGATTTTCTGCTTGGATGATCTGTCTGTTTCTGAGAGTGGCATGTTAAGATCCCTACTTTTAATGTATTCATATCAATATGACTCTATTTTGATTAACAGTTGGCTTATGTCGTTGGCTTCTCCATATTGGGGGCATAAATATTTACAGTTTTTAGATCTTCTTGGTGGATAGACCCTTTAGGAATGATGTAGTGTCTTTATCTCTGACTACAGTCTTTAGTTTAAAATCTCTTTTTATCTGATATGAGAATTGCTACCCCAGCTTTCTTTTGAGGCCCATTGGCATGAAATCTGCTTCTCCATCCCTTCACTTTCAGTCTGGATGTATCTTTAGGTTCCAAGTGTTTCTCTTGTAGACAGCATATGGATGAGTCCTATGATTTTATCCAGTCTGCAGCCCTGTGCCATTTTATGGGAGCATTTGGGCCATTCACCTTGAGAGTGATAATTGAAAGATACGTTTCTATTGACATCATATTGCCTGTGAAGCCCTTGTTTCTATAGATTGTCTCTGTAAGTTTGTGTTCTATGTCACTCTTGGGTTCTTTCTTTTCTAGAACCCCCCCTTAATATTTCTTGTAGTGCCGGCTTGGTGGTCACATACTCTTTTAAACCTTGCAGGTCTTGGAAGCTCTTTATCTTTCCATATATTTTAAATGTCATCCTTGCTGGATAAAGTATTCTTGGCTGCATGTTTTTCTCATTTAGTGCCCTAAATATGACTTGCTACCCTTTCTCATTTGCCGGATTTCTGTGGAGAGGTCTGACATTATTCTGATGGACCTTCCTCTGTATGTAAGGAATCTCTTCCCCCTAGCTCCCCTCAGGAGCTCTTGTCTAAAATTATGATTTGTCAGTCTCATGATCAAGTGCCTTGAGGTCTTTCTAGATTTGTTGATCCTGGAGGTGTTCTTTCTGCCTCTAGGACAGGAATGCTGGTTCCATTCCTCAGATTCAGAAAATGTTCATCCAGAATTTGTTCAGCTATATCTTCTAGTCTTCTCTTTCTCCACCCCCTCAGGGATCCCAGTAATTCTGATGGTGGAACATTTCATGGCATCATTTATTTCCCTAATTCTGTTTTCATGGCTTCTAAGCTGTTTGTTCCATGCCTCCTCCTGATGGTTTTTCTGTCTCAGTTTGTCCTCTAGATCACTAATTCTATCTTCTGCCTCAGTTACCCTAGCTGTTAGAATATTTAGATTAGACTGGATCTCATTGATAGCATTTTTTAACTTCTTCCCGGGTGGCTTTCACTTCTGCCCTTAGAGATTCTATGTTGTCACTAATAGTTGTCTGCAGCCTAGCCATCGCCTGGATAATTGTTACCCTGCATTCCCTTTCCAACACACTGTTTATGTCCATATCCAATAGTTCTGTTGGAGAGGGCACAGTCTCTGAATTTTTCCTCTGTTGGGTGTTCCTCCTTTTGGTCATTTTGGTAAGAGGTGGTTGAGGGGATGTGTAGCTGAACATATCAACCATGAACCAGGCAAGGTGCGCCCTGCAATGTTTCTCTTCACTGGAGTCTTATGCCTCTGTAGAGATGCAGAAGTGTATAATCCTACATCTCAGGCTGATTTCATGGGTGTTCACAGTGTTCTGGTAGATAATTAGCTCACTTTAGGAGACCGGTTGAAAGAGGGTCTCCTACTTCTCCCCATCTACACTGTGAAAGTAAATGTCAAGTCCCTTGCTTTAATTGTTTTTCAATTCTTAACATTTGCATAAACTTTGATCCTCAAAATTCTGCCATTAAACATCAGATAAAGCAGTCCAGTCTTTGCCAGGTTAAATGAATTCATCAATGCAGGTTAAATAAATTTACCAAATGTATATAGCTGCTGAGAGCAAGAGCTGGGGCTGAAAACCAGGTCACCTGCTCCTAGGTCAGTGCTCTAACACAACATACTGGAGGTCAGTGCCTCCTGTCCTCAGCAGATAATCATAGGATCTTAGGGACTTCAAGATCATTAATGCAACTTTCCCTTTAGCTGTAATCCGTGAACCACTTGAACCAAATACTGTGCAGTAGGGGAGACTGGGTACTGATTTGAGATGCAGAGTCCCTGGCCTTATCAGGATTTCAGAATCAGAATATTTTGGAGTATGCCTTTGGCATATGAATTGTTTATGAATTCCCAGGGGATTTATGCTCCTTGACTGAGAATCTCTCCTAGCAATGCTGAAAAATTTCCCTATACTCTCTACTTAAGTACTTCTCAAGGGAGTATCATCTCCCAAATTCACCTACCTCCCTGTTGGGCAGAAGTATTAAAAGGCCATTGGAAAGTTGAGAAAAAAAATCTATCTATATATTGCTTCTGACAAGTGTTTACACCTTTTTGGAACAAAATTATTTTTATTTTTCCTATGACATCTTCAGAAACTTGAATTTTTCAGATTTGATCAGCAGACCATCTATATTCTCATTCAAGCGATTAATTGAACTATTCTCCTTGTTGGAGAAAATGAAAGTAAAGTAAGTGTTAAAACTTTGTTCTCTTTATGTGAACTATTAGCATGAGTCCATACTCCTCTAAGCTTTGAAGCTACTTTTTTCCTGTCTTCATTTTTTTTTAATTTTTTTTTTAAGATTTTATTTATTTGACAGGCAAAGATCACAAGTAGGCAGAGAGACAGGCACAGAGAGAGAGAGAGAGGAGGAAGCAGGCTCCCTGCTGAGCAGAGATCCCGATGTGGGGCTTGATCCCAGGACCCTGGGACCATGACCTGAGCTGAAGGCAGAGGCTTTGAGCCACCCAGGTGCCCCTTCATTTTTTATTATTAAATATTTCAAGTATGTTGAAAGAAAATGAAAACTCATATGATGGATACTTGTAGCAGACCCAAATCTCATGCGCTTCTGTAGATTATCTCCATGCCTCCTGCTTCTGGGGCCTCCAGTCTTTCACCCTGCCTCAGCCTCCTGCACCAGGCAAGGTTTTTTAAGCCCTCATGGTTCTACTGCCTGGGGCCAACCGATCTCTTGCCCTTGACACACTGGCCTCATCTAGGCCCTGTGTGTGCATTCAGGCTGAGTGGCTCCTCTTCCTACTTCCTGACTCGGATTCACCTGCCCCCTAGAGCATATGGATCTGACATTCAGAGTGGGCTCCTAGAGTCCAGATAATTCAGTCCAGTAGTGGATGGGGAGGGGGATCTGATAAGCCTCAGGGTGAACTTTAACCAATGGGAAACAGGAGATGGAGGAGAAATGATAGATGTACTCCCTGCTCTATGTCCTTCCCATGGACCATTCCAAGGTAGAATTTCTTTTTACAGGATGTCGTGTGAGTTCCTAGCATGCCAGTTGGACAGACCTGCCAAGCAGCCTTTTCTCTTCTGGACTCAGGGTATAGTGCAGCCATTGCATGCATGCATTAGCTTACATTGCTACACATCCTTCCTTGACTCACCCTTGCTGCTTGCTTGGCTGTCCTAATAAAGCATAATCACTTCCATCCTTGCCTCAGGCTGCATTCTGGAGAACCCAGGCTAATATAAAACCATGTAGGCACTAACTGTTTAGCTCTGTTCATGCTGTTAAGCCTAGTGTGGGGTATAAATTATTTTTACAATTTATAAAATGCGTAGCATTTTGCCTCAGCTCATTCTAAACTTGGCCTTCATGACATTTTTATATGCAGGCAGTCCCCTCATGATTTATACTCTTCAAAACAAAATGGTAAGAGTTTCTGGCAGTTTACCTCACTGGTGAAAAAAATGCTTAAATGTTTTTCTTCTGTATGTATAGAAATAAAGAATGACAGTCATCTGGCTATGAATTTTTATTAATTCATAATATATCTTCCTAAGACTTCTGCTCTGTTCATCTTTATTTTATGTAGGATGGAAGTCCTTAGTTTGGTTATAATATTCAAAGATTAAATAGATATCTCCAATTTCTCTTTCTGCTGATAAAGAATGTAATATCTCCAGATCGTTCATTACTTTTCTTCTTGATATTGTATCTTCCTATATATCTGAATTTACACATAAAGTATTAGGTCTACCTAAATGTTAATACAATTTTAAAAATTAGGATGAAAACTGCAGGTAATTCAAATTACAGTGAGCAATAACTTCCAGGTTTGGTGGTCCTTTAAAAAACTCATTAACTGGGGCACCTGGGTGGCTCAGTGGGTTAAGCCTCTGCCTTTGGCTCAGGTCATGATCTCAGGGTCCTGGGATCGAGCCCCGCATCAGGGTCTCTGCTCAGCGGAGAGCCTGCTTCCTCCTCTCTCTGCCTGCCTCTCTGCCTACTTGTGATCTCTGTCTGTCAAATAAATAAATAAAGTCTTTAAAAAAAGAAAAACTCATTAACTGGGCTGCCTGGGTGGCTCAGTGGGTTAAGCCTCTGCCTTCCGCTCGGGTCATGATCTCAGGGTCTAGGGATCAAGTGCCACATCGGGCTCTCTGCTAATCGGGGAGCCTGCTTCCTCCTCTCTCTCTCTCTTTCTCTCTCTCTCCCTCTCTTCCTACTTGTGATCTCTCTCTGTCAAATAAATAAAATCTTAAAAAAAAAAACCTCATTAACTCTAGTGTTTCTACTTATATGTTAATATAGTATTGTTCACGTGAGGAACATCACATTTTATAATATTCAATAGTGTTAACCAGGTCTATAGAAAGTAAATTTTTTTCTTTACAAACAAAAATTCAAAGGCCTATTTAGCTTAGCCATGCTTAATGCAAAGGGAGGGCACGTATATCAGGTTTACAAATTTCTTGGAGGAGAATAAGGTTTATAATAAGGTTTATGATGTGTGGAAGGAATCAGAACATACTGTGAGTGTGTGGGAGTTGGTGGACAAGAAAGGCAAATCAAGATGCTCCTTTGCCATAAAAACACCTTTGATGGGGTCCCTGGGTGGCTCAGTCAGTTAAGCATCTGCCTTCAGCTCAGGTCATGATCCCAGAGTCCTGGGATGGAGCCCTGCATTGTGTACCCTGCTCAGTGGGGAATATGCTTCTCCCTCTGCCCCTAACCCTGCTTTCATGCTCTCTCTCTCTTTTCCACCCTCAAATAAAGAAAATCTTAAAAAAAAATAAAAACCACCTTTGACATGCTAACTTGTAGGATTCTTTGATCCCCTCAAACTTTTCGTCAATTGGTGATACCCAAAATGTTGAAGAAGGAAGTAAGAACCCAAATTACTATTTTCTTTTGGGAGGAGGGGGTGCACATGCATGTCCCTGCAAGCAGGGTAGAGGGAGGAGCAGAGAGAAAGAGTATAACTTAGGCAGACTCCATGGCCCAGCCTGGAGCTTGATGCAGGGCTCAATCTCATGACCCTGAGATCATGACCTGAGCTGAAATCAACAGTCAGATTCTTAACCTTCTGAGCCACTCAGGTACCCCAAATCTGAATTATTTTAATCATGGTGAGTATTACAATGGGAATTGAATCTGTTAGCCACAATGAAGTACTTATGACCATTAGCAAAACCAGTGAAATATCCAACAGAAACCTATCAAGAAGTAAGGTAGATACAATACTGAAACAATCCTGAGGTGAGACTTTCCTACTATCTTGGAATAAAAATTTTGTTTTTATTATGTTCAGTTAGCCACCATATAGTACATCATTAGTTTTTGATGCAGTCTTCAGTGATTGAGTAGTTGTATGTAACACTCAGTGCTCATCACAACACGTGACTCCCTTAATAACCATCACCCGGCTACCCCATCCCCCACCTCCCTCCCCTCTGAAACTTTCTGTTTGTTTCCTGGAGTCCACAGTCTCTCATGGTTTGTCTCCTTCTCTGATTTCACCCCCTTCAGGTGAAATGGTCTTCCATGTTATCCCTTATATTCCACATATGAGTAAAATCATATGATAATTGTCTTCCTCTGCCTTACTTATTTCACTTAGCATAACTCCCTCCAGTTCCATCCATGTCGATGCAAATGGTGGGTATTCATCCTTTCTGATGGCTGAGTTATATTCCATTGTATATATGGATCACATCTTCTTCATCCATTCATCTGTTGAAAGGCATCTCTGCTCCTTCCATAGTTTGGCTATTGTGGACATTGCTGCTGTGAACATTGAGGTACATGTGTCCCTTATTTCCACTACATTTGTATCTTTGGGTAAATACCTGGTAATGGAATTGCTGGGTGGTAGGATAGCTCTATTTTTAACTTTTTGAGGAACCTCTGTACTGTTTTCCATAGTGGCTGTACCAGCTTGCTTTCCCACCAACAGCGTAAGAGGCTTCCTCTTTCTCCACATCCTGGCCAACATTTGTTGTTTCCTGCTTTGTTAATTTTTGCCATTCTAACTTGTGTAAAGTGGTATCTCATTGTGGTTTTGATTTTAATTTCCCTGATGGCTAGTGATGTTGAACGATTTTTCATGTGTTAGCCATTTGTATGTCTTCTTTGGAGAAGTGTCTGTTCATGTCTTCTGCCCATTTTTGACTGGATTACTTGTTTTGTGTGTGTTGCGTTTGAGAAGTTCTTCATAGATCTTGGATACCAGCGCTTTATCTGTATGGTCATTTGCAAATACCTTCTCCCATTCCCTGGGTTATCTCTTAGTTGTTGACTGTTTCCTTTGCTGTGCATAAGATTTTTATCTATGAAGTCCCAGAAGTTCATTTTTGCTTTTGTTTCCCTTGCCTTTGGAGACCTGTCTTGAAAGAAGTTGCTGTGGGCTGATTTCAAAGAGGTTGCTGCTAGGATTTTGATGGATTCCTGTCTCACATTGAGGTCTCTCATCCATTTTGAGTTTATCTTTGTGTATGGTGTAAGAGAATGATCCAGTTTCGTTCTCCTATATGTAGCTGTCCAATATTCCCAGCACCATTTATTGAAGAGGCTATCTTTTTTCCATTGGATATTTTTTTCCTGATCTGTCAAAGATTAGTTGACCATAGAGTTGAGGGTCCATCTCTAGAGTCTCTGATCTGTTCCATTGGTCTATGTGTCTGTAAACGTGGCAAACAATGCTGTCTTGGTAATCACAGCTTTGTAATATAGCATGAAGTCAGGCAACATGATGTCCCAGCTTTGTTTTTCTTTTTCAACATTCCATTGGCGATTCACAGTCTTTTCTAGTTCCATACAAATTTTAGGATTGTTTGTTCTAGCTCTTTGGAAAAAGCCAATGGTATTTTAATAGGGATGGCATTGAAAGTATAGATTGCCCTAGGCAGCATGGACATTTTAACAATGTTTATTCTCCCAATCCATGAGCATGGAACATTTTTCCATCTATTTGTGTCTTCCTCTCTTTCTTTCATAAGTGTTCTGTAGTTTCTAGAATATAGATCCTTTACCTTTTGGGTTAGGTTTATTCTTAGGTATCTTAAATGATTTTTGATGCTGTTATAAGTGGAATCAGTTCCCTAATTTCTCTTTCTACAGTTACATTGTTAGTGTGTAGAAAAGCCACTGATTTCTGTGCATTGATTTTGTATCCTGCCACATTAATGAATTGCTGTATGAGTTCTAGTAATTTGGGGGTGGAGTCTTTTGGGTTTTCCACATAAAGTATCATGTCATCTGTGAAGAGAGATGGTTTGACTTCTTTGCCAATTTGAATACCTTTTATTTCCTTTTGTTGTCTGGTTGCTACTGCTAGGACTTCTAGTACTACGTTGAACAATAGTGGCAAGAGTGGGCATCCCTATCATGTTCTTGCTCTTAAGGGAAAAGCTCTCAGCTTTTTCCCATTGAGGATGATATTCGCTGTGGGCTTTTCATAGGTGGTTTTTATGAAATTGAAGAGTGTTCCATCTATCCCTACACTCTGAAGAGTTTTAATCAGGAAAGGATGCTGTATTTTATCAAATGCTTTTTCTGCATCAATTGTGAGGCTGATATGGTTCTTGTCTTTTGTTTTATTAATGTGTTCTATCACATTGATTGATTGATTGGTGAATGTTGAAGCACCCAGGAATAAATCCCACCTGGTCGTGATGTATAATCCTTTTAATGTACTGTCAGATGCTTTTGGCTAGGATCCTGTTGAGTATTTTGGCATCCATGTTCATTAGGGATATTGGTCTGTAATTCTCCTTTTTGATGAGGTCTTTGCCTGATTTTGGGATTGGGGTAATGCTGGCCTCATAGAACAAGATTGGAGGTTTTCCTTTTGTTTCTATTTTTTGAAACAGCTTCAGTAGGATAGGTATTATTTCTTCTTTAAATGTTTGGTAGAATTCCCCTGGGAATCCATCTGTTCCTGGACTCTTGTTTCTTGGGAGGTTTTTGATTACTGCTTCAGTTTCTTTACTCGTTATTGGCCTATTCAGATTGTATATTTTTTCCTGTTCCAGTCTTGGTAATTTATAAGTTTCCAGAAGGGCATCCATTTCTTCCAGGTTGCTTATTTGTTAGCATATAGTTACTGGTAATAATTTCTAATGATTGTTTCTAATTACTTGGTGTTAGTCATAATCTCTTCTCTTTCATTCATGATTCATTTGGGTCCTTTCTCTTTTCTTTTGAATAAGTCTGGCCAGAGGTTTATCGATCTTATTAATTCTTTCAAAGAACCAGCTTCTGGTTTTGTTGATCTGTTCTGTTTTTCTGGTTTCTATTTCATCTCTGCTCTAATCTTCATTATTTCTCTTCTTGTGGTTGTTTTAGGTTTTATTTGCTGTTAGTTCTCCAGCTCCTTTAGGTTTAAGTTTAGCTTGTGCATTTGGGATTTTCCTAG
This sequence comes from Lontra canadensis, assembly GCF_010015895.1. Lineage (NCBI taxonomy): Eukaryota > Metazoa > Chordata > Mammalia > Carnivora > Mustelidae > Lontra > Lontra canadensis. Next base: position 6,673,909 of record NW_022631079.1, read on the forward strand.
TTTTTTGAGAGAGGCTTCGATGACTGCATAGTTAGGATCACCTTCGCAGTATCCCATAGGTTTTGGACTGATAAATTGTTCTCATTGGTTTCCATGAATTGCTTAAGTTCTAATTTGATTTCCTGGTTGACCCAATCATTCTTTAGCAAGAGGCTTTTTAACTTCCAAGTGTTTGAATTGCTTCCAAATTTTTTCTTGTGATTGAGTTCCAGTTTCAAAGCACTGTGGTCTGATAACATTCTGGGAATAATCTCAGTCTTTTGGTATCAGTTGAGACCTTAATTGTGACCCAACATGTGGTCTGTTTTGGAGAAAGTTTCATGTGCACTCGGGAAGAGTGAGTTTTCTGTTGTTTTAGTGTGGAATGTTCTGCAAATACATACAAAGTCAATCTGGTCTGATGTGTCATTCAAAGCTCTTATTCTTTTTGTTTTTATTTTTATTTTTGTTTAATTTCTTTTCAGTGTTCCAGAATTCATTGTTTATACACCACACCTAGTGCTCCATGCAATCCGTGCCCTCCACAATACCCACCACCAGGCTCACCCAACCTTCCACCCATCCCCCAAAAACCCTCAGTTAGTTTCTGAGAGTCCACAGTCTCTCATGGTTCATCTCCTCCTCCAATTTCCCCAAACTCCCTTCTCCTCTTCGTTTCCCCATGTCCTCCATGTTATTCCTTATGTTCCACAAATAAGTGAAACTATATGATAATTGACTCTCTCTGCTTGACTTATTTCAATCAGCATAATCTCCTCCAGTCCCGTCCATGTTGATAGAAAAGTTGGGTATTCTTTCTTTCTTTTTTTTTTTTTTTAAGATTTTATTTATTTGACAGAGATCACAAGTAGGCAGAGAGGGGCAGGGCAGAGAGAGAGGAGGAAGCAGGCTCCCTGCTAAGCAAAGAGCCCGACATGGGGCTCAGTCCCAAGACCCTGGGATCTGACCTGAGCTGAAGGCAAAGAATTTAACCCACTGAGCCACCCAGGTGCCCCAGGTATTCATTCTTTCTGATGGAGGCATAATACTCCACAGTATATATGGACCACATCTTCTTTAGCCATTCATCCATTGAAGGACATCTTGGTTCTTTCCATAGTTTGGTGACTGTGGCCATTGCTGCTATGAACATTGGGGTACAGATGGCCCTTCTTTTCACTACATCTGTATCTTTGGGGGTAAATACCCAGTAGTGCAATTGCAGGGTCATAGGGTAGTTCTATTTTTAATTTCTTAAGGAATTTCCACACTGTTCTCCAAAGTGGCTGTACCAACTTGCGTTCCCCTTTCTCCACATCCTCTCCAACACTTGTTGTTTACTGTCTAGTTAATTTTGGCCATTCTAACTGGTGTAAAGTGGTATCTCAGTGTGGTTTTGATTTGAATCTCCCTGATGACTAATGATGATGAACATTTTTTCATGTGTCTGATAGCCATTTGTATGTCTTCATTGGACAAGTGTCTGTTCATATCTTCTGCCGAGTTTTTGACATGATTATCTGTTTTGTGTGTGTTGAGTTGGAGGAGTTTTTTATAGATCTTGGATATCAGCCCTTTTTACTGTCATTTGTGAATATCTTCTCCCATTCCATGGGTTGCCTCTTTGTTTTGTTCACTGTTTCCCTTACTGTGCAGAATCAAAGCTCTCATTTCTTTATTGGTCTTCTGCTTAGACTCTCCATTGCTGGGAGTGGTGTGTTGAGGTCTCCTGCTATTAATGTATTATTATCAGTATGATTCTTAATTTTGGTTGGCAGTTGGCTTATATAGTTGGCTGCTCCCATGTTAAGGGAATAGATATTTACAGTTGTTAGGGAAGACCCTTTAAGTATGACATATAGTGTCCCTCTGCATCTCTTACTACAGTATTTGGTTTAAAATCTAATTTGTGTGATATCAAAATTGCTACCCCTGCTTTCTTTTGAGGTCCATTGGCATGATAAATGGGTCTCCATCCTCTCACTTTCAATCTGGAGGTGTCTTTAGTTTCAAAATGAGTCTCTTGTAACTTGCGTATGGTTGGGTCCTGTCTTTTTATCCAGTCTGCAACCCTGTGCTGTTTCATGAGACCATTTAGGCCATTCACACTGAGGCTAACTATTGAAAGAGATTAATTTAGTACCACGATATTGCCTGTAAAGTCCCTGTTTCTATAGATTGTCTTTGTAAATTTCTGGTTTATGTTACTCTTGGGCTTTTCTTTTATAGAGTCCCCCTTAAAATTTCTTGCAGAGCTGGCTTGCTAATCACATCTTCTCTCAGTTTCTGCCAGCCCTGGAAGTTATTTATCTCTCTGTCTATTCTGAATGACAGACAGCCTTGCTGGATAAATATTCTTGGCTATATTTTTCTTATTTAGTACCCTGAATATGTCTTGCCAGCCTTTTCTGTCTTTCTAGGTCTCTGTGGTTAGGTCTAACATTATTCTGATGTTGCCCCCTCGATATGTAAGAAATCTTTTCCCCCTAGCTGATCTCAGGATAACTTCTTTGGTTCTGAGGTTTGTAGTTTTACTGTTATATGCTGGGATGCTGGTCTATTTTTTATTGATCTTGGTAGGGGTCCTCTCTGCCTCTTGGACACAACTGCTTATTTCCGTACTCAGATTAGGGAAGTTCTTGGCTATAATTTGCTCAAATATACCTTCTAGGCCTTTCTCTCACTCTCTAGCCACCTCCTCAGAGATCCCAATAATTCTGACACTGGAAAGTTTCATGGTGTCATTGATCTGTCTAAGTCTGATCTCATGGGCTTCTAGCTATTTATCCCTGTCCTCCTTGGCTTCTTTCCTTTCTGTCAATTTATCTTCGAGATCACGAATTAGTTCTTCTGTCTCATTTACCCTGGCTGTTACAATATCCAGTTTAAACTGCATCTCATTCATGCTTTTTTAAGTTTGGTCTGATTAGGTCTCATTTCTACGCTCAGAGATTCTATATTGTCACCAGTAGTTTTCTCAAGCCTAGCTATTGACTTCATAATTGCTGTCCTGAAGTGTCTCTCTGACATCTTGTTTATATCCATATCCATTAGGTCTGTGGCAGAAGCCATCATCTGTAGTTCTTTTCTTTGTTGGGAGGTCCTCCTCCTCGTCATCTTGTTGAGGGATGATTGAAGGAATGTACAGAGTCCAAAATATCAACCATGACTCAAGCAAGATGCACCCTGGGAAAATCCAGAGTGGTTGGAAGCCACTGCTGAAAAGACAAAGCAGAAGAAACACACAGCACAAGAATAAAATTTATAAAATTTAAAAAAAATTTAGAAAGAAATTAAAAATTTAAAGAAGGGGGCCTAGGGGCTGGGGGGGCTATAATCTCTCAGTGTGGACAAAGTCGGGTGTTTCAGTTGTTCCCGGGTGTAATTTGTTCTGTTTGTTAGAGGTCTCTACTTGCCAAATTACAGGTAAAGTAAAACTTGTGTATCTAATATATAAAAGAGAAATAAATAGGGAATAGGGAAAAAAAGGAGTATAATGAAGTATATACCCAAAAAATAGGTGGAAAAGTACAAGTTAAAAGCTACTATGAAGGATGATATAGTAAACATCTAGTTGAAATGACAAAAAGGTAAAAAGAAAAATCATAGAAGAAGCATAAGAGGAAGAATAAAAAGAAAACAGTTGTATCTGAAAAATAAGCTGTGAGGCAACAACTAGACCTCAATATACTATTTTCCCCTGGTGTTTACACCTTTATAGGAACCACAGGATTGTCGTTCTCTTGTTCTTCCAGACTGTCTTCTGGGGAAAGGGCCTGCCGCACCATTTCTCAGTAACTCTGCTTGAGCAGAGTTGCCCTGCCCCGTGTGTGTTTGGTGGGGACAGGCTGGGCTCCATGGAAACCGGTTTTTTGAGCTTTTGTTCCCTTGCAGTTTTCCACACCTCCTCCCAGGGTCTGAGCAAAAACGGCTGCACCCAAACCTCTGTCCAGAGCAGAGAAATCGCAGTCTGTTCTTGTCACTAAACCCTCCAAAACTGTCTCTGTTTCCGTATGTGTCCCTGAAAACCACCACCTCCCATAGTGCATACCCACAGCGACTCTGTCAGAGGTCGTCCCAGGGACCCAGGCATGTCCTGGCCCTTTGTGTTTCTAAAACCGCGAGCGGCCCCAGCCCCAGGTTCACACGCACACCTGCAGCGCCTAGATCTGCCTGAGCTGCTCTAAAGCCCTGCCCAGCTGCTACCATGCTGCGAGTTTTCATCCAGTCCCGGTGTGTAGGCCATTTTTGTGCTCCTGTGTTGTATTGCTTTACCGGTGCCAGCTTATGGCAGCTCCCTTCCTGTTCTGTTTATCTTTCAATACATCCACAGAATCAGGACTCCACCCTTCCTACCTTGGGACAGGTGGTGTTTTTCTGCTTGTAGAGATCCAGATATATATTCTTACATCTCAGGCTGATTTCATGGTTGTTCAGAATGGTTGGTAGATATCCAGCTAAAGTTAGGGGACCAGTTGATACTCCTCTGCCATCTTGCCTCCCTGTCTTGGATTAAAATTGATGCTAAGTTTCTTATCTCAGAAATAGCTGCATTTAGTGGTGTACTCTGAAACCAGCTATTCGTTTGATAATCACTTCCAGAATTCTCCTTATCACAGACACAGAATGTCAGTGAGCACTGGTGACATTTCATCAAAGCTTTTGAAACTAACTGCTTTCCAGTTTCATTTTTGCTGGGTCATAAGGAACCTGTTATTTTTCAAACCATTCTGGCCACAATAGGAGAAAGATTAAATGGAAACCTGGCCCAGCTCTGCCACTAACCAGAGCTATGACATTTAACCTACCTAGATTGCTCAGCTGAAACATAATTGCTCAAATCCTTTCCGGCTCTAACATTCTAGAAAGCCTCAAATATTATACATACAAGGAAAGTGGTGCTTCCACTGCTCACTATTTCTGTTCTGAGTTGTGACATTATAAATTCTCTATGCTTTGGGGAACATGGAACTTGAAGGACCTACTTAGCTACCTGTTTAATACTTGCATTAGCACACAATTGAATATTATGGGTCTAGATGATATGGTAAGTTCAGACCTTGTCCTATTAAGGAATGTGTTATTATTTATGGCCATTAACAAACCTGGGTGCCATGCATGCACTTGGCCCAACATGGACACACTCCTTTTCCAGCTTCTGTCTTAGGTATTGCAGACTGATGGACAGAAATGTCACCAGTAAGAGGACAGGGAGGTCTTCCTTTTCACCACACAATAGATGCTGTAAAATAATTTGGAGAATGTCCAGAGCTTTCCATGTCAAGTTACACCAGGCTTAGGTAAATACATTAAACACATTTTTTTAAAGTTCCTCTTTACTGTGTCCAGAGTAAATGAGGCACTCGCCACACTGATAGCCACCCAAAACCCTTCCAGCAGTGGGTGGGGAGCATATTGGTTTATTCACCCAGAAAATTGGAATTTAAGAAATATGAGCATTATCCCAGTTAAGCAAAATGAAATGAAAAGCAATATGAAAAAAAGTATCATTTTCATAGATACACTTTTACAGTCAGGAAGAAAGAATTTGCATTACAATATGTCTTTTACATGAGGTTTTGAGGGGCTAAGAACTGCTGCTTGCACGTGAGAAATTATGAGCATCAGTCCAACAACTAAGTACCATTTAGTGCATTTGGAAAACTTAAAACTGTGATTCCAAATTTGTTTGATGGAGACATGTTTCTGCAGGATCGAGACATGTTTCTGCAGGTGGTGGGGAGGAGGAGAAAAATAAGAATGGCAGAAAAAGGTCTGTGAGTGTTCAAATGGAAATATGCAGACATGATAACATCTGTTGGGAAGGTCTGAATATTTGTATAATACAGAATCTCTAAAGGGATTCTGGAGGTTGCGGTAGGCAGCCTGAGTTTAATCAGAGAAGTGGAGAGCCTCATTGATTTCTATGACATTTCCTGGGAGAATTAATAATGCTGATACGGAAAAGCTTCCTCTTCCCTTGAGGCCTTGAGAAGGGAATGGAGAGGTGACCACCTTTCAGTGTTAGCCATGATGATGCTGGGCAGTGGGTGGCTTTCTAAAGTGGCTGGCTCTGCTCCCTTACTCTTTAACACTGATGCCCAGAGTCCGCGGGTAGAGGGAAGCTTCCTTTCCAGAGTTTGGCTTTTTTCTTGCTTCTCTGTGAGCACCATCACCTTCCCAGGCACTAAAGCCAGGAGCAATTAATTAAGGGAGTGAACAGTTCTGCAAAATCCAGGCCAGGTGATGACTAGGGATTTGTTCACTCACCTCTCACCTGTGCTGTTGTTTTATATCAAATCTGCCTTTGCCTTATAAATAGAAGACCTGAATCTATCAGCAGATTTTATGTCCTGGAGAAATACTTACTCCTCCTTGCTGTATGCTTCCTCTGCTGTGTTTCGTGTCAAAGGGGAACGTGCTTCCTGATGTTTTATGGAACTGATCTATTTTATTCAGACTCCTCAGAATTTAAGAGCACCTCCTTAGGCAGGCTCAGGAGTTCCCATGGTGTGGCCAAATTGGTTCCATTCTTTCTCCCAAATAAAAGTGATACCAAAAGACAAATGCAAAATCTAGGTACCACAGCCCTCATGTTGTGTCAGTAAGGTGACAAATGGTAACCCACCAGTGCTTGGCACACAGTGTGTTCATTTAGTGTTTGAGTGTTTAATACACCACTTCCTAGTATACCAGTCCTCTTTCATATGAAGGCAGGAAGTGAGCCCCTACTATTACAGGGAAGCAAATTTGCCCTGAGCAAGGAAGAACCTTTTAGAATGAGAGCTATGTAAAGTTTAAAATCATTTGGGAGAGTGCTTTTTCTGTCGGTGGTGTTTAAGGAACTCAGGATGGCCCCAAGTCAGGGAAATGACAGGGGTGGAGTGAAGTGATTCAAACTGCCTGCTGACTCTGAGGTTCTGTAATCCTAAAGCAGGGGACTTGTCAGCCACCTGGAAATCTGCAGGTGTTAAAGACTGTAGGGCAGGGTTTGCATTGCCCTTAGACTAAACCCCCCTCAGGTTATTATAAAGCCTCCCCACCGTAAGTGAAATGGGAAAAGAAGAGAGTGAGAATGTTAGTTAAATAGTTTAATCAGAGCAGTTTTACAATTCTAAAATTAACAAGCAGACTTGTAATAAAAGAGCTCCAATGTTTGCAAAATGATCTTGCTTCCATTCTGAATCTCTTTTTTATTTGTAAAGATAAGCATTACATTTAAAAGGACTCGAAATGGAGTAATTGATAATTATCATCCATGTTTTTTGATGCAACTGATGAAATCCCTGAATGGATATTGCTTCAGCTTTGATATTAAAAAAATGGCCTGACAAGAAGTCCTTAATCAGCAACTGATCACAGGTGGCCAAAAGAAAGAGAAAAACCCAAAACTACTGTCAAGTTCATAATGTATCACATTGTTGGTGGATGACACTGGCTCCAAATATACAAGTAAGCCCACGACACTTTATTACTATGAATATAATTATCATGAAAGTTCTCTCACGTTGATCAACTTGCTTCTGGAGGTTTTCTTTGTTCTTTTAAACTTGCATAATAAACATGCAATGAATTATTTCTTTTGAAAGTATATTTTTTGCAGTCTTTTTGTTTTCATACAAAGATTTCATAAAGTTGCAGTGTTGCATCAGAGCATTACCAAAATAAGAGCGGGAGCACATGGGGAGGGTAAATGTGAATTTAGCGAATGAGAAGAGCCTCCTCTAGTCCTGAGACAGGCCACCCGTCTTTTTTTTTTTTAAAGGTGCACACAAACTGCTTTTCTTACCCTCCCCAACCAGAGAAAAGAATGAAGAAAAAAAAAAAAAAACACAAAATCAATCTAAGAAAAAAAAATCGACATAAAGAAAATAAAGATGTTTTTTCATGCACATATCTTCTGCATAGCTCAACCCACATATAGTAAGGCACTATTTCCCTTCGTAACTGGTGTCCACGGCAATCTCTTAAGTGCTACAGTGCTCTGTGACCATCAGAGAGTTCCTTTCAGGATGGTGAAATAAAGAGGCCGGATGAGTGTGGCTGTTATGCTTCTCTGTGACTGTCCCAAAGCTCAAGGGGACTTCCAGGAGTCTTGGAAGGAAATTGGTCTGTTGGCATTATGATCGAGAGTGTCTGAAACAGTGTTCTTTCCACAGTTCCTAGTTTGTCTGTGTAGGAGTTTAGGTTATTCTTCAGTCTTTATTCTCAAAGAAAATACAGAAGGTGGGGGGAAAAGCATGGTCAGGTCTTCAGAAACAGAGTTCACTGCTCCCAGAAAGAAGAGAATGCTGACAATTCACAAATTCAGCAGGATGTTTCCAGGAGAGCAGAGACAGAGGGAGAGAGACCGAGACAGAAAGAGTGAATGTGTATGTTTTGGTTTTGAGAGGTGATCGGAGTCTGAGTTTAATTTAGCTGGTCCTCATACTGTTTCCGGAAACAGTCCCCTGCTGGGAAAAATTCCCAGCACCTTTCTTGATACATCTTCCAGACATAAGATTCCTGGAAAAGTAAAGGAAATGTATTAATATCAGGTTTTTCCCCCCAAATCTGGGCATCACCACAAAACAGAAGACAGAAAGAAACGCAAATTTGTTGCATGTATATATCTAGGTAATTGTGTGATTATGCATAATTTACATGATTGGAAAAGCCCATATTCATTTAGAGTGTTCTTAACCATACCAGACCTCACTTCTATTAATAATCAGTCTTCATCTGGACCATAATCTAATTATGATTAAAAGAACTCTTAAAATTATATACCACAAATAAGTTTTTTTAAAGACATTACTATTAATTGTATCCTTCAAATTCAAACTATTAACAACTGGAGGCAAATATCTGCAGAGGGAGAATTTCAAATACTTAAGGAGAACCTTAGACATTTCATACAAAATTATTTTTAACTGACCCTCATAATGTGGGTTGAAGTTCATCTGAAATCATCTGCTGATTAAGCAATCACAAAGACATTATACTTAGCAAATCCCAAACTCAGCATGTTGAGCTAATAAAAGCTTAAAATTTTTATGTGAACTTACAATTTTACCCTTTCTACAAAGGCGATTTTTGGACACTCATCCAGGATAACAGGAATTTCTTTAGTAATACTACGACTAATATCTGAAAGTAATTCCAACTCTTCGTATTTCATGCACACATATGCCCACCGTGTATGGATTCTCTGTCACTTCTTTCAGAAGATGGTGTGTGGTCACTGTTTACCTACCTGTCCTGTGTGCTCTGTTTCATCTTTGTTTATGAGATACATCAGAAAAAACCTACAGATACAGAGAGACTAATCAGAAATGGATGGAATGGAAATGTCAAATACACAGATAATTCTGATTGGGCTACAAGCTATCTCTTCACTCTGTCGGGAGGCCAAAGAAATGGAACAAATGGCAAGGCAAAAAAACCAGCCAACCAACCAAACAAACATGCCATGGGAACCAAAAACTTAACCTTTTTTAAAAGTTTTTTTTTTCAGAGGAGCTAAAATGTGTGCACAGATCATGTTATTCCTCTTGAGAGCTGCTATCTGCCACGCTTGGTGCCATATCCCACCTTCAAGGGTATCCATATTTATTCACTCAGGGGCCAGGAATCCCAGTCCCCACTTAGAGAACCAGGGATCAAAAAGTTTAAATAACTTGCCAAATGCCTCAAGGCTGTGAATTCCAAAGCCTGCTTTTTTTTTTTTTTTTTTTTTCTTCCCTTTTTGCTACAATGCTACTCTGCATCTCTTCTGTTTGATACTAAAACTGGGTTAGAAAGTAAGAATTCTATTTTACCAAACCGCAGTTTGGGCTAGTTGTAAGCAATAGATTTCTGTGTGTTTTGTTTTTTTTTAAATGAAGCTTTTGACTCTGTTAAAATATAGTGCCTAAAGAGATAATAGTGCCTCAAGAGATCTGTAGGTTCTCAGAAAAGAAAAATGGAGATTTATAGATCTCTAGGAAGCAGCTGGAGTCTTCCTACTTGAAATGGGAAACATGGCCAATGCTCTCTGAGAGGCTAAGCATGTATTCCACTTATTCGAATTTTTCCATCTTTCCATTTCATGTTCTAGAAGGTATCGTTCACATGAATGGCTGCAAGTTCTTTTCTTAGGTGTACCTCCTCTTGGGGACAAGAGAACCACTAGCTGTGGGTCTTTCTCTCAAAGCCTGAGCCCAGTTGTATAAAGAAAAGGAAGCCATAGCTCTCTTCTGTTCCTGAGAGACAGGGAGAGGCTGAAGAGTCCGAGACAGGCACACTCACAGGTAATTGGCCAGATTGTGTTCCTGTAAAGTGTGAGTTTCAAAGCCGTGTGGTACTGTGTCGAAGTAATCGTTGCCTATCCCACAGATAAAGCATTTGGTCTAGAAGACAAAGGGAAATATTAAAATGTCAGATATCAAAAAGCAAAACAAAGGAACACACAACTCCCCAATGGGGCAGCTGTTTGGTTTACTCTGTATTGTATAAGGTCATGAGGGAAGACTGTGCTAAGCACATGAGTATTAATGTAACTGTGGCCTCAAGATACAGCCCTGTATCTTGCTGGAGGCTTAAAGGACATAGGTACCAGCGACAAGTAACAGATGGAGAAAGAAGGGTCCATAATGATGGTGGTAAAGCTCTGTCTTTTCCTTATTTTCTCTCCCCCAAGTGAGAATGCCCAAGACTTAGCGATCACTCTTGTTCATGACATTGACTGAAATTAGGTAGGTAGGTGTGTCCTCAACGAAGACCACAAACTTGGTACCTACCTGAACAAAGTCTGATGACCCAGGGGAGAAAGGTACAGATGACTCACATTTGGGGAGGGCCAAATCAAATACCAGGCTGTGGGGTGTTCAGTCCACGCCTGAGAAGGTCTGCCGTGTGCCAGGCACCGTGCTAGATACAGAATTAACCAGTGAACAGGTACTGGGGTAACTTTCTACTCTAGAGATAGGATGCTGCTCCTTCTGCTCCCTGCTCGTTCGCACCGCATCTCTTAGAGCGGCACCTGCTTAGGTCTGCCATCCACGGGACTGGCATGCAAGACCCCCCAAGAAGCAGGCTTTCTGTTTTATTATTAGAATTTTTTATGTATCAACTGGAGTGAATTTAATCATTGTGGCCTTCATGTGGCTCCAGATGCTCATCTTCCTTGCAAATTAGAAACTATTTAATATCACTAAAGGCATATTTACGATGCCTTAGATTTTAGGGCCTCGACTAGAGGTGATTTAAGATAATTTATTGAATTCTCTCTGCCTTATTGATCAACGACTGTGGACAGCGATAGGCCACATTCAGCAGTAGGTCTTTACGGCACTCGATGGGCTCACACATGACAGCTCACCCATGGACTTGCCCTTCCTCTGTTACCTCTCGTAGTTACTCTGGGTGTAACTGAGCCACCATCTGTCTGGTAGCTCACGCTGGAATTCTGGGAATCGTTCCCGCTTGCTCCAAACCCCTTGTCCTCTGCATCTTGCCAATCACCCACTTGTCACACCGACTCCAAAGTACTGCTTGAATCCGTTCTGGCTCCTACATCTTTGATTTCTTCAGCAGGAGCCTCATAATCTCTGCCTGAAAAAAATGCTCACAGCCCACTTCTCTGGCCCTGATCTTCCCAGTTGCTAATGTACTCCCTACGTTTTAAGCCATAGTAATCTTTGCAAAATGTAACCCCCCCCCCCCCGTAACCTGCTTAAAACCCATTTCTGGTTTTCCACAGCCTCTAAGTTCTATAAAGTTCTCCTCTGAGTTATTAGAAAGGACTCAACATAGGGCTCTGCAGTTGCCTGCTTACTTGTCAGTGAATCCATCATTTTGAATGGGTGGTTCTCCCTCTCCTTGAGGGGTTGATGGTGCCTTATTACTTTGCACACACCTGGAGCCCCACAGTTCCCGCCTAGCAAACTGGTCAGTGGTATGCACTGCCTGGATCGGAAGCAGGCTAAGGCAGTCCCCTGTTGCTTATGTCTTCCACCTACTTTCTCCCACATTTATGAATCTTGGATAAAGACAGTAGGGGAGACAAGTGCCCACAGCAACAAAGCCGAGTCAGCCACAGAAAGACTCACCTCCATGTCTTCTTTGACTTGCTCCTGTTGGTCTCTTAGTTCTCCAAAAGCATCGATAATTAAACCTAGTGTTCAATAAAAACACACTCTAATCTTTATCAACCAGAGAAGAATAATTAAATTCACAGCCCCTTGGCTAATCCTTCCAAGGACAGGGAAAATGTACAGCCATGCCGGGAGAGGTTCAGTGTGGCACAGGTTGTGAGCACACACCCGATACTCCTCCCAGGGCAGCAGCCTTCTCTCTGGGGGCAGGAAAGGGGTTTCAAAATGAAGGGACAGAGCAGGAAAAACCCTTTGTTACCTTGGCACACAGAGGATAGGTTTCCTGCTACTTCACTGTGAGAAAGAGCACTTGTGATTTCTGGTTGGAAAGTGCCAAAAACTCCACTAATGAGATTTTCGAGTACCAATTTGGAAATCAAACATTACCATATTAACTGAGGAACGTGCCTCAAATCATTCTTTTCACAAATTCCTGACAGATAAACTCACTAGCACATTATTAACCGTGTCAGCCAGAAATTTACTGCCCTGCGCTATTTTCCCTCAGACCCTTTTCCTTCTGGGACTCACGGGCTGCACCTCTTCCAAGGGATTTATGAGTTTGCTCTCTTATAAAACACATCATTGTTACACTCAATGAAGACAGGATGGACTATGAATCCTTTAAACTTGTTCGTGTATTTTACTGGAAAAAAATTACAGTACCGTTTTGTGCCTGTACGACCTGGAGGATAATATCATGTTCACAGACATTTAATTCAAGCCAGGATCAATGGATGAACAGAAAGAGGTAAGTAAGAGTGATTTTTCTGAGGGAGGAAAACACCACATCGCAAGCGTCCCTGGAGTGAAGGGAAGAACTGGGGGGTCAGTATGGCATTCAGCTTTTAAGTGAGGGCTCTGGGGCCAGACACCCTGCCTGGGTTTGGATTCCAGCCCTGACACTTCTTAACTGTGTCCTTTGGCCAAGTTACTTAGACTTGTTATGGCTCAGTTTCTGGAAATGTAAAAACCACATTCTCACTGGGTGTGTGAGGGTAGAGTTCATACCTGTGGCAGGCACGTAACAGATACCCAACAATGGTAGCCTTAAGATTATTTAGGAAGCACAATCTTGAATTAGGTACTATCTGGATACTTGTGTATAAATATCACTTCTTTTAAAAGAAAAAAAAATTTTCAATCATCTACTGTAGCTTAGAGATTTATATAATTTGCATCTGAAAGATCCAAAGGAGTTAAACTGCTCACCCACCCAACACTGTGTCAGTAAGTGGCAGGGCAGAGAGTCAAACTGAGGGAAGTGCTTCTTTTATCAGGTTATGGGAAAAGAGCCCCATACCCACCTTCCCCTACACCCAGGGTCCCATGCTTTTTTGATTTTCCTTCTACAGACTTTGAAGGAAGAAATCCTGAAAGGAAAAATTCTATTTGGCTTATGCAGAGAGCACTTGACATTCCTACCCCACCTTAATGTTAACTTAAACAACAGGTGGCTCAAATTCTAGATCCTCTGGTGCTTCAGTGAAGACAATGCTTACCTTGTATTATGGCCAAGAGAATGACAATCACGAAGAAGAAGAAGGTGATGTCAAAGATGATTCGATAGATCTCATATTCATCGCCTGCTGGGTCTTCGATTTCATCACCGATCCCTCCTCCAGCACGTACCCCGACATACATGTGGAACATATAGCACTGGAAAGGAGAGAACGGTCACTGCTTGAGGAACACTGCAAACCTAAGATTCTCCCTCTAGTTCCTAATCCTCACTCTGGAAGTGGTGAGAACCTTTGCATTCTACGTTGCGTCTTTTTGTTTCAGTATCTGTGATTGTGACGCAAATACTTGGCTCCTACACTCCGCTGCCTTTTAAACAAAACCCTGCACTGCACACTCTGCTTAGCACCTTCTGTCACACTTTGCGGAGAATGAAAAATACCTCACTAGCATCTGGCATAAGGTGATCCTATTAAGATCACATTAAAGTCCACAAATCTATGTTTAATCACTCTGTTCATGTTTTTAGCATAATAGACATAGGGAGGAGGAAGTAAAAGTAAGTGTATAATCGGATGGAATCTCAGAAATTTAAACTAGAAAAAACCAAACTCCATAACCCTCAACATCCCCTCATCTGTCATGTGTGGAATGTGATGCTGAAATTTTTCTACTCGAACGTGAATAATAATGAAGAGAGGAGAGGCAGGGAAGAAATAACAGCTCATTGTTTAAAGTGTGAAATATTAAAGCAACCAGTAATAAGTACAGCTTCAAGTGCCTGCTGCAGAACAGGGAGGGGTTTCTCAGCATCAGCCCGGTTGACATTCTGGGCCAGATCACTCTTTGTGTGGGGTCTGTCCTATACGTCATAGGATATTTTTTTTTCATCATGGGATATTTTAAAAGGATCTCTAGCCTCCACCCACTCAATGCCAGTCGCACCCCATCCTGCAGATAACCAAAAGTGTCTGCAGACATTGCCAGGTGTCCCCTGGGGGGCAAAATCAGAACAGTTGAGAATCAGTGGCTGTAAGCATCCATGGTTGATCTTTATTCAGGGTAATTTCATACTCTCCATGTTGGGGCCTCAGATACAGTGACACTTAACCCCTCTCTGGTGATCAGTCATGGCTCCCAAATACCACCCTCCACCCTAACCATGCCCCTCAGATAAACTATCCCAAATTCTAGATCTTGGTTTGCACATGCTCCTTACCTTGAAAAATCATTCCACGTTTGTTTTTTTTTTCCCAAAGATTTTCAAAGATTTTATTTATTTGACAGATCACAAGTAGGCAGAGAGAGAGAGGAAGGGAAGCAGGCTCCCTGCTGAGCAGAGAGCCCCATGTGGGCTCCATCGCAGGACCCTGAGATCATGACCTGAGCCGAAGGCAGAGGCTTTAACCCACTGAGCCACCCAGGTGCCCCTCACTCTACATTCTTATGCATTCCTTTCATCCCTTCTACCCTCAGTGAATAACCCTCCATGAGACTTTCTTAAACTGTTCCAGACACTCTGATTTACCCAACTGATGTCACCCAACAGTGCAAGACACATTTACCCACTGTCTGCCATAATGAAGGGAGCAAAGGCCTTGAAAGTGTTCTCTTGGGGAAACATCACAATCCCCTGAATTTCTTCTACATTTCTGGCCATTCCTTCTGAGCCTCCTTGGCCACTTCTTCATCTCCCTGTCTTTTCATGAACCAGTGCCCTAGAACTGGGTTCTCTGACCTCTGTTCTTTTAGGACACTTCCTAGGGGAATGTGCCCAGGTTCATACTTAAGTTCTCATCTCTGCGCTAATCACTTAAATACATTTCTGTTTACATCATGGGTCTCCTTCCTGAATTCCATCCAGACTTGTATCTCCAATTCACCTAGTTTTGGTGCTTTATGATCTCTCCCACTCAACTAGGATTGGTTTCATTACAAGAACTATTTTGGTTACTGCTCTATTATCAGTTCCTAGAAGAAGGTCAACACATGATAGGAACTTACAAATCACTTGTGGGATGAACAAGGAGTGAAAAATCATGACTGATCAGTGTTCTCATGGAGACTTCACTGCCTCAACCTATATAAACCTCAGATTCTCAGATCACCTTAAAAAGCACGAACTGCAGTCATAGAACCGGCAGCAAGGGGACACCACAATGCTCAATAGTTCAACAGCTAATAGTGATATAGCTAAAAAGTTTCCTGGGTCAGATGCCTGGAATTTAATGAACAAAATTTTTAAAAAACTGGGTCACTCAGAAAGGAAGTTTGTCAGCCTGGCACACAATGAACAGAGTATATCACAAGGCAGCTCTACACCCACCCCTACCCCTGGCCAACCCAGAACTGTTCTGGAGCTCAGGTATGGGGCCGCTCTTGCAGAGAGGCCTAGAAAGCCAATCTTTAGAGCCCAATGAGACCAGTGGTGCCTAAACTAAACTACGCATCTGTATCACCTACAGGCATAAACACTGGGAATTCCTGGTACTCCCTACTGAACTAAACTCTGGAAGTAAAATTTTGAAGACCATCTCTTAAAAAAATATCCCTCGGGACATTGCATTAATTTCCAATAACTGTCTAAAGCAGTGCTTGAAACTCAGAACAGTGGATCTATAGGAAGAGGAAATTTTATTTTCACTATATACTCTTGCATACTGTTAGGATTATTTTTACCATAAGCATTTTTATTAAGAAAAAAGATCAGGCTGTATATTTTTCTCTAAATCTGTCTTCATATGTGCTTAGTTGTGGGCATGGGAAATAATTATTGCAGCTGCCTACTCTTTACTTAGTGAACTAACATAGGCCATCCTTTCCTGGCTTCACCATACTTAGCCAGGTATGTAACTCCTCTGTGGGATGGAGACTCAGTTCTGACACTCTGCCTGGCTCTGGTCTAGCACTTCTCCATATCCAGTTCTGGCCCTTTGGCTGCCACACTCCTGCTATATCCATATTGGGCCAACAGTGTAACACTGCAATGCCCATCCAGGTTCTGTAATGTCCTAGCTCTCCAAGTCCTGCTTCTTTGACAAGTAGGGGATGAAGATCATCTAGCTCCTTACTTTTAGTAAATCTTGCTAACCAAGACTTTGGATTATAATTTGGCTTCCAATATAGAGTTTGTATTGACATGTGGCACAAACTCTTAACAAGTAGGGTGTTGGTATTCTGACTCATACTTCTGACTCTTAGGAGCCTGGTTAATTTGAGTCTGTCCTCAAATGAACGATTCATTTTTATTTTCTAGACATGCACAGCTGGAGACAAGACCATGGAATGATGCTAAATTACCAAAGTAAGTGTCTACTATTTACTATTCTCAGATTTTCAGATCTCATTCATCTAGCCTCTCCCAGCAATAGCCCAGTCTCTCTACTCGCCTTCATTCTGTGACAACTCTGATGCCAGAAAAGGCATTCACCAGCAATACTTATGGCCATGCTGAAAAGATAAGTAGTCTTAGGGATTTAATTATTTAGGTTTAATAAGATAGTACATTTTAAAAGAATAAAATGCATGGTTCACTTCTGGAATTTTTGATACTGATTTTACCAACCTTAACCTTCACTACCTGCTGAAATAGCAGGTAGATGGCTGCTAGGGTGGACTGTGAGATAGTGTGGTAAACACCCAGAAACATGGGGCTTTCAGGCTTTTAGTTGTCAGGTTCTCATTCTGCTTCTGAAAACAGGAAACCTCTTGTTCAGCTTCCTTTTCATAAAATCAGCTCAAACCTGATCATCAGAGCTTGGAGAATGGGAAGTAATTCCAGGAGACAAACAGATATACTTTGTTCAGAGAATCTGAGTCACAAGGAAGGAGGGTGCCTGGCATTACAAACACTGGACACAGTTGTTAATTCTCAAGATCTACTATTCTATGGCTTCTGTCACCAGTCACTCATTTCAGTGGTTTCATTCCGGAGTTAAGCACTGTTTGCAACAGCTGTAGGAAACACAGGAGAAACAGTTCCTGGTGGATTGGTGAAGATCTTTATAAGATCTTTATCCTGATCCAAAAAATGGGGGTCGGGGGGAAGGCCACGGGGAGAAATAGAGATAGAGACCGAGATTACTTGTTGGGAGAGTAAAATAAGTGATTCAGAATAGTGGCACCCATGTGGCTCAGTCGGTTAAGCACCCAACTCCGGATTTTGGCTCAGGT
This sequence comes from Lontra canadensis, assembly GCF_010015895.1. Lineage (NCBI taxonomy): Eukaryota > Metazoa > Chordata > Mammalia > Carnivora > Mustelidae > Lontra > Lontra canadensis. The sequence continues at coordinate 6,691,638 of NW_022631079.1, forward strand.
CATGATCTTAGGGTCCTGGGATTAAGCCCCATGTAGGACTCCCCATTCGAGCTAGGAGGTCTTTGTCTCCCTCTGCCCCTCCCCTGACTCACTCTGCTTGCTAGCATGCTCTCATTCTCTAAAATGAATAAATAAATCTTAAAAAAACAAAAAAACCTAAGCTGGTTACTTACCTAGGAGTGACTCCTTATCTCAACCACCTGGAAAGTTTTTTGGTTTTTTGTTTGGTTGGTTGCTTTTTTTTTCCCCCCCAAATACACAGGTCTTGACAACTCCCTTATAGTATCTGATTCAGGGGATCTGGGGTCTTCCCACAGACCTATGGATTTGTAAAGAGCTGCCCTGGTGAATCCTGTGTGTCTTGGAAGTTAAGAACCACCCCTTTGGAGATGAATGTCTTTATATATATGTCAAGCCAGTCTCCCTGGCTATCTAGCTAAAATCATCTCTCTACCCAGGACTCTGGAACTTTGGATCATTTTTCACTTTTTCCTCTTACATTCTTGGAGAGGAGGTTCAAATTCTCTCAGGATACTGCTGGCTTAATTAGATTTTCAGGCTCAAAACACCAGGCATGGCCGTGCCTTTTTCCCCTGGTGAGTTGTGGGTACTTACTGCAGGGTATGGGTAATATAGAGAGCACAAACGAATATCGCCCTGACATGTGTTTGTTGAGGCGGCTCATAAAGGTGGGAGGAGCAACAGTCAGCAAAGGTAAACTTTTGGAGCTTTTAAAAGTAATTAAAGAACATTACTCCTGGTTCTGTATATTAGGGACGTTAGGCCTATAGACATGGGAGAAAGTAGGTCATGAATTAAAACTTTTGCATGCTAAAGGAAAACCAATTCCCATTACTATATGGTCTACTTGGACTCTTATTCGCTTCGTTCCAGACCTTTTGCAAACCCCAGTGTCTCAGGTAAAAATTGAAAATGGGGTGGGCCCAGGTGGAACATAAATCAGTATTTAAACTAAGTTATCTGCACTAAATGTAAAACTTACTCTGTAGAGGTTTGCTGAAGGTCAAATAAGCTCATATTATCTCTTGGAATTTGTTAACAAAAAGATGACTAAACTAATAGTTGTCTTTCTCAAAGTTTTCATGGGTAATTGTTAAGATAGCTTTTGAAGTCTTCAGTAACCTGAAACTTTAGTTTTGCTTGGATGACAAATGAAATTAAATTGGTTGGACATCTAGGTCTTTTCGAAATGGGATAAAATGCTAAAGCATTGATTACTGGACATAGTTTTGTGCTTTTGACTTACTGCAAAGAACTAAGGATATTTAAATCTGTTGGTAAACATGTTTTGTGCTTAACTAATTCACAGTTTGATATCTAAAGAATTCTGGTGTAACAGTTTACAATTGGCTACTCCTTAGTCTTCACTGAAGATTAAGGTCTCTAAAGAGTGCAAAATTCTGCTAACTGTAACTAAGACTGATGGAAATAAGGGAATCAACTCTATATGTGGAAAAGTAGGAGATATGTAAGACAGATAAGGAATGGGAATGCATTTTTGTTGAACATAAAAGAAGGTAATTTTGTCCTAAATGAGATGGTTGTTTGGAAAGAAATGGCTTGGGACAAAATCTGAATGCAAAGGAAAGTTGTAGAAAGTTTGTGAAGGGAAATCTTTGGAAATTAATTTTAGATGTGTTCAGGATGGACTAAGATTGAAATGAATGAATTTTAAAGACACTGGTATAAGACTGAAAGTCGGCTTTCGCTCTGTTCAAAAAGACAAAGCATTCTCAACTGTTGTTCTGCTCTTGATAAAAAAAATTCTGCAAATAGTTGTTTGCTTTCCTTCCTGCCTACAAAAACCAGTTTCTGTGTCTTACCTTTATCAGGTTTTAAGGTCCCTGAACTATTTAGGCATGTGCTTTAAAACCTCCTAAGGTTTTAACAAACATCCCCAAGATTTAAATCATGAACAAAGTCTTAATAACTAATTAAGCTTGCTTGTTTGGTATATAATGTTCTAGTTCTGGCTATTAAAGTGTTATGTGTCACAGAATTAGACTTTCCTTGTCTAATTATATCATAGTGAACTTTTCTATCAGATCATTAACAATGTCCATTTCTGAGGGGTTTTTTTTGTTGTTTATAATCGTTCTTACTCTCTGGTAAAATGAGTTTCATTTCAAGGAGAGTCCCATGAAGGACTTTTAGGACAATACAGGTATTCAGTATCTCTAAGATCAGAACTGAAATATTTCCACAGCTAACTAAAGCTGCATTCAAGCTAAACCAGAATAACTAACATGGAACTAAATAAAGAGTTTATAGTGTTGTGACTCTTGTTTGAAATGTTGCTGGTTCTCTAATGTTTGCTCTTCCAGACTAAGGAAACTTTTTCTTAAGATATCTGTGACTTGTAGAAGTGTAAAAATACTCATTTGTAAACAAATCAAAGCATTCAATCTTTCTCTCTACCCATACCCTCAAATTCAAAGGTCTCAGTGAGTATTCTTTCTTCCATGATAATCCTGGTCATTTGCATAAGTTCAGTAAGAATCTGTTCTTGTAACAGGACACCACTGGAAACATGGGTCATTTTACCAAGGCGTTGACTAGAATGTCATATTTGAGAAAGACATGCATAGACTCAGATATGACCCAACAGCTTTAAGGAATTGAGGTTGGCTTTATGAAACCTGGAGCCACAAAGCCCCTAGGAACTGTTGGCCTGATACCTTGCTTACACGTTCCCAGCAGCCTCACCAAGTGGGTAATGAATGTCACTTCCTCGCAGGTGCAGGAACCTCAGGATACTCTGGAGACCTCAGGAAGAGGAATTCCACCCAAATCCACAGTTACTGCAGGCATGTCTGATGGCAAATATTTGACTTGGTTTCTGGCCTAGAGCTACTAAAAGTTCAACCTAGAGATTCCTTATAAAGTTCTAGCAAAGCAGATTCTAAAAGATCTGTATGATCACTCACTGTTCTTGCTGAATTTATGTAAATAATTAGGCCAAGGTTGTTAAAACTGGACTTGTTTTTTCAAATAAACTAGTCCTGGTTTGGCTATCTTTGAAAATGAGGGCTATTTAAGAGAAAAAAATTATTTAAAAAACACCCACCTTCATGATGTTAAATTCTAGATTTGATTGTCTTTAAATTTTGTAGTTTACCTAAGCTAGACAACTGGATGTAAGCTTCACAGAAATTACCACAGTAACTCCTGTATAGATGATCTTTTACTTATTATTCTGTGGGGATAATAACAGAACCCCACGGACACATAATTATTTAAACAGCTGGAAAATGGGATTAATTCCCCAACAATTGTGTAACTCAACTAGCACCCTGACCAATTCTGTGTGGTGTGGATAATGAAATTATTCCCTAAAAGCCAGAGCATATCCCACTCCACAGGATTAACTATGGACTTGTGGAGATAATGGATGGCCCCGCTTCCTTTATGATTGGATTGGATTATGCACTTGGGGATAGCCTTATCTCCTGAGACAAACTTTCTCCCACTTGCCACTGATCCTTTGTAATTAGAATATTAACGTTTTACCTCAAACAAAGAGGTCTCGATGGTATTATTCCTTAGTCACATTTATCCTAGAAGCCACCTCTTTTGAGGTACAGTTGCAAACAAAGGCTTTAGCTAAGCATAAAACAGCCCTCCTGGTAAAAGGAGCCTCAAAGCTCACTATGGGACAGTCCCTGACTATAATGACTTCACGTGGGCAGATGATCCTGACCACACACAGAGACACTTTTTTTTTTCTCCACAGAGACACTTCTTTACTCTCGGTGTTGGATTCATATGCCTCCATCTTTTGTAACTCCCCTATACACTCCCCAGCTGACCAATGTTGACCCGAGTAGGTAGGGACAAATCTATGCCCTATTCAGCAGGAAGAAGTTACAGAAGATGAGACCTTCCGCCTTCAGGAACCTTAAAGATTTAAGGTAAAAAAAATTGTTCAGGGGGAACAAAAGGCAAGAGTCTGTTATTATGGTTCTACGTCAAAAATCATCTATTACCAGTCTCTCAGCACAGAAATCAGAACTAAGGACAATGATTACACCTTAATAAATAAATAAGTAGAGAAGGAAAAAAAGAGAAAGGAAAGGAGGGAGGAAGGAAGGGGGGGAGCCAGCCAAATCTGAAGCATCACCTAGTCTGAAAAACTGCAGCTATAGCGCCACCTGCTGTTAAGTTTGAAACACTGGCAGGTGATCAAGGACCCTGAGAAAACCTAAAATGTTCCTACAATATCCTACGAAACAACCAGAAATAACAAAGGCAGTGGAAGCTTAGCATGATGCCCAGAAAGTAGGGCATGAGTGAAGAAAACCTATCTCAAGCCAACAATACTAGTTCTCCCCTGTGAAGACTAAATGCTAGAGGTGGATGTAAAGGAAGGATTCTCCTTTGAGAAGCACATGAAAGAAATCAAACCTGACCACCTCCTACTCCATCCTTCAGCCTTGCTGCCTGCTTGGTTGTGCTAAGCCGTGACTTCTGATGAGCACTACCATCAGTGATCACTACCATCAGTGATCAGTTACATCTTACGTGTTGTTGGCTTGTTCACGCCTCGCAGCAGGAGTATCAGTAAGAGACAGATTAAAAGGCGTTTTGAGACCTAACACTACAAGAGAAATCTAGGTCACGTGGCCTCTGGTGCGACAGTTCTTAAACACCATCAGCTAGATGGGAGCATGTGCAAAGCTACACAGCCTCTTGTCTGGATGGTCCACTCAAAAGCCGCACATAGTTATGACTGAGCTGTTTGTATCATGGCATTGAGACGTCTTTTGCAAGAACAAACATCTAAGAGGTATCCTTGTGGTGCCCCCAACCTCACCCCAGCCAAAGGCAAGACAGAAAGCTTTAGAGATATAAACACGCACACACAGCTGGTCATAGGTAGTCTCACTTGTACGGGCAGAAACCCCTTCAACCGAGCAAAATCCAGGCTCAGTCTTGAGCCCATAGTTGAAAACATCAAGAAACCTTATTTCTCTACCTTCTCTATACTTACCCCCTGCAATTGGTAAAGGCAGTTAGTTGTCTTCCTAACCGACCTCTTGTTCAAAGCACGTCTGGATTCTTCTCATAATAAGTACATTGGCAAAATTCACAAAAGCAGTAGAAACACATACTGAGAGTGATATTCAAAATGTAGTCATCCAAGGATACCATTAGGATAACTGAACAGGTCAAATCTGACTCATGACATTAGAAGGAGAGACCAAGATATTGCAGGGGACCCATTGTGGTAGGAGGTAGGGGGATGAAGGCCACACTGTTTCTACTCCCTAAGACAGGTCACTCAATGCTACTCCCTAAAGTCATCCCGCCTTTCCAGCATTCTTCAGCAAAGCATAAGGACCATCCCCTCTGAGAATGAATGATCTTAGTAAACCTTCTGACCTACGGAGCATGGACTTTGAGATTTAACCACGGGGGACAGGGTGGGAGAGGGTTCTCCTGGCAGAGAAATGAATCTCCCTGGAGTCCATGGAGACACAGTGGCCTGCTGTTAGTACTTACTCAGTTTCTCCTGTGCCTTGTCGCCTCCTCCAGCCTTCAGGTCCCCTCCCTGCCTCTAGCCAGCTTCTATCCCTAGTCTTCAGGGTCATCAGGTAGAGAAGCAAAGTGGATATTAAAAGCAGCTCCCAGAAGAGGAGGTAAAGGATCTCTAAAGTACTTCCTTACTGATTGTAAAGTGTTGCACGTTAGTGACTCTGGTGGGTGTTATGCTACCAGTGACCAGTCTCTTACTATATAAGTTTATTTGCTCCCTAATCTAGTCCTGCTCCCTGTAGGAACCCTTGTTAACAGTTTCCTATGTATCCTTCCTGTGTCCATATTGTAGCATATCTAATATGTACATTCTAGTGTGTGTGTGTGTGTGTGTAGGGTGTACACACAATTAGGATTTTATGATACTACTGAAGATCTGCTTCCCCTCCACTTAAAAGCAATTTGTATGCCTTTGTATATCAACATGTAGAGATCTATCTTTTATTTTTTATTTTTTTCCCATCTTATTTTTAAATAGCTACCTACTTTCCTGTTGTATGGATTTGCCATAAATGACTTAATCAGGACTCTATTGATAATTGTGGTAGCAGCAAGTATCCTTGGACATACAGGAGCATATTTGTAAATAAACATTTACATCAATACTAGTAGTGGAACTGACAAGGAAAAGGGTAAGTACAATTAAAAATGTGAGAATGACATTGCAAAATTTCTCTAAAATCATTGTGTTGATTTAAATTCCCAACAAGTGTTTATGAAAGTGCCAGTTTTCCCATCAGTATCACAACTGTGGGTATTAACAGACTTTAATATTTTGCAAACCTGAAAGGTAAAAAGGGGCGGCCAGTTGTTCTGATTCACATTTCTTTAATTACAATAGAGGGTAAGCATTTTCCCAATTTATAAGCTGATTGAATTTTACCATGAGTTGTCTAGACATAGTCTGTTCATTTTTCTATTGGCTTATTTCCTAGTGATGTAATAAGGACTCAGTAAATTAAGGGCACTGGCCCTTTGTTATAGTGTTGAGTTTATTTTTCTCAGTTTCTCACTTGTCTTTAATATTTTGCTTATAGTTGATCCTTTTTAAAGTAAGTTTTTAGGCTTCCATGCATCTCAGGTTTTATGTCATACTCAGAAATACCATTTCCCACTTAAAAATTGTTGTTATTATTTCAAAAGTCAAATTCTAACTTTCTTTGCATTAAAATATTTGTTCCGTTCAGAATTTTTTTTATTTAAAGAGCTAGGCTGATACCAATTTTTATCAAAATTTCCTCAAAAGCACATCCATAGTACCAACACCATTTATTGAATTCTTCAGTCATGATTTCAAAAGCCACTTTTATCATATTTTTAATTTCCCAAGTGTATCTGAATGTATTTCTGACTCTATCCTGCCCCATAGATTTATCATAGTTTTTGTAATATTAGTTCTCTCTCACTATTCTTTTGGGATGTTTATTTTTTCTAGACTAATTTTACCATCAGTTTGTTAGTCTCTTACCCCACTAACCCCATTTATGTAGCTAATTTGATTTGATGTCATTGAAGAATTCGCCTCCTTTCAGCTAGAGGTACATATTTCCAATCTAAGATCTCATGTTGGATAGCTTCTGATTTGCCATTTTCAGAGCGGTGGGTTACGGAACAGTGATATAGACCAATATGAAAACTTTCACATCCACTGATTTTAAAATCAAGACTAAAAAGATAATTTAAGCCAGGATACTGAATATAAAAGCAAAAACCAACAGTTCTTTTAAGAGATGTATATTTGACTTCAGTGATGTCAGTTAATACCATTAAAGTGAACAAGTCACTAAGGCTTCAAAATAGTCTCCAAGGAAATAATATTACTTGCTGTCCTGGACTCTCTGAACCAGTAAGCTAAAGTGCTGATAGTGAGCCTCCCAGTTCTAAGTTCTTTATGCAGGAAATCTCCTCATTATCAGGTTGCTGCAGCTGATGTGCAAAAATGGTAGAAATGGTCCTTGATGTTCCATAAAAAATTGAAAACGTTTGTTTGTTTGCCACACAACTTTTTACTGTGCATGCTGTTTTCTCTTCCACATGGCTGAAGAATAACTACACTGACCACTCAGACTGAAGAAGGAGGAGAATTTTTTCATTCATATGAGATCAAGTGTATGAACTTACCGTTAGCATATCATCACATTTCATATCTGGAGTATCACCGTCTTCACTTTTATTGTAGAATTTCCGGAAAAAATTGAATGCCACAACAGTATATAGGTATACAACAACAGCTAATAAGCCAACAGTTAATACAAGCTGGAAAGCAAGGTGACAGTGAACATGCATTAGAAAATAAGACATATATGCCTGGCATATTTGACATCAGTGTGGGAGGAAAGCATTCTATGAGCACATAGTTGGATCTATGGACTGGAAAGTAATGGCATCCATACCTTACTCCATACCTTTCTTACCCCCCCCCCCCGGGGAGGATTTATTTTCATATTCTCTTTATTTTATCAAGTTTTCAGACTATTTCATGCAAAAATTGCCTACTTAATTGGCTAGTAAATGCATACTACAGCTGGAATAGGAATAAACTCTGATTTATTTTCATGTCCAAGTTGATCAGAGCATATAAATGTTGAAAACATAACTTTCACCAGGTTGGTGAAATTATGTTTCTGGTTTTATCACAGAAATTCTAAACACACCAAAATGAATTCTTTTTCTTTCTACTTCCTCTGACTACAGTGAATGCCTATGTTGTGCCCTGTGGCAGCACATCTTAAGTCGTTCAAAAATCACCTTAAAATTATCTGGAGAAAACATGTTATCTGAATAGAGGGCTTAATTCACTTCTACAAATTAAGTACAATGCCACTGTAAATTTCTGCATGTTTTACCTGTAAGTCTATGAAGCTTTCTAGATTGCTGCAAATGAAAAACTGATAGCTCAAAAAAAAAAAAAAATAAAAAGGAATAATCACAGCAGAATTTTAGAAGTTAATTGAAACTAGTGCCAGAACTTTTGTGTGAAAATATACGATAGATTCAGCATCTTCAGTTTTTTAAGTATTTGAGGAACTCAATACTCTAAGTGAATAAACATAATATACTTTTTTGCTAAAGTCATACATTCAGAAACTAAAGTGACATGTAAGAACAATGTGTTGAAATTTGGGAAACTAAAGATCATGAAAATTTAACTGTGAATCATGTGAAATTAACAGTGGACATGGTTCAAGTTTTTTGCAGGGGCATGGATTTAAAAATATGCTGGATTATAAAATTCGGGGAGAGGACTCTGTTAAGTCAAATAACTGACATAGAATGTGTTACCTCCCAGTGGATACTGGATAGAGAATGAATCAATTAATACATGCTTCTACAGTAAAATGACATTACAGTTGGACTCCATTGAAACATAAATTGATTATTTGGAACTAAACCATTATAAGGTAAGTACTCTAGGTATGACCTGTCAAGTGTGAAACATTATTTTTTTCCACCCAATTTAAAAGTGGAGAAAAGAATACCTAGATACCCACTTTTGAAATAGTATGTTAAAATAAGAATGTGGCATGTCGTGTTTTATTACTGTTACAACTAGTGGCTCTGGATGCTATGACATATTTTGGTTCCCTCTGGTATCAAATGGAGTAAATATTGTATTGGGGAAAAATGAACTATTTCCTGGGGGTGTTTTGTATGTGTTGGGGCCTGTGCTAACACCCCATAATAACACTTTTATGTTTTTATTTAATTTTCCCCCAAACTCTAAAAGGCAGGTACTTTTATTGTATTCATTTTACAAAATGAGTAGTTTTAAAAATGTTAAGTAAGTTAGTTATCCAAGGTTACTCAGTGACTCAGTCAAGCCCAGACTCGAATGTGGGTTTAGGGGGACTCTTAATAACTTTCATGGTTTATAAAAGAAAAGTACAGATCCTCCATTCACAAAAATCTGTACGTTGCCATTGGAGGTTGGGTTTCTTTAGGTTAGTATATTTGTTGGGTTTTTTTGGTTTTTGCAGGAGGGAAAAAAAGATCAACTTTTACCTGCTTGCCATTGTGAGTTACCGATGACAAGATGGTTCTTAGCGTCTTAAATCCCATAGCAATGTCAAGAAGATGAGCAGCAAAAAAGAAGTTATTATAGTGTCCAAGAACGGACATAGTCATATACCAGGCCAGGTAGAGGAAGGACTGAGAAGACAAAACAGGAGGGAAGCATATTAGAAGATAGAATGAGTGACTATTATCAAAAGCTACTCTGATTTCATTCTACTATAATCACTTCATTTGCCCGGCTAGCTCAGTCGGTAGAGCATGAGACTCTTATAATCACTTCATTTACTCCCTTCTTAGTCTATACATTTATATCATTCTAATTAGTTATATCAGTTTGTGTATTTTATTATCCTTTAGTTTGTTCTGAGAGATTCAATGTCCCTTCTCTCCTTTATAACAGAGATAATGTTCTTGAGAATTTTCCCCACAAAGTTTTATTGACAATATTTGATAATAAGGGATCTCCACCTATGCACTACTGACAAGTTTACACTGGGTAATTCTTTGTTGTGGGGACTGTCCAGGGCATTGTAGGATGGTTAGTAATAACCCTGGTCTCTACCCATCAGATGCCAGTAGCAGCTCCTCCATAGCTATGGCCACTAAAGATGTCCCCAGACATTGCCAAATGTCACTTTGGGGGACAAAACTGCCCCTGCTGGGACCCCCTGCTCTAAAGTCAACCAAAGAACCAACCAGCTTACCTTCCCTATTTTTCATTTACTTAACTAAATCAGTGTTTGTTGAGACCTACTAGTTAGATTATATGTGATGTCTTTTTTTAATTAACATATAATGTTATTTGTCCCAGGGGTACAAGTCTGTGTATTATCAGGCTTACACACTTCACAGCACCCATCATATCACATACTCTCCCCAGTGTCCATCACTAAGCCACCCTATCCCTACCCCCTCACCTACCCAGCAACCCTCAATTTGTTTTGTGAGCTTAAGAGTCTCTTAGGGGTTTGTCTCCCTCCTGATCCCATCTTGTTTCATTTTTTCCCTCCCTACCCCCCAGGATACACCACACTCTCTCAAATTCCTCAGAGAGATCATATGATAATTGTCTTTCTCTGATTGACTTATTTCCACTTAGCATAATATCCTCTAGTTTCATCCACATCATTGCGAATGGCAAGATTTCGTTTCTTTTGATGGCTGCATAGTATTCCATTGTATATATATACCACATCCTCTTTATCCATTCATCCGTTGATGGACATCTAGGTTCTTCCCATAGTTTGGCTATTGTGGACAGTCCTGCTGTAAACACTTAGGTGCACGTGCCCCTTCAAATCACTAAATTTGTATCTTTAGGGTAAATACCCAGTAGAGCGATTGCTGGGTCATAGAATAGCTCTATTTTCAACTTTTTGAGGAACCTCCATACTGTTTTCCAGAGTGACTGCACCAGCTTACATTCCCACCAACAGTGTAGGAGGTTCCCCCCCCTTTTTTTTTAAGATTTTATTTATTTATTTGCCAGAGAGAGAGCACAGAGGAAATGACAGGCAGATGGAGAGAAAGAAGCAGGCTCCCGTTGAGCAGAGAGCCCGATGTGGGACTCGATCCCAGGACCCTGGGATCATGACCTGAGCTGAAGGCAGAGGCTTAACCCTCTCAGCCACCCAGGCGCCCAGAGGTTCCCCTTTCTTGGCAGCCTCACCAACATCTGTCATTTCTTGACTTGTTAATTTTAGCCATTCTGACTGTTGTGAGGTGGCATCTCACTGTGGTTTTGATTTGTATTTCCCTGATGCCAAGTGATGTTGAACACTTTTTCATGTGTCTGTTGACAATTTGGATGTTGTCTTTGGAGAAATGTCTGTTCATGTATTCTGCCCTTTTCTTGGTTGGATGATTTGTTCTTTGGGTGTTGAGTTTGATAAGTTCTTTATTGATTTAGGATACTAGCCCTTTATCTGATAGGTCATTAGCAAACATCTTCTCCCATTCTGTCAGTTGTCTTTTGATTTTGTTGACTGTTTCCTTTGCTGTGTAAAAGCTTTTCCATTTTTGCCCTCGCTTTCCTTGCCTTTGGCTGTGTTTCTAGGAAGAAGTGCTGCAGCTGAGGTTGAAGAGGTTGCTGCCTATGTTCTCAAGGATTTTGATGGACTCCTGCCTCACACTGAGGTCTTTCAACCATTTTGAGTCTGTTTTCGTGTGTGCTGTAAGGAAATGGTCCATTCATTCTTCTGCATGTGGCTGTCCAATTTTCCCAACACCATTTGTCAAAGAGACTGTGTTTTTTCCGTTGGACATTCATGCCTGCTTTGTCAAAGATTAGTTGACCATAGAGCTGAGGGTCCATTTCTGGGTTCTCTATTATGTTCCAGTGATCTATGTGTCTGTTTTTGTGCTAGTACCATACTTTTGTGGTGATGACAGCTTTGTAATAGAGCTTGAAGTCTGGAATTGCAATGCCACCAACTTTGGCTTTTTCAACATTCCTCTGGCTATTCAGGGTCTTTTCTGGTTCCATATAAATTTTAAATTATTTGTTCCATTTCTTTGGAAAAAATTGATGGTATTTTGATAGAGATTGTGTTAAATGTATAGATTGCTGTAGGTAGCATAGACATTTTCACAATATTTGTTCTTCTAGTCCATGGAACATTTTTCCATTTCTTTGTGTTTTCCTTAATTTCTTTCATGAATACTTTATAGTTTTCTGAGTACAGAGTCTTTGCCTCTTTGGTTAGATTTATTTCTAGGTACCCTATGGTTTTGGGTGCATTGTAAATGGGATTGACTCCTTAATTTCTCTTTCTTCTGTTTTGCTATTGGGTATAGAAATGCACCTGATTTCTGTGCATTGATTTTATATCCTAACACTTTACTGAATTCCTGTATGAAGTCTAGCGGTTTTGGAGTGGAGTCTTGGGTTTTCCACATAAAGTATCATAACATCTGCAAAGAGTGAGAGTTTGACTTCCTCTTTGCTGACTTGGTTGCCTTTTATTTTTGTTGTCTGATTACCAAGGCTAGGATTTCTAGTACTATGATGAATAGCAGTGGTGATAGTGGACATCCTTGCTGTGTTCCTGACCTTACGGGAAAAGCTCTCAGTTATTCCCCTTGAGAATGATATTCACTGTAGGTTTTTCATAGAAGGCTTTGATGATATTGAGGTATATACCCTCTGTCCCTATACTGTGAAGAGTTTTGATCAAGAAAGGATGCTGTACTTTGTCAAATGCTTTCTCATCATCTACTGAGAATATCATATCATGGCATATTCTTAATCAAGCATCTCACTTTATGTGAGCCAAAACATGTCGAGCAGAAAACACAGATCTCATGATACAATTGGTACTCTCTGTAGAAATTCTGATTACAATCAATGTAAGGGATTAACTTTTCAGAGGCTAGAAAATGTATATGCTTTTTGAGGGGAGGGGAATGAATAAAGTAGAGGAAAAGATACTGTGATCATGCTTACTTTTTGGATTAGAGTCTCTTGGGCAAAAGTTATCTTTTTGCCAGTAGGGTTGGGAGCTACCTATTTTGGGAAGGGGTGGAAACCTCCATTTTGACCAGAGTGTATCTTAAGCCTTAGAACAAAAACAAACAGGGGGCTGAGATGGTACAGAGTTTTTATGGGCAGCTTGGGGCTTACGTTAGAAATCAGGCTGAAAAAAAAAAAAAGTATTTGAAAACAGACGCTGAGATAAGACTATGCAGAATGTGCTCCGTTTGGTTTGGCAGCGTTTCAGAAGATGAGTCGAAATGTACCCCAGGGTTGGAAGGCCTTAAGCCCATGTGAGGGGTGCGGGCACATCTTTTGGCCTATGGGAGCCCCTGGAGCATTGTACAGAATAATGGTGTATGAAAAGCAGCATCTTATGAAGAACATGTCTTGAGCACCTACCAAGTGCTGGTCACTGCCCCATATATTTGCACATACAGTCTCTCATTTTATTCTAGCAAGATCCCTGGTAAGGAGGCAGTTTTAGCTCCAAATTTACAAATGAGGAAAAGTGAGCTCACTCAGGTCAAGCAACCTCCTAAAAGAAGGTCTAAGTGGCAAAGCCATCATGTTGGGATACCACTGGCTGACCCCACGGGTGGGTGAGGTTTTGAGAGCCATGACTAGCAGCGGAACTGGCCAGGGCAAAAGGGAGAATCACTGAGGACAGAAAAACAATACGATTATTAAAATAATTAAATGTATATGTTGGAAGGAAAAAGAGGAGCCCAAGCTGGTCATTTGAGTGTAGAAGAATAAGACACTGAGAGAAAGAGGAAATGGCAGATAGGGCACTGCATTTAGTGGAAAGGGAGAGGGGAGATACATTTTTCATGGGACATCTGGATGGACACATCTAGCAGGCTATTAAGAAATGCAAAGAGTGAGGAGCAAGGACAAATTTGTGTGCATAAGATGAGTGAGGTGCCTAATGCAGGTGATAAACTGAGCCAAGGATACATGTGTAGACTCCACTTGGGCTCTGCTTAGACGGCCAGAGTTAGCAAATAAAAACACAGGCTTCCAAGGTACAGCAGAACGTCAGGTAAAGAAGAACTAACTTTTATTATTAATGTTCTTTAAGATTTTAGTCACTTATTTAAGAGAGAATATTTTATTTTTAAGTACTCTCCACACCCTAGTGTGGGTCTCAAACAACCCCAAGATCAGGAGTCATGTGTTCCACTGACTGGGCCAGCCAGATGCCCCAAGAATAAATAATTTTTAGTTTAAGTATGTCCCATGCAGTATTTGGGATGTCTACATTTAGTTATCTGAAATTTAAATTTAACTAGGAATCTTGTACTGCATCCAGTAACCTCAGCTGTGTTTCAGACAGATACTGCACTGTGAAGAATAAAGACATGTTGAAAGGTGACTGGCCAAAGAGAAGCCATGAATCTGCAGGAAGATGAATGATGTATCATAGTAATATATCGGGAAGAAATCTGTTCATGCCCCGATTCTCTGGACGAGAACTGCATGGCAAGAGGAGTATTACACACGATGCAAGTACTGTGGCATATGAGGGGGTGAAGGAGGACAGACCTCCAGAGGCCAAGATGGCACGGCTACTTGAATGGAAAACACCAGTGCTGGAGGTGAGTTGGTCTTTATACTCACAGGAGATGCTTCCATACTTACAAGACTTGTTTTGGGGCTCTTTGGAGAGTTCTCCAAGAGACCCAGAGTTCTAGGCCCATGGCTAGGTGGTGATAGAGGCAGGAGAATTTGGAGGGTGTCATGGGCCTTCAGGAGAATAGAACTAATGTTCACTGTAAAAGTCAATGCCAATTAGAGTGACATTTTGAGACTAAATGAGATGTCCAAGGGAGAAAGCACAGAAGCAAAAACAGTGGAAGGTCTAGGACTAAGCCTTTGGATATGTTCGTACGTTCCCCTTCATAGGTGTGTGAGGATGGTAAGAGGATTATGAGCCAGCAGGAGGAGATGAGCTGAGACCCCATGGCAAAAGTGTAGTTGATCCATCCAGCGGAGTTTTGGGACCATCTCCAGCAACTTCCCATAGAAAGCAAATGGAAGCATAAAAATAGGTGATGGTAACAATTTTTAAACTGAAAATTCTAGGGGCGCCTGGGTGGCTCAGTGAGTTGAGTGGCTGCCTTCAGGTCAGGTCATGATCCCAGGGTCCTGGGATAGAGCCCCGCATCAGGCTCTCTGCTCGGTGGGGAGCCTGCTTCTCCCTCTCCTTCTGTCTGCCACTTTGTCTACTTGTGCTCTCTATCTCTCTGTTAAATAAATAAATAAAATCTTAAACTGAAAATTCTAAAAGTCAAAAATGTTAGGCTGTGGAGCAAGCCATGGTAATAAAATGTGACTGAGCTGACAGCTAGTGGCTCTTAGTACTAGGGGATTTTTGTTCCTTATATTTGGACATACACTTGGGCCCTATGTTTTAGTTCATAGGCTCCTAGGCTCTTTGAGAAAAGGACTGATCAAGAATAAAAAATATAATAATTTAACATACTTAATTGGAGAAAAAAATTTATCAGTGTTTTTAAATTTTATTAACTTAGAACTTTCATTTTAACATCTAGAAAACTTTGAAGTATGCCATTGTCCAACTAAAACCTAAATGAAAATACACATGAATTTGCCATCTCAGTTTCTTTTTCTTATGTAAATATATTTTCATGTTAATCTTTTGGCTATTGAAAGAAATTGGATGAGAGATCAGCTAATTAACCATGTATTTCCCTGGGTCATTGTCAAGTAATGATCTGTATTAAATGAATTGATACTTGATTAACTTTCTTAAGTAACTGTTGATCCCTCTGCAGAAGCCCAGCAGACTCCTCTAATGTGAGTGTGGTGTACTTTATGGAAATGAAGGAGGGCTTACGTTGTCAGTGAAGACGACTCCGAGTTTCCACATCTGATACTTCACGTCGATAGAGTTCAATCTGGAAAGACAAAAAAGAAGAATTTGTAGGTATGTACATGAAGTGCTTTCTTGTCCTACATTAAATATAAGGTAAACTCATTTATGTGAGAATGATCTCTGGAAACTGCTAAATTAACCAATGTGTACATCAAGTATCCTCACTAGCTTTCATTATACATTGGTACATACATTCCAACAAAATAATTTTTACTTACACTGATAAACACTTGCATAAAGAGGCATATTCATTTTACAACTATTCTTAGTTTAGCAATGAAAGGGCTTTTTCATCTTGTTTGTGTTTCCTTTTGTTTTCAAAAGCCTCTCTACCCAAGAAGGGATTCACCCCCTTGGTTCCCAAAGCACCTTGTAGGCTTGGACTTACTATGATTTCCCACATTGTTTTGTGATTGTGGGTACATAGGTATCTATGTATGTACATTTATGCCTCTCTCCCTAGTCTGTGAGCTCCCTAGCCAACCAAGCACATTTATATCATACATGGAATATGTCTCAGTAAATACATGTTGAGAGAATAAATCTTAGCATAAGTATTTATGGTCTTTGCAGATTAAATACACACGTATTAAAACACACTTTCTATTTTCATTTTTTTCAGAACTTGCCACTGATTTACGGGTTAAAAAGTCTAACTTTGTTCGCCTTTCCAATATGCCAGGTATTTGATATAATGCAATATAATATTAGCATTATTTTCATAAAGGCTTCTCTAGACTTATTGTCTTAATCTTTGATTACTTCTTTACTCATTGAAAAATGCCGATCTTTTATTACAAGTGGTAGGATCGATCATGGCTAATCAAAGCTGACTTCTTAGGAGACTTCACACTCAAAAATTAAGGAATCAATTTTATTACTAAATAACATTTTTTAATAAAGATTTTTATAATGTATTTTAGAGAGAGACAGAGTGGAGGGAGGGGCAGAGGGAGACAGAATTTCCAGCAGACTCCCTGCTGTGCGTGGAGCCCTACAACGTGCTCCATCCCACAACCCTGAGATCAGGACCTGAGCCAAAACCAAGAGTCTGATGCTCAACTGACTGAGCCACCCAGGTGTCCCTGCGAAAGAATATTTTTAAGAGTTCTGTGAATATTTACAATGGGTTTCAATATAAGACTATATTTTCTTAATGCGGTAAAATGCTCAATGGCATGATTATTTCCCATGAAAGCAACCTAAAAAAAAAAAAAAATAGTAAGTATTTCTATCAGGATGCCTGAATGTCCTATATCAGTTTCTTACTTATTTAAAACACCATTCTCATTTTTCATCCCTATCAAACATTAGGATGACAAGATTGCTATCAATATCATGAAGCAGCATATCCTTTTCGTAGTGTGGGACACTCTTTTCTAACCAATCGGGGGCAGTCCTACTGTTTGGGTGGGCTGACCCACCCCCAGGGATGGGCCATACCTGATCTAGGCCAGCCAGGACATGTATTCACCTCACCACAGCACGTGGTTCAGGGGAAACTTTCAGCCAGAAGCTGAGGAATTTTGCTAGAGAATTTTGAGATACGGGTCCCCATAAAGACACAAATGAAAAAGATGCAGGCTGCTAGCTGTCATTCTGTCCCCAGGAGGTAATCTGGCCACTTATTTGATTGACAAGCCCTATATTTTTGATTGGCAGATAAATACATCACAAATAAATGAATCAATTTAAAAGTATTAATGCCTAAGGAAAAAAAAAACTAAGAAAAAAAATGTATTATGCCACATTAATTTCTTGGTCCTTTGCAAGGAGTCAAACTTGGAAACATTTCCTAGGTGAAACAATGGAAAATTCCCCTCATTTGAAACTATTTGTTCATAGTGGGAAAAAAACCCAACAATAAAAAAACCAGTCTGAACTTTACTTCCATTTTTTCAGACTTGTGTTCTAGGGTTATAAAGATGGCCAGGGAAAGTGTATAACACAGTGAAACTTGTTGATTCTACATTGTTTGTCAGAGATCTGAAAATACTAGTAGAAAGTCAGCACCACTCTGACCCTTGTTTTATCTGAAATTCTAGCATAAGGGTCTTAGTTCTAAGCAGCATCAGTGTGCTTCATTTTCTATACAGCGACACAGTCTTTAAGTCCCACATGTGTTTTTCTTAAAGCACCGAGGTGGTATTTTGGATCTAAATTTACAGTTTGTCATATGTTTGCTTGTCTGATTTTCAACTGAGTCCAAATTATTTTTAAAAACCACTAGCCCTGGGGCGCCTGGGTGGCTCAGTGGGTTAAGACTCTGCCTTCGGCTCGGGTCATGATTTCGGGGTTCTGGGATCGAGCCCCGCATCAGACTCTCTGTTCGGCGGGGAGCCTGCTTCCCCCACTCTCTCTCTGTCTGCCTCTCTGCTACTTGTGGTCTTTCTCTCTCTCTCTGTCAAATAAATAAAAAAAAATCTTTAAAAAAAAAAAAACAAAAAAACCCACTAGCCCTAACAACTTTTCAGATAGATAAAAAATATATGGCTGATAAGATAGGTCAGCCAAAGTGGTTTTCTTTTTTTAAATGTTAGCTAAAATATTTATCTGAGACAAAGTAATACTTCCCTACAGAGCCTCACATATCTACAGTTTCAAAGTCATCATCACATCCCTAGTTGGCTGAGACCATAAGTATATAAATGGGAAAGGCTGACTTATATTAAAGGAAAGGTAACTGTTACATTTCTTCTAAAATCATTTAAGTGGCTACAATAAGAAATTACATTTTTGTATGCATGTATGCTTAACATTTATTCCAGAATTACAGGTGATCTAATTTGCAAAATATATTTATATGTACACTCACACTATGTGTGTGTGTGTGTGTGTGTGTGTGTGTGTGTGTGAAATTTAGTCTCAGGCAAATTCAACTCAACTGGTTCACATCCTTCTAGTTATATAATAAATTAGTCCATTAAAAGCATGGTATTAGGAGCATCTCATTTTAAAATTAAATTTCCAAGTAACAGCATGACAGCATAGTATTTCTAGCATAGGAGTCTTTGCTATTTAAATGAAACACATTATAATAAAAGAATGTGAACTTTGAACATTTCTAATGAAAGGGCTACACAGATCCCTTTTCCAGAACAGAAGAAGGATTAACCTCTTTTCAGGCAGTAAGCATCAGAAAAGAAAGTCAAATATCATGCTTTTGCACATGTTTGACTTTGACTTAAGTGGCATTTAGGGATTAGAAAAAAATTAAAAACACAAATATTTATTTTTGCTTTATGTAAATAACAAAAAGTCACCTTCCAAAATTAGTAGGAAAAAAATCCAATCATTCCATAACTGAAAACACCTGCAAGTTTAAAGCAGACCTTAGGTATATCTTCTGTTTCCCTCCTCTCTATGCCTCAGACATTGAGGGAAAGGAAATCAGTGCACTAGCAATTTCAGAAATGTCTGAATTTCTTCTCCTTTCAGTCTATAGCTATAGGAAAGGGCATAAGCCGTACTCACACGGCCGACAGGGAGCTGTCTTTCTTGGGCTTCTTCTTCTCCCGGGCGTCGCTGAAGTCCAGAGCGGCTTTGTCCATGCCGAGGAGCTCGCTGATTCTGTCCCGGCCGTAGAACTCTCCGTACTTATCCATAACCTGGGGGACAGGAATAAAAGCACTTGACCCGCCTCATGCGTTAACTAACCCCTTGTATGCCTGTGTACACAAATATCTAATTATTTTTACACTTATTATATTTTTGCTTTTGTTCAAGTTCACTTGAAATTCTTGTTTATGGCTCCTTGTCTGTGATCACACTGCTTAAGGTCACAGCAAGCTTACAGAGTTTCAGATAATACCCCTCAGCGGAACAAGATTTCTTACTCAAGAGGAAGGCATTCGAAAGGAAGAGAGTAGGCCAAATATGTAAGAGAAGTAGAAGAAGATGGAATGAAAGGAACTTCAACCAAATTCCTACTTTGTGCCAGGAATCACGGTAAGAACTTTGACTTGCTCTCCCTCATAGGATTGTCACAGTATATAACTTTCCTGTTATTAGGATCCTACTCTGCAGATAAAGAAGTTGTGTCTTAGAAAACAGAACATGCTCAAGGTTGCTAAGCTTGGCAAGAGATGGAGTGAGAAAGCTATCAGGCAGGAGCTGACTCGCGGCCAAGGTCTGTGTAGACCACTGCTGACCAAGGGCAGGCCACTAGTGATGGCATCAGGATGCCATCATCCCCACCATTCAACACTCCCATCATTTCCTGACTGGAGCAGCCCTTCAGCAATCCCCAGAGCCTTGTCTCTCCCGCCCTTCTGTCTTCAGTGCAGTCCTAGCATAGGTTCCGGGGCACTGTTTGAATCCCTTCTGAGCAACCCCTGTCATCGCTCTGGCCCCTCTGTCCCTTGGCCACATGCACCTGGCCTGTTTTCAGACCAGTGCATAGACACGGGCCCACAGCTCACCCCTGAGCCCAGGGGGTGCCACTCCGCGACACAGCCAGTCTTGGCCCAATGCTAACGGACCACTAGAGTCCCCCACACAGTGGAAGTGGGGGCAACAAAAACAGTAAGGAGAGAAAAGCAGGAGAGACAACCGGCTCTGAGGGGTAAAGGGGGTAGGAAAGGAGGGCAGAAGGAGAGGAAGAAATAACATGGGGAAAGGAGGCAAGGAATGCCAGAGTGGGTGAAGCAGCACACTAATGGGAAGGAAGAAGGGAGTAGCAGAAATAAAATTCAGGGGCGCCTGGGTGGCTCAGTCAGTTAAGGGTCTGTCTTGATTTCGGCTCAGGTTGTGGTCTCAGGGTGGTGGGATCAAGCCCCGGATCCAGCTCTGCCCTCATCGGGGAGTCTGCTTGAGATGCTTTCTCTCCCTCTGCCCCTCCTCCACCTCGTTCTCTCACTCTCTAAAATAAATAATTCTTTTAAAAAATCAGTTTTCTCTAAAGGTGTATAATGAAAGTAAATGGAAACATGAAAGAGTAAAGAGTCTGTGAACACTGATTACAAAGGTTCGTGAAAACACTCATTCTGTGTCATTCTCCTGGCACTACAGATGGGCTGGGGTAAGCTGAGTGGGGGTTCCCTCTGGACCGTGTTCTCACCTCGTTCCCCGGAGAACAAACTGGGCAGCGCGCGCGCGCGCGCGCATACACACACACACACACACACACACACACACACACACACAGGAGTGCCACGAATAGTCCTGCTGCAATTACTGCTCATCTGATCCTGAATATGCAGTTTCTTTCTGAGAAACTTGTGCTTTAACAATTTAAAGCTGCTTCTTCATTAAATAATTAAGGAGACTAAAATGATCAAATTATCTATTTAAAATTATTTAAAAATAAGTCTTTCAATGTTTGGCCTAGTTTGGATGTGCTCCTAGGCAGTAGCTCCGTGCTACTCACAATGCCAGGTCACACAAAAAACTTGCACCAAAATAAAAAACACACTACTCTCAACTAGAAAGTCTTGCTATTAAGGGGGGGGGGGGGAAGGTCAATGGGTTTCATCATGTACCTGATTTAAACTTGTGGTGCAAGCCCTCCATCTGCCCTGAGACTGGTAATAGAGAATTTGCAGCTGCTCCTGGAGAACCATCCTGAGTAACACTGAATTGGTGAAATCAAAGGGGACAAGACCACTTCGTGCGGCCCCTACTTCTGCCTGTTCACTCCACAGAGCATCCCCTGGGGCTAGAACCCATTAAGGAGCAGAGGGTGAGCTGGGTCAGTTTGGCAATTAGAAAGGTTCAAAGAGTAAGTAGGAGCTAGAATGTAATCACTATAGTATTTTACGACATACAAGTAATGGTGCATATATTTCATTCAAAAATGTGATCTAACATTAAAATTCTGTGTGGGAAAAGCAGAGATGATCCTTGACTCAAAATCAGAGACTTAGCAGGTGCCACGGTGGACTACTGACTCTGTATCTGTGTTCTTTCCACTACACTCTGAGGCGGTGGGCATCAGAAGGATAAAACATGATGAAAATAAAAAGATCTTTGAAGTTTATATAAAGTAAATAAAACTTGATCCTTTGTTGTCATGCAAGGACTTGACTTCTGTAAAGTAGGATTCCAGCCCTACTGATTTATAGCTGTCTTATCAGAAAATGGCCATCAGCTAATTTATGTTACCCAAACAATCTCAGAAAATTCTCACCAAGTCCTGATACGGTGCAGACCGAGCACTGTTTATTTGCGGGAGTCAGAGGACAGGCAGATAAAACAGTGCTTATTTATCTTATAGCTACAGCGCATGCGTATTTTTTACATGCAGTTTTTTGAAATTCATATTCAATTCCACTGCCGCTTTGAAATGACATTGACAGATAAAGCACACCTCAATATTTCATTCTACATATGAGCCGCATCAAATTCAAATCTGAAGTGTGCTCTAGGAAAGAAACAGAATGCATTCTTTTTAAGAAGAATTACCTTTCTTTTAACAAATTTGTCCCAGTAGTTGTTGGGAAATGACCTAAAAAATACAAAAGCATAAAAGTAAAATAATATCATTTGAGAAAACAAGCAACAGTATATTGTTTGGACTATACAACATACTTCAAATAATACGTAAGATCTTTCCATTCACAAAAATCATAATTTATGTCCCATCTTATCCCATAATTTTTCTATATTTTAGGTAGATCAAATATTATTTAAATGTTACTCTATCAGTATATACATGCAAAATCACAAAAAGACTATGGGCTGCTGTTTTAGTAGAGAAGAATATGAACGTATTTATTAATAAGCAGTCTTGTTATATTTATTTACATGTCAGTATATGTCATTTGTAATGTCAAATACAGTCTTTCGTCAATTGTGTTTAAAAATTAAAGTACCTAAAAGTCTGTCATTATTTTTCCCATGAAGTAAAAAACATCTAATTCCCCCTGGTTATCCTTAAGGAAACTAAGCAAGGTACCAAACACCATTCTGGCACCTTGACTAACACTGAGTTCACTTAAAGGGAAAGACTTATTTGACTTAGTATAAACAGCTAGAGTTGATAAATTAAACATTTATAATGCACAAAGAAACCATCCCTATTTGAGAACTTGGAGTTTATAGAAATGTTAACTTTTTAAGAATAAGCAAAACTGGTGAAAATAAAAAGTATTTCAGTCTTGAGTAGTACAAACTACTCAAAAAGTATTGCATCACTAATACTTTTAGTGTTGGACAATTACACTTTTGTGATGAATTCATACCTGGAACAGCAGCTAGTAGTTTGGGTCTTGAGCTCACAAGGCTAAATATTTAGTGTACAGAAAACGTACTTGTTTCTCTGCCTTAAGTTTTACAGGTCATACTCCTCAACTCCTTTGATAACCTTGCTGCTTGATGGTACCGACAACGAGTTTACAACATAGATACGTCAAAAGTATGAAATTCAGTATTTTTGCTTTTAAGGCTACAACTCTTTCCCTAATTTCTGCCTCCTCTGTGCTTTTGGAGGAGAGAACCCTGCACTGTAGTTATGTACCTCTAACTGTGCTCTTCCCTGAACACTGAGTAATGGATGTCACATTCCATCAGTCCTGTGAAAATGGACTCAAAGCCATTTTTGATTAAGGAATTCAGAACACAGATGGGAAAAAATGGATGGCATCCATTAAGAAGCTGACAGTGCTTAGTCTTTTGATTTTCTTGGCTGAAAATATCACTATTATTCACCTCTGCTAAACTTTTGACAAATCTGTAAGAACTCCAGCATTTTTTTTTGTCTTAAAATTTTTGAACATAGAAATGTCTCATATAATTCTTTACTCACTGTGTGTTGATTACAAGTCTATCCCACTGGCCTTTAATATCATCTTCTGAAGGTTGTTCTGTAATATAAAGCCCATCAAATTCCAGTTTTCGAGCTACTTCCTTTTCTCGCTTAAAAATAACCAGTGGGACCTACATTTGAAGAAATAAACATGTTAAAATTAGTTTAGATTTACTGGTATCTCTTGTGGTCACTATCTGTACAAAAAAGCTTTTTGGAAAAAGAAATATTTCCCATGTTACTTCCAGGAACCAAAACTGAGTGAAAATGAATTGGTTATATTTAGGCAGAAAGGAATATCTAGAGGTTTTCGAAAAAATAGAAATGTAACAGATACCATGTACAACCCTATGTTTCCAAACACAGAATTTTACACATATTTGCACTAAAGAAATAATTTTTAAATATTAAAGAGAAGATCTATCTTTTATTACAATATGTTTGTTATATATCTTTTTATATATATGAGACACAAACACCTACAATAAAATATAGCAATGTTACCAAGGTTCCAAAATGTATGCTCCTAACAAGTGCAGTTTTATTTGCGAAATCTGATTCTATGCTCAGAGTGTCCAAAATGCATTTTGAAATAAACTTTAATTTCTGCAAAAATCTTTGTCAGTTTGCCCAAATATTTCCAGAATATATTGATTCTTATTGCCTCATCTGGACAGATTTTATGCAGGGCACAGATATGAAGAGGATGCAGACATTCTGGAAGTATTCAAGAATACCTCCTCCTGCCCCAACTCATAAAACAGGAAAGAAAAGGAGAGGAATTGCTGACGAATATTTTACACTATAGTCTTTAACTCCAGGCTCTGGTTTTTCAAAGTCTTCTAGAAGTTTCACAATCAGAGGCAGGGGACAGTGAAATAAAGTGTTACCATGAAAAGGGGTCTTGCTAGGGAAAAATAGGTTTACAAAAGTAATGGGCAGCCCTGAGCACTCAGAGACTCTTGAGTTCTATTCACCAAATTCAATTATTCTCTTGGCAGGGATCTAGGAATAGAGCTCTATTATTTTCTGGGTGAAATGCAACAAGCTATAAAAAGCATTTCTGCCATGAAGGCTTTAGATACATTCCTAACAAAGGACAATTCAAATGACTCAGGTTCCACATGACGTATTCTGTAACTCTAATACACCAGAGCATCGCTGGGACACAGGGTGGGTTACTTCTGTGGGGTCAAGTGTTGGTGAAACTGGCCATTATAGGAATGATTACCAATAGGAGACAGAAAGCTACAGTAAGAAGGCCCAAAGCCACCTGCCCTTGCAGGGACAGTCTGTAGCCAATGTGGAGCCCAGAAGACAAGCCTCCAATGCCCCAACCCAAGACAACCGTGTAGGGGTATCCCACCCTCACGGACTGAGGCCCGCGCATGTGCCCTGTCGTGTCTGAACGGTAGCCCCACTTGTCCCTCCGTTGCACTCTGCTTCCTTCCCTTGCCCCACAGATGTTGACTCATAGAACATTCCCTAATAATCTCCATGCAGGTAAATTTTTCCATCTCAGAGTCTGCTTCCCCAGAAGTCCAGCCTGCAACAGACACGTGCACACACAGACACACACAGGTACTTTGGTGCCTTACTATCTTACTTTCAAGCAGTAGTATCCGATGATGCAGAAGAAAGAAATGACTGTGTGGAGAACAGCTAGGATCCTCAGCGTGGGCTCCATATAGCCACTGCTCTCCTCCAGGACATAGTGAACCGCGATGATTCGGGGCGAGCCAGTGTCTAGGCTGCTGACTTTGGAGTTTTCACTCAAACTGCGCGTGGGGAGCTCCTTTCCTTCAACCACAGAAGAAGTGGAGACCTGATTCAAACCATTTAAAGTAGAGTCAGTTCGCTTCCTCTAAGATACCAGAAACCAGAAACCCAATGGAAACCCAGCAAAGAGCCAGAGATGAAGCCCGTGTCCCGTGAAAAGACTAAAAGCAAGGGCTAAAAATAAGATAGCTTTTCAAAAACTGATGGCAAATAATGAGCACACTCTTTAAAATGCCTTCTAATCCAAGCAAGACTTAGGAGGATTCTAAGGCATTCCAGGGGTGGGGGTGGTGGGGGAGAGTACAGATGGCTAAGCCACCTTCCCAATTATCCAAAGAATTTGACGTAATGAAGTTATGCCAGACCCGGAAGTGGTAACAAGTGAGAAATTCAGCCAAATGAGGCGAGGGACACTGGGGAGACCCTCCACTGAATCAATGCTCATCAGCTGAGGCATTTCCCACTTAGTTCCGAGGAAAAAATCTACTGCCTTACTAGACCGTCAGTGACGTGCTTAAGCTCTAGGTTCCTCTTTCATCAAAACATTTTAGAATGGGTTTAGACGTGCTCATTAGTGGATTTGTGAACTCTATACATGCAATTCAGTCCATCTGTAGTTTCGTACTGGTTAATGAAAGACGAAGACGTACGTACCTTATAAAAGAGCAAGATGAAATTGATTGCAAATGCGACAAATAAGGCTAACATTCTCATGTTGTAAAAGTTGCGAGCAAAATAGTTCTGAAGGTGAAAAAAATGATTAAAAGGTCACTGAATTGAGATTGACATGTGCAGACAATTTAAACAGCATTCCTTCCTTTACCCAAAACTATTTCTCAAGAGTCTGCTTTGTATCAAGTAGCGCTCTTGGTGCTGTAGACGTAACAGCAAATAAGAAAATCTGGGCCACCAGTGGAGGATAGAAATGATAAGCACATCCACAGATTAAAGATAAAATGAAACAAAACATAATCTCAAGGGATGCTAATGCTTTGAAGGAAAAACCATCAGGTTAAGGGCTTTTGGAATGGGGGTGCTATTTTTTTTTTTTTTTAAGATTTTATTTATTTGTGAGAGAGAGCATGAGAGTAGAGAGGTCAGCAGGAGAAGCAGACTCCCTGCCGAACAAGGAGCCTGATGCGGGACTCGATCCCAGGACTCCAGGATCATGACCTGAGCCAAAGGCAGTTGCTTAACCAACTGAGCCACCCAGGCGCCCTGGGGGTGCTATTTTAGATAGATGGGTCAGGGAAGGCTTATTTTAGGAAATGACATTTGAGCACAGTCCTGAATACCATGGGAAAGCAAGGCAAGTAGGCGACTGGGGAGAGCGTATGAGAGAGAGAAAGAGAGAGCGCATGGGCTGGGAGGACGAAGGTTCTGAGTTCAGAGTAACAGTGTTGTTGGGGACAGTGAGAGAGAAGAGGAGGGACTAGAAGCACATGAGGTCAGAGAGGTGAGGTGGACATAGGCTTACAGGCTTCTGGTAAAGTTTGTAATGTTCCTTCCCATGCAGTGGGTTGGTTTATGACCTCTGGAGCTACACTGCGCACTCGCTCGCTGCAAATGCAGACAAGCACTTAAGCACTCCAAAAGCATCCCTTCTATCATCTGTAAAGTGGCCATAACAACAGAAGCTTCCTCAGAAGTTTGCTCTGAGGATAAGTTCATGGAGGGAAAGTTAGTTATAATCTTGTTATTATAACTGCAATTATTACTTTATTCTAGGTGGGGTGGCAAGCTATCAGGGGATCTGAAGAGGGCTTGATATGACCAGATTATAATTTGGAAAGATTATTCCAGTTGCTGTGTGGAAGACAGGAGGCGAGTGGAAGCAAGGGGACTAATCAGAGCTACCACAGGAGCGCAGGAGGGGATGATGCTGGTGGTGGTGGCCTGGTCTAGGGGGAGCTGTGCAGATGGAAGAACGGAGCAGACTCTGGCTATACCTGGAAGACAGAACTGGGAAGAATTCCCGCTGGATTGGATTTGATGGAGGCAAGAAAGAAAGGATTCAGATATAGTAACTTCTGGATTTGGGGTCAGAGCAACTCATTGCATGGTTGGTGCCATTTAGCGACTGGAAAAAACACCCAGAGGAGAAGTAGGTTTAAGGAAAAAGGCGATGGGGAAATATCAAGTTTCTGTTTTACTACGAAGTGGGAGATGTCAACGAGGCATCCAAGAGGATATGCCAGGGGCTCTCGCATGACAGGTCCTATCAAGATGACAACGTACCCCATTATCAGTCTCCATGTACACACCCCATTTGGCTGGTGTCCTCTCCCACCCAGGACCCTACCTTTACTGCCATGGCTTACAGACTAAGGCAGCCCGCCACAGACTAGTCGCATTGGTTCTCCTTGCAAAAGGCTGGAACTGGGTCACAGAGGCTGTAACCTTGGTTATCTGAGCTGGCAGGTCACAAAGACCTGAAGGACAGGGGGCCTCGAGTGGCCTGATGTGGCTGTGATTAGTCTTGTGTAGACAAAATGGTGGGGAGACAAAGTCATATCGGAAAGAGAAGCAGGAAAAGAGTGACCCTGAGGCCGATGACGTAAGAAGACCTCACTGACTGGCTCTGCATGCCTGTAGTTAAATGCAGTCTTCAGGAACCCACTGGGGTTGTGGAGGGTTATCAGTGAGCCCTTTCAACCTCCTGCCCTTCCATCTAAGCTGCCCCTGTCGCCACGGCAACTATCACAACACTGAAAATCTGTGATTATCCAGGGGTATCTACAAAATGTTTACGTTTGGGATACTTTGTACTAAATGATATAGGAGAAAAAAAGATAATTTAAGAAGACATAGTTGAAACTACTCATTAAAATATGTTTGCATAAATGATAGAAGAATGTGTAATATTTATTTACATATAAGCAGGTAGAATATATAATTCCTAAGGACAATCCATTTCCTTATAGGTGTAGGGCGAGAATATACTGTGTTCCTGTCCACTTTTGATTTTGCAAAGGCTGTGAAACATTAAATATGATTTTGACTTTCAAACGGTGTTAATGCGAAGAACGTTGGCCTTGGTTTCTAGGTGTGACATTGTTGGTTAGCCCCTCCTGTAGGTTTATTCTGCACATTCATCTCCCAACATTTTCCTGCCTTAAAAAACTGTATATATTATTATATTAAAAAACTGTAATATATTATTATATTAAAAGGCCTTTCAACCAAAATTTTTATGAATTCCATCTTGTAGGACACCTCCTTTCTTGGTATGAATTCCATCTTGTAGGACTATGAACAGAGAACTACACCTCCTTTCTTGGGTTTTCAAATACGAATATGCATTTTATTTGGCAAGCATTTCTGCAAAATATATAGGACACTACATAAATGTCCTTTCTTTTTTCATTCCCTTCTTTCCTCATTTCTATTTAAAGAGTAACTTTGAATAGGTCTTCTTATTCTCAGGAGGAAGCTGGCTCACTACCATAATGTTTTTGTAACTGGGCTTTTAATAAAAAGGTGATGTTCTAGGAAAACCTGATGAACCCAGTTCTGGAATAGCAATATGAATCTACGTGTACCCTTACGGTCGTGTTTTGCTTTCATGCACCACAGACCCTCACCAATGGCCCACAGAGTTTATTTATTAATCTGCCCTAAAGTCTTTGTGGGAAGACGTTGGTTGCCCTCTGCTGGCCGTCACTATATCAGACGGTCTCAGGTAACGTGGACATGTATGCAGCTTATGGTCTGGTGACAGGGAGCAGCGGACCATAGGCATTTATTATAAAATATGAACACACTCAAGTGAGCAAATCAAACATACTTGTACGACTGACTGGGTCCCCTGATTGCCACCCAAGGAAAGATCAACGAATATTTACGGGGCCTGAATTATTATGGTCTCACAACCTACCAATAACAATATTCACTCTAAAACATCTTACTAGAAGTTTCTGTTGATATGCTATGATTTTCTTCCAGAACGCTGACTCAGGAACTTCTGGCTCTCCATATCTGTGTGTGTGGAGCTGCCTCAACTTCTGTTTACCCTTCTCTTCTTTGGCTTTTTCTTCTTTTTCTCCATCTTCTCCCCTACAAACACAAATGAATGAAATATAAGCCAACCAGAAACTAAAGAGGTAACAAGTTTGTGCCAAATTATACAAATGAATAAGTATTTAAATCAAAGTATCACTGTTGAAAACTGGTTCCTCTTCTAGTCCACTATGATATTCAGAATTTTAGAATGAGGGCTAGGATTTCCTGCCTTTGCCCATCCCCCATAGATGGACAATCCTGTGAAGTTCAAATCTAAAGGACATTTTATAGGCCTGAAGTATCTTTATAGTCATATGTAGTGCATAACCTTCCAGCTGTGCAATAAAAACATTTAGGTAAAAAGAGTATCAATGACATTTTTTTTTGCTGTGACTTTCAAACAACCTTCTTTTTAAATTACGATTTTAATGTTTAGTTTTAACACTGACCAGCCATTAGGACTTAAAATCAGAGGCATATGCATTTGGCTGTTCACATGTATAAAGCATGTCAAGATATTCATTTTGCAGACAATTATAGAGTTAGAAGCACTGAAATTTGACACCTACACCCCTTCCGGGTACGAAATACCACAATCCTTCATGAAAGTATTTTTATGGATAGTCGCATATATATAACTCATACTTAACCTGTACGAGGTCTATCTAACATCCCTTTTAACATGGAAGATTTATCCCTGAAATGACTGTCATACTGTTTCATTTCACTAAAACAGTCATTAACGTGGCCATTTTTACAACCAAGAAGGATCTATAAATAGAGCCAACTACAAAGAATAGCCAAAGAAAATAACAACAAAGGGAAAAATGCAAGTGCTATGAGAGCACAGTGGCTCTTATGGGCACTTCAAATTTGACTTCACTGATTTGTAAAAGTATGCACATGAAACAATCTGAACTGGGGGAAAGATGTAGGTTTCAATGGTTAACAGAAAGCCAGAGTTATGAGGAAGTGATCCATTTTTATTGCTTTGCACTCAGATCTTTATTTTTTATTGCTCTGTAGCACCAGGAATGTGGGAGGGGGGACTTAAGATTTCTGGGTCCTGCACCAGACCTGCCGTATTAGGGATCTCTGCAGTGGGGCCCAGGGATGGATCTTTGTTTTAACAAATTCACCAGGCCATTTTTATGCTTGTGGCTCTGGGGCCACGCTCTGAGGGACGTCACTGCAAGAACTGCATGCAATGGCGCTCAGAACATTTGTCTCCTCCCCGGCTTACAAGGACAGGAGCGTCTGCATGGTTTTAGGCACAAACGGAAGCAGTCGGTGCCTGTGGACAGCATTACACAGAATCCCCGGAGTCATCCACAAACAGAATCCTCATGGAACAAGGAGGAAGAGATG
This sequence comes from Lontra canadensis, assembly GCF_010015895.1. Lineage (NCBI taxonomy): Eukaryota > Metazoa > Chordata > Mammalia > Carnivora > Mustelidae > Lontra > Lontra canadensis. The sequence continues at coordinate 6,722,475 of NW_022631079.1, forward strand.
GTGTGGCAGCCCAAGGGGTCCTCCCCAACTCCCGGGCCACAGAGCCTCTCCTCTGGGATGGCGGATTTTGTCGTGTAGCCCGAGACTGACCAGCATGGCCTCAGAGGGGAGGGAGAGCAAGCAACAGAGACTGACTGAAACAAAGGGAAGTATACAGAAACGACACATACTCGGCCTTTTCGGGTTCAGATTTGTTTTCTTCTTTTTCCTCCTTTTCTTCCTCTTTCACCTTCTGTTCCTTGAATGAACCAAGGGGGAGAAGAAAGAAAAGCAGGATCACACGTCACCTCTGCATGTGGCCACGAGGCAGATCATAACCCGCAGAAGAGACCCGCTTCCCACACAAGCCCTTCACTCTGCTGGTCTGAATCCTCAGCTTCCTCCGCACTCGGCCCTCCCTGCCAGCAGTGAGGACAGACCTGCTAGGCTCCTCCTTGCTTTCTTTTCATCCCTCAGAAGTACCTTCCTCACTTCATCCCCTACTCAAACGTTCCTCACCCTTTAAGTTTTACCGAACTACTCCCAACCAGAGTGATGTCTCTGCTTTCTCAATGTTTGTGACCCTACAGTCTGTCTACACTGTTGCGCACTTAATGGTTTCCTGAGTGTCAGCGATATCTTTCTAACAAACTCTCTAAGGCGGTCTGAAAGCCGTGGTCATATCTTCTGTTTCCTTGGATGCACTGTGACACCCAGGGGCATTAGGCACATGGTTAAGAGTCATAAGATATGTGTGGATGGGATGATCCCTCCGCTGATGGCTGTCGTCACGGTGGGAACTTAAGCTTACACCTCAACAGTTTAAGATACTTCAGTAATTTGTAAGGGCTCTTAACAAGGCCAGAGTTGCCGAGCGCTTCCCTTTGGAAGGTCAAGGCACGTATGTAAGCGCTCTGGCGCCAGCCGGAGAACGGGTGTAGGGTTCATTTTTCACACCCATCCGACAGCCAGAGGGCTACAGTGACTTAGAGCCCATTACCTGGAATTTTTCTTGCACGTCGGGGATGGGGACCGGGTTGCTCATGAGGTCACTGAGGCCAGCGTTCGGGTTATGAGGAATGAGTTTGTACTGTCCTCCTTCTCTCTTCAGATCCAAGCCGAATATGTCCGAAAGGAGGTCGCTTTCTTCCGTCAGTTCCTTCAGGTCTGTGAGGTCTTCTGAGGGCAGGGCGGCCTCCATGGGCTTCCTGTCCCCCTCCTCGCCGTCCCCCCTCACCTCGTCTTGGGTGGGGTCCGGCATGTTAGCTAAGAGCTCCGCCACCCTGATCTTCTTCGCTCCTTCTACCAGGCTGCCCCCCAGCAGTAGGCTGCAGACAATGCGGAAGAAGCCTCTGGAAACGCTGGCCACGAAGTGCAGGAGGCTCATGAAGACGCTCCAGTAGGACGAGAAGGCGGCTGTGACCATGTCCTTGACGGTCATCTTCTTCACCTTCTTCATCTGTTTCTTCAGGCTCTTCAGGCTAAGCATCCGCATGAGGGTCAAGACATTGTGCCTGAGAGCCAGCAGGGCCGACGTGACCGTCAGGATTGAAAAGAAGCCCATCCTGGGCCCCTGCTCTTCCGGCTTCTCCTTCTCGCTCTCGTCCTTGTTCGCCGACCTCTCGTTCAGATCCGACTCTGAGATCTGCGCCGCCAGCTGCATCTCGAAGATGGTGTCCTCGCAGAAGTTGACGAAGAGCTCCATCTTCTCCTTCTCTCCCCCTTCGTTGACCACATCGAATATGAACTGCCGTTTGGACTCCTTGACCTGGGGCTTCTCCCACTGCGTGCGGCTGGACTCGCTGATTTCGAAATAGACCCGCTCGATGCGCTTGGCGCTTCCCATGATCTCGATGCGGCCCAGGAAGGGCTGGAAGTAGTTCAGCACGCTCTCGGCCAGCTCCAGGAAGGTCTGCAGCCGGGTGTCATTGGGCATGTGTTCAGACAGGTTGGTCAGGAGAACCGCAACGTTGAAGCCGATGTCCTTCGCGGGCTCGTGGAACCGTTTGACGAACTCTTCATAGTCGAGGGTCTCGTTTTCATCGGTCTCCGCGCAGGACAAAAGAAACTCGGTTTCGGACTGTGTGTAGTGCTTATGGCTCTCCATCGCTTTATGGAAGTCCCTCTTGGAAATGACTCCCTTGCCATCAGGATCATATTCCTTAAATGTGTCAGAAGAGGTCAAATCCTTTAGTTTTAAGAACATGTCGAAAAACTTGAGAATCATCTCCACGTTGTTGGAAGATTCCACGAGCATGTCGACCATCTGCTTGCCGATGGTTCCATTGACAACATTTCCTGGTGGGCAAGAATTGCATGTGTTCAAAGGTAACATTTTTGATAAAATCAGTGTCTACAGAAAAAAAGGACAATATAAATCTTACATGACATCGGAATCAAGGATGGCTCCTTGTTTATCTTCCACTGCATGAAGTCTCAGGAAAAGAGGGACAGTGATTTGCAAACTCTAGTTTAAAGGAGGGATTACATAAACACATGCAAAACCGTATTTGCAAAGTGGTTAGACTAACAGGAGTACAGCAATATTTGAACAAAAGCTGTTTTTTTTTTTTTCCCTTCAAATTGATCAAGAAAGCAACATGTTCGTGAGTAGAGAAAATGGGGAAAACATTTATATCCTAAAGCCAGAAACTGAAGTCCAGTTTCATGCTAATAATAAAGAAGAGCATCTGGACAGCTTTTTATGATTGAAAAATCACTGAGGGAGCGCATGGGTGGCTCAGTGGGTTAAGCCTCTGCCTTCGGCTCAGGTCATGATCCCAGGGTCCTGGGATCAAAGCCCACATTGGGCTCTCTGCTCAGCGGGAAGCCTGCTTCTCCCTCTCCCACTCTCCCTGCTTGTGTTCCCTCTCTCACTGTCTGTCTCTGTCAAATAAATAAATAAAATCTTAAAAAAAAAAAAAGATTGAAAAATCACTACTTGAAGACAATACCCTATTTAATGTTCATAGGTCCGTAAGGCAGGTACTTTTTCATTAATTCTGATTTTACTATTGAGGAAAGTGAAGTTTAGCAAGGCAAAATCAATGTGCCCATTGCGACAGGATTAGTGGGGGCGAGTGCCAGGACTTCAAACAGATCCTCTGAAAGCAAATTATATGCTCTTTCTGGTTTACAATGTAAAGCCCTCTCCCTACGTTTCTTCACGGTCCAGAATATTTATTGTCAGAAAATGGGAGATCACTGATAAGCTTGAGAAAATTAGATAGTATCCTAAATTATAGGGTCACAGAACGCTCCTATTCCTCGAACAGAATGTGCAGTGTAACATCAAGACAGAAACGGAACAAAGACACGTGGTGAGGTCCGCTGGCGCCCCGTCGTGCCGCAGTAAACACCGTGGTTATGAGCGTGGGCTCGGGAGCCGCACTGTTGGGTTTGAATCCAGGCTCCACCATCTACTAGCTAAGCAACTGGGCAGATGTCGGTGCCTCAGTTTCCTCATGTGCTAAATAACGATAATGATACTATCAAACTCATCACCCTGGCATGAGGATTCGATGAGCTGACACGTGACAGCGGGTGAATTTACGTTGTCACGGGGGCAATCACTGCTGTTCCTGCTATTATTCTGCTTGTCGTTACTGTCATCCAGACTAAAATTTGATGTGACGTCATGGTAAAGCGTCCTGCACTCAGAGGCTATATAATGACGGCCACCTAAGGTTTCTGCATCTTTGAAGTTCTAGCACACGGCATGCCTCCTGCAGTTATGCAAAGCACGACAGACTAAGAACCAGAGAAAAATTAGGAGGGATTCAAGAAAGAAGGATAGGCAACAAAAGCAAACGGTTTTTTAATGGCTTTGGTCCTATTCACGTGATTTCACGGACTTCTCACATTCCCTCTGTCACCACCTCCATTCACAGGGAGGAAGTGGAGAAGGAACTAGTGCAAGGGTTGCACTAGTCGGTAGGAAGTAGGGAACTGGGGATTTGAACCCAAGCTCTTGACCACCATGCTTATTACTGCGTGACACAGAAGAGAAATGCAGTAGCAGAGAAAGACAAGTTGGAAAGAGAAAAGACAGAGATGAGGGCTGAGGGAGGCACATGGTGGGAGCACGAGACTGCCACCAGCGGCTGCTGTGTGGGCCGATGGCCTCTGTCCTCCTCTTCCTGCAGGATGTGAATAACCCCCTGAGAGTCACAGTGCAGCCAGCTCAATGCAGTGCTTTACACAGTTGGGAGTTATTCAATTGCCCATAGTCCCCACTGATCACAGACTAACAAATGAATAAAATCGTTATGTACTATGTACTATGTCTAGAGAGTGTATTCTTTAGTAGAAGTGCCCCTAAACATTACTACTGGTTTCATCCCACCGCTATATAAACCGAGATAAGCAAGATATCTCTTTTTAAAAAGATAACTTGGAGAAAACAGTAATAAAGCCACCGATAGATCCACGGTTATCTGCCATATCTCAGTGTTGATATTTCATTCTTTGTGGCAGGTGGACTTCACAAGCAAGTGCCTATTGATCCTTGAAATAAAAGAATAATGGGTACTTGAAAATATAAATCAAGATTACCTTCTAACATGGACAGCAACATGACCACCATATCCTTCTGAAGATCCATTAATTCTTTTAAGAGCTCAATTTGACTGGAATCCTGAAAACATTAACACAGGTTATAGTAACATAGAACACATAATGCATCATATATATAAAATGATAGCATATTTCTGCATTTGAGATAATATGAGAAAATTATGTAGCAGGAAGGGCATACTTATTCTCACAAAGAGTACTGCTTCACCCACCAACACTTTCCGGGATCATAAAATAAAAGAAAGACCAAGTGTAAGTATGTAGCTTATTGAGAAGAGGTATACTTCAGAATTAGTATTTACTCCTGATTATATCTCATTTTATTAAGGTATGTGTGAGGACAATGAATAAGTCTAACAGAAGGATGAAAGCAGCAGCAGATTCTCCAGCAGCGTGCAAGACTCAGGTGCCTCCACACATCGGACGTCTTTCTTTTACTTGAAGACTGAATTTGTTTTTCCTTCTTCCTAACTTCTTACACAAAAATGCTATGTGTTTTGTAAGAATTAACCTCTTCAGGAAAAATAGGCGCAACAGTGATATGATGTAAATTTACATCAATCTAACAAAAATATAACCAAGTAATACCTATATGAACAATGTATAATGTATCTTATTTACCAATTTTATTCAACACCCTGATATTTCTCTGGTTAAGATTTTCTGGGTTTTTTTGTTTGTGTTTGCTTTTGATTTTTTGCCACGAAAAAAATTCTTTTACAAAGATACATTGTGTCCGAACCTCAACTGCTTAGATTCCGCATCTTGAAACACAGAATGTACTTACATCAACATTATGACATTATGACTCACCAAATTTTCTTTTGATTTGAAACTGTGCTTTATTTCTTTTGAAATAATTATACAAGGCAGTCATTTTATTCATTTAGATTTTGCTAAATATGAGGCTGGAAAAATGAGACTTTCTAAATAGTGTTCCCTTGGCTAGGTCTACAAACTGAACGACTACTAGGTAGCACCACATGTTAATAAAATGATGGAACTACACTAGAATGAGAACTCCCTTGAAAGTGTATAAATTTGGTTCATGTTGGTTTCCTTTATTCACTAAAATGCCACTTGTGATTAGATGAAAGAATCATGTTATTTCCTTATTTGGTGGAAGTCACCAATAATTAGATGTTGACAAAACTCAAGCCAGGCTCTTCTGAGTCCTCATTTCAACCAGGGTATAATCTGGAGCTCAAAGACTTGAACAAAATACTAATAGTGTTTCTACCAGTTTAAGGCTGCATCCCCTAGGGTGGCCTTAGCCCACCTTGGAGGGACTGCCTGGGGAAGCTCAAGGCTGCTTAAAAAAAAAAAAAAAAAAAAAAAAAAAAAAAATTGCCCTGTGTGTGCCTGCTGACACTGGGGGACCAGTCTCATCTACCATCTCTGTATGAGGGTAGGAGCTGAACTTCAGTAATTGCCAGCCTGTGGACACAGATGGGCTAATCGTATCTACACTGACGAACCCTTTGTGATCTCTCCCTTCCTACCCCTACTACCCCCACCCCCCCATGCCTGGTGCCTCATTCTCCCTTTAAAACACCCACTCACCTCTGTACATTTCCCTACTGTGATAGTTATTACTGACGAAAACCTGTCCTCACCACTTGAACCAATGCCTGGCTTTAACAATAGGCTCCTGCTTGTAGCCACTGGTTGCGGGGGGGGGGGGGGGCAGGTGTGCAATTGTCCCTACTTCACAGGAGGAAAGGGATCTGGTGCAGGCATACTGTAGGGACATGTGAATGAAAACACTGGGCAGGACTGGCAATGGTCTGGCCTTAAATCCTGGAGTCTTTCTTCTACCTGACACCAGGCAAACACCCACACCCTGACAGGTATGTCAGATCTCAGGACCCGTCATCAAAGTTCACCGCATTAAAGAGACTTATTTACTCTTTTCTGTAAATCTGTTCTTTATGTGCTTATCCTTACGAAGTTTTTCTCCGACTTTCACAAAATTAAATGTCCTGTTGATGAGTGAATCTCATCTACTGAGATCATCTGCTCATGTATGACTCAGTAAGGAAACTGCTTCTCTTTCACAAGGGATTTGTACATTACAAATCCTTTTTCAGTCACCTGGATGGAGGAGGAAAATTCTAGTGAATAATCACTAAGAAGTCTATATGGGTCTATGAAGGACTGTAAAATGTACAATGTTTGAGGACTACACTGTGTTATTTCTCTATTAAATTCAACTCCTTAGTATCTTTTGTTCTCCAATTTGAATAATGGCTCCCACCCATTCTCAGTTTGCATAAAATGCTTGAATAAAAAACTTTTTAAAATATAGAGTAAAAGAGGGGTGCTTGGGTGGCTCAGTTGGTTAAGCATCTGAATCTTGATTACGGCTGAGGTCGTAATCTCAGGGTCATGAGATCAAGCCCCACGTTGGGCTCTGCACTCAGCACACAGCTTGAGAATCTCTCTCTCCCTCTCCCTCTGCTCCCCCTCCCGCCATACCACTCTCTCTAAAATAAATAAAATCTTTAAGAAATATGTAGAGAGTAAAAGATGTATAAAGAAGTGATCCAAGAAAGATCATATTCAAACAAAGGTATGCATGTTGAATTTGCCAATGATTACAGTCTTTGTCATTTAGGATGGAAGATTTACCTGAGACAGCTTCATCTGCATGTGGGCAAATACGTGAAGAAAGCCCACAACCGCATCCCACAGCCTGCTGTGGGCCAAGCTCTGCTGATTCCCGGTGCAAGGACCCTGGACCAGAAACAGACGGATAGCAATCATTCTCAATGACTTAATGGGCAAAATAAGCTGTCCACTAATAAGCAGGGACAAAATCAACTAAGCGTTCACATGTAACAAATTCTAAAGACAGTTTCTCAAGGATTTTCAAGTTCTTTCTGTATGCTTAATAACAAAAAAAAAAAAAAAAAAGGACAGTGGATTACTTCATGTCTGTCTGGTTTTTAGTTTCTTTTATTTAGAGGAGGAGGGTAGGATCCAGTTCTGGTTATTAAGTCACATCAATCGGTCCTTACTCTCGGCTGTAGGATCTGAGATGAAGCTTATGATAAGAGGCAATTACTTCTTATTGCTAAATAGTAACCTGGACAAAGCACTCATATCAAGGGGAAAGTCCTCTTCAAAGATTTCTTAAGTGTACAGCTGTTTTACCAATCTTACAACCACTGAATTTTAAAAGATTATTACTTGGTGATTAACTTCACGAACCCAGAATCCAGGGCAATTGGAACCTAACTTTGCTCTCTTGGCTCACACTTCAGAAGTGATCTTTAGGTTACACCGGAGAGGACACATTGTAGCAGGCAGAGTGCTTGAAGGCAGACCGTTTCTATTTTTATTTTCCAAGGAAAAATACTAGAGTCACTAAGTTTTGCACACATACCTACATCAACCAGGGAAATAAATGACAGGGATTTTATTAAAAAAAGAAAAAATATACATACAACACAGTTCTTAACTTCCAATTCACTCGTTCCTTTCGACAAATGACTCTTAAGGAGTATAAATTTGAGAGAACATTACAACACGTTTACTCTAGGAACAAGTGACCGAAAGAGATAACCACATTGAAGATACTGAGAAGATGTTGAATTGGAACTTTGTCCTGTGTTCAGCTTCTCTTTTGTCCTAAAGCTGATGGTAAAAGACAGTAAATACCTCCCTGCTTCAAAAGCAAGGTGCCAGACTCAGTATGTGCAAAGGGGGAGACCAAATAGCTCTTTCCACCCCAAGGATATAAAGAAGATGAAAGTGAAAAGTGAGACTTTGGAGAGCTCCCCATGTGCTCTGCATCTCCACCTTCCACTCCTCCTGTGACGGAAGAGGGGAGACACTGAATCCTTTATACCAAGTGAGCAAGGAGCCTTCGAGAGAGCCATCCAGAGTGGTTGGCATCTGTCTCCTGAAGCTGGGTATTAGAAAGTATGAAAGGCACAGAATAACCGAAAAAGATACGTGTTTCTCATACAGGCTCCTGCAAGACTATGGAATCTGAAAGGGTGATGTGATTCCAAGGTGGATAGACAGAGGCCGCAGGATGCACAGGGTCTGGGTGGGAGAAGAGGCATGGGCAGGCCAAGGCCACTCATCAGAGAAAGAATACAATATGCCACCAGACCCAGCTCCGCTGTGCAGTCCTGAATTACACGTACCCTGGGAGGAAGGAGACCTTCTCTACCATCAACCCCCACTCCCATCCCCAACGCTTCTTCCTGGCACTGGTCTAGTCCACCCCTAAGGATACCAGGGGCTGAGGGGAAGGAGGGGGAGGAGGAAGAAGTAAAGGATCCTGTGAGCGGACAGAAGAGAAGCGTGGATCATACACCAGGCCACCCACCCTCATGTCAGAGGCATTTCCAGCCCCAAGGCGAGGGGAGATTTCACGGAAGAGTTTAGTGTACCCCTGTGCTGGGACTGAGTGGGACTCTTCCCATGTCAAAGTGTCTGAGGAATGGATTTATCTGAGAGTGGCCAGTGCACAAGACCCATTCAAACAGTGGTCAAGATATGGCCCACAAGGGGCACCTGGGTGGCTCAGTGGGTTAGGCCTCTGCCTTCAGCTCAGGTCATCGTCTCAGGGCCCTGAGATTGAGCCCCACATCAGGCTCTCTGCTCAGCAGGGAACCTGTTTCCCCCTCTCTCTCTGCCTACCTCTGCCTACTTAAGATCTCTCTCTCTGTCAAATAAATAAATAAAATCTTAAAGAAAGAAAGGAGGAAGGAAGGAAGGAAGGAAAAAAGGAAGGAAGGAAGGAAGGAAGGAAAAGAAAAGCAAAGCCCCAGAGGGGGCTTCTGGATGGCTCAGTTGTTAAGCATCTGCCTTTGGCTCAGGTCGTGATTCCAGGATCCTGGGATCCAGTCCCACATCAGGCTCCCTGCTCAGCGGGAAGCCTGCTTCTCCCTCTCCCACTCCCCCTGCTTGTGTTCCCTCTCTCGCTGTCTCTCTCTCTGTCAAATAAATAAATAAAAACTTTTAAAAAAAGGATTGTAGATCTCAATGCAAAATCTAAAACCATAAACCTTAAAAAAAACCACCACCACCACCACAACAGTCGCCCACAGAACAAGTGTGAGAGAAAGTGGTGAGGAGAGGTCAGGTTATTTTAACTTGTAGCTTGATACATTTGGGCCATTCAAGGCACCAGGCTAGGGGGACTCGATTGTACTTCTGGCCTGGCTGGCTCCTACAACTCCGGTTCCGAAGCAGTGGAGCTTCAGGATTTCCCTGGGGCTCAAGTCAAGCATCTGCACGGTGCTTCACGTTGCAAAAACCTGCGAGGGTGCCAAGTGCCGGAGGCCACTACGGGAACACTGAAAGGACATTTCAGGGGCGCTTGGCTGGCTCAGTCAGAGGAGCACACAACTCTCGATCTCCGCATCGTGAGTTCGAGCCCCACCTTCCATGTAGAGATTACTTCAATAAACAAATATGTAAAAATAAAATAAAACTAAATGCCATTTCAAAGAAAACAATCTTGGGCGCCTGGGTGGCTCAGTGGGTTGAGCCGCTGCCTTCAGCTCAGGTCATGATCTCAGGGTCCTGGGATGGAGCCCCGCATCGGGCTCTCTGCTCAGCAGGGAGCCTGCTTCCCTCTCTCTCTCTCTGCCTGCCTCTCTGTCTACTTGTGATCTCTCTCTGTCAAATCAATAAATAAAATCTTAAAAAAAAAAAACAATCTTGATTTTTCCTCAAGTCAAGAAAAAATTTCTTCATGGGGTATTCAGTATTTTAAACAAAAGTTAAAATATTATATGGCAAGGGACTAAGGTCTTCTGCAAACTCTAGGTGACCAAGAGTTATTTTTGCAACCTGATGCGACAGAGTGGTAGACGTGAGGCCAACAGACCCGTTTTTCCTTATAAAGTGGAAACATCCAGAATTTACAATACTTTCTAGGACCTGCTCAACCGTAGGCCGTGTACTTCTAGGAAGTGATAACGAACCCAAATCGGGCACGCACCTCACCCACTGTGGAACATTCTTATTTCTCGCATCTCCTCAGTGCCTGCCTCGAGTAAAACCTTCACTGACTGACGAAGAGTGGGTTGGTCTTACTTTCAGACTGAACTTCTGGCAATAAAACCTAAAACTTTCTCTTTTCTCACCAATTATTTTGCCGTCTTACTCTAGGTACTTAGACAATATGATGTCCTCTCATCTAAGCAATTCTTGTGTTTCCCACCTTATTAAAACTGCAATGGAATCCTGCAGATGATTACCTTGATTTCACTGGTTTTGAATCTTCCTCTTAAGTAAGTCTCTATGGTTAGCAAAAATGTGAACCAAAAGCAATACGCAATATGGTAATCTAAAAGGCAGTCCAAAATAATGAAGCTAATGATGAGTTTTTAGTCACAGTATTAACAACTGTCAGTAAATACGGTACTAACACAAGCTTCTTCAAAATATATTTCATTAAATTCAATGTGGTGGCTTGGACTGGTTCCTGAACAGAAAAAGGACATTTGTGGAAAAACTGGTAAAGTCTGTAATTTAGATTAGAAGATTCTATTTCTTGCTTTTGGTAAATGTGTCATAGTTACATAAAATGTTAGGGGGATCTGTGTGAATCTTACACAGAGACTTTCTCTACATTTTCTTTGCAACTTTTCTGTATATCTAAAATTGTAAATGAAATAATTTTTATTCATATATATATTTCAGAAATTATTTTTAAAATGCCATATAAACTAGGAGTAATAAGTTAAAAAATGTGTAAGCCATGGGGTGCCTGGGTGGCTCAGTCAGTTTAGTGCTGCCTTTGGCTCAGGTCATGATTCCAGGGTCTGAGGGATTCCCCCACATTGGGCTCCCTGCTCAGTGGGGCATCTGCTTCTCCCTCCCTGCTCCTGCTCTCTTTCTCAAATAAATAAATTTTTAAAAAATCTTTTTTTTTTTTAAGATTTATTTAGTTTTTATTTGACAGAGAGGGACAGCAAGAAAGGGAACACAAGCAGGGGGAGTGGGAGAGGGAGAAACAGGCCCCCCCACTGAGCAGGAAGCCTTATGTGGGTCTTGATCCCAGGACCCTGGGATCATGACCTGAGCCAAAGGCAGACGCTTAATGGCTGAGTCACCCAGGCACCCCGATTTTTAAAATCTTTAAAAAAAAATGAATAAGCCATAATAAGCCAAGCTACTTTATCCCTTGGATGCTCATATAGAATGTTCTCTGTTACGTGGACAAGTGAGAATAAAGTTTGGGGTTCCAGTTCAAGATGATGACATAGGAAATACAGAGTCCTGAACTCCCCTCCTCCCATGGAGACAACAAATCTATAGCGATGTATAGAACAATTTCCTTTGGGACAAAAAAAATCTACAATTGGTGGACTGACCCCTCCCTACTTGTCAACAACCGAGACAGAAAGCATATGCAAGTAAGCAGGAAAGGCTGAGCAGTCTTGCCATAAACTCCACTCCAGGTATGATACCCCACAACTGGTAGAAAACTCAAAACCCAGAGTTTCTCCCTGAGGAGCAAAGGGCTTTGCACCATACACTGGGCACCCCAACTATAAATACCAGTACCTGAGAAATGAGCCCTCAAAACATTTGGCTTTTAAGACCAGTGGGGGTCCCACCCACAAGACCTATGGGGCTGTGGTAAACTAAGGAAAGAAAAGCTCATAAAGTACGTCTGAGTACTCACCCTCCCCAGGGCCCAGCACAGAAGCAGCCCTCGTAAAGCACCCTGACTTCATGTAAAAGAGACTCATTTCCTAATTGCAAAGCATGGGGCCGAGGGGGAAGGGCCCACTGGGATCTCTCCAGGGAAGGAGGCTGCCATATTCCCATTTCTCCCTGGCCTCACTAACACTAGCTGCACCAACTCTATTCTCCAGTCTGTGGGCTCACTCATCCCTGCTCTCCCAGGGCTTGATGAAAGTCAGTTTGGTGGTGGGGGGGGGGGGGGGCATACCATCTTTTTTCTTCTTGTCCTTTTAATTTTTTCTTCTTCTTTTTCCCCCCTGGTGTGTACCATGTTTCCACTCTAGCCACTGACTGCGTCTTCGCACTGTCCCTCTGCTGTGGCCGGGAGCACCCGTATCTCCAGAGAGGACCCTCCACCCACATCTGGAGGACTTGCGACCCTGGCTGCCATGAGACTGTAACGAGCAGACAGGAGCTCTTGGCAGACCACTGCTCGCAGGATACTGCACCGAGAGCAGCTAGAAACACACCCCGGTGTTTCCAAGAAGAGGCCTGAGTATTTGTGTAGGTGTTTCGGGCTGGGCGCAGGCTTCCCGGGTGACACACTTCCAGGGGCCTGCGGAGGTGCGCTCAGGGAAGGAAGGCAGAGGAGCACAATCTTTGTGCTCTCCTTCCCCCTCGCTCCTACAGACTGGTATCTTGCCGAGAGGCGCTTATACTCTTCCCTGATTTTTGTGGCTGCAGACAGGGAATACCTCTACAGCACCTGGCTCAGGTGGCCAGGGAGGCTTAAACTCAGAGGCCCGCAGGATTATAATGGATGAGGTCAGAGTTCTTAAAAAACGAACACCCCCCCAGGGCACAGCAAGCTGCATAGACCCAGGAGCTCCCTCTTTCTGTGAAAGAGGCCTATTAGCATATCAACAGAGCTGTAGCCTGAGGGGCAGGCTTCTCATTAATGAGCTAAAGGCAGACTGTACCTCCCTCCTGAGACCTTGAAGCCAGCTTTAAATTCCCACCCTCCTCCCAAATTGCAGAGCACCAGCATCTGTCTGAGGGGACATCTCATATGCGCCTCATTTCTCTGTCAGGTACCCTGGTTTGCGTGAATGCTGCCAGGGGGCACCCCTGAATCACCTGGATCTGGGGAGCAGGGTGGCTTGGGTTCCTGGTGTCAGGTCCCCAATGTCGGGTCCCCCAATAATGGCTCCATGGTCAAAGGAGCGAGACTGATACAAAGCGAAGGTAAAGCAAAGCTTTATTTCGTGCCAAGCATCAAGAATCAGACGATGGTCAAAGAGACTGGTAGGGGCCGCCCCTTACAGAGAGGACGACGACCCCTCCCTGCCTCACAGACTAACTTTTATAGAGCAAAGGCCATGTGGTTGAGCCTGGCCACACACAGGTGGCCAACTGAACTACAATTCACCCCATAGTAGACATTTGCGCTAGCCTATCACCGTGGTGAGAATTGGTGCCCAAAAGGCAGGGACCACACTCCTTGGTAGCTAGGAGACTGTATGCACCCCCACTGATTGGATGTCTCCACTTGACCTAACCCACCCTTGTATTTGGGCTGTTACCTGGGACTGGTTTCCCGGACTTGCTTTTAAGTAAGTTCCCCTGGAGGGGGAGGCAGGGTCAATTTAAGTTTTACTGCATAAATAACAAAATGGCTGTTCAACTGAGGTGGGGCCGCTCTGTCTAAACAGGCCTTTACACTGGGTCCCAGTGGACTGCAACCAAGCAGAGAAACAGCTCTCGGCAGGCTACCAACTCCAGGGCATTGCATGGGGGGCAGACAGGAACATACCCCTTGTCTTTCCATGAAAGAGGCCTCCTTGCTACTCCCAGAGCTTGTGTCACGGGGACAAGCTTCAGGTGGGGCAAACCACCAGGAGCCATGAAGGTATTCTCAGGGAACACGGGCTGAGGAATGCCATCATCATTCCCTCCACCCCTTGCCTTGCTACAGCTCCCTGCTGTCTCCCAGAAAGGAACACGCACACTCATCTGGAGCCCTGATCTTTACAACTGCTGCCCATGCGACACCCCCAGATCGTCTTGTTCTGGGGCCAACAGGGTTAATGCTTGCCATCCCACATGACTGTATACATTTGCATTTTTGAAAAAGCTGCTGCCTGAGGATCTAGCTTTCCCAGTCAGCCTGAATCTAGGTGCTAAGCTCTTCTCTTTTGGGTCACTGACTGGCCCGGCCTCCTTCAGCTACTGTCAGTTGTTAAAAATAAAATATACTGCCTGGGCAATCATGAGGGTTTGAGACACAGCCAAGAGCTAGGACAGGATACTGTATATAGAAAATCCTAAAATACATTCCACCGACAAATGGTGACCAGTAAAGTTCATCTACAGGAGGCCACTCCTTCCAGACTGAGAGGGGTAGCTGTTTCATTTAATGCATAGAAACCCATACAGAAAGTCAAGAAGAATGAAGAAACAGAGGAATATGTTCTAAATGAAAGAACAAGATGAAACCTCAGCGAAAAAATACTAACCAAACAATATGGAGTACAAAGGAAATCATAAAAATGCTGCCCCAACTCAGGGTAAAAATGGATAAGAAAAGTGAGAAATTCAATAAAGAAAGGAAATATAAGAAAGTTCCAAAGAGCTGAAAAATACAACTGAACTGAAAAAAAAACAGGCAAGGAGGTTTCGTAGCAGACAAGATGGAGCTGAAGAGAAGATCCGTGAATTTAAAGACAGAGCAGTGGAACTCACCCAGTCACAGCAGCAAAAAATGAAAAAAAGGGAAGATAGCTTAAGGAACTTAAGGGATAATACCAAGCCAACTAGCATTCACATCACAAAGGCCCCAGAAGGAGAAAAGAAAGTGACAGAAAACTTACCTCCAGAGAGGATGGCTAAAAACTTCCTTAGCCTGGGGAAAGTAACCCATTAAGAAGAACCAAAAGAGACCAAAGAACACTACAGTTACAATACGAAAGTTAAAGTCAAGAAGAGACTCTTAAGAGCATCAAGAGAAAAAACAACTTGTTACATCCAAGGAAATCCCCATAAAACTACTGGCAAATTTTTTTCAGCAGAAACTTCTCCTCTAAGATTAGGAATAAGTCAAGGATGCCCACTCCTTCCAACAGTGAATTTTGCAAAAGCAAAGACAAACAAGTGGGCCCACATTTTTATTCA
The DNA here is from genome assembly GCF_010015895.1 of Lontra canadensis. Lineage (NCBI taxonomy): Eukaryota > Metazoa > Chordata > Mammalia > Carnivora > Mustelidae > Lontra > Lontra canadensis. The sequence continues at coordinate 6,737,859 of NW_022631079.1, forward strand.
ATGTAGTACTGGAAGTCTTAACCAGAGCTATAAGGCAAGGGAAATAAAAGACATACAAATTGGAAAGAAAGAAGTAAAACTATTCTTATTTGCATGAGGACAGGATACTGTATATAGAAAATCCTAAAATACATTCCACCGACAAATGGTGAGAACTAATAATTCAATAAAGCTGTAGGATACAAAATCAATATACAGAAATCTATTGTATTGCTATCAACTAATAATAACCTATCCGAAAGAGAAATTAGGGCAGCAATCCCACATACAATTGCATCAAAAGATTAAAATACCAGGGACAGATTTAATCAAGGAGGTAAAAGTCTTGTACAGTGATAACTATAAGGCCATGTTGAAACTGAAGAAGATACAAACAAATGCAAAGATATCCCACACTCCTGCACTGAAAGAATATATATTGTTGAAATGGCCAAACGACCCAAAGCAATCTACTGATTCAATGCAATGCATCTCAAAACTCCAATGGCATCTTTCATGAAATAGAACAAATAATCCTAAAATTTGCATGGAACCACAAAAGATCCTGAATAGCCGAAGCAATCCTGTGAAATCTGGAGGTACCATGTTCCCTGATTTCAAACTATACTATGAAGCTACAGTAATGAAAGCAGGATTGAACTGGCATAAGAACAGACTTCCAGATCAACAGAACAGAAGAGAATCAGGAAATACACACATCTGTAGTCAATCAACTTATGACCAAAAAACCAAGAATATGCAATGGGAAAGGATGGTCTCTTCCATCAACTGTATTGGGAAAACAACATAAACCACATATGCAAGAATGAAACTAGACCCCTATGTTACACCATCCACAAAAATTAACTCAAAATATATTAAAGACTTGAGGGGCGCCTGGGTGGCTCAGTGGGTTAAACCTCTTCCTTCAGCTCAGGTCATGATCTCAGGGTCCTGGGATCAAGCCCCGCATCGGGCTCTCCGCTCAGCAGGGAGCCTGCTTCCTCCTCTCTCTCTGCCTGCCTCTCTGCCTACGTGTGATCTCTGTCTGTGAAATAAATAAATAAAATCTTAAAAAAAAACAAAAAACAACCCAGTGTATTAAAGACTTGAATGTAAGATCTGCAAGCCATAAAGCTTTTTAAAGAAAAAACAGTGGTAAGTTCCTTGACGTAAGTCTTAGCAATAATTTTTTTTTATTTGACACCAAAAATAAAGGCCACAAAAGCAGAAACAAACAAGTGGGACTGTATCAAACTAAAAGCCTGCTGCACAGCAAAGGAAACCATCAACAAAATGAAAAGGCAACCTACTGAATGAGACAAAATACAGGTAAATCATGTATCTGATAAAGAGTTAATATCCAAAATATATAAAAACTCATACAACTAAACAGCAAAAAATGACCTAAAAAGTGAGCAGAGGACCTGAATAAACATTTTTCTAAAAAAGACATCCAGATGGCCAACAGGCACATGAAAAGATGTTCAACATCCCTCATCATCAGAGATAGGCAAATCAAAATCATAACGGGATATCACCTCACACCTTTTAGGATGGCTATTATAAATATACATGCTTTTATATATACATATATAAATGTATACATATATTTCATATACATACACATGTATATATAAAATAATGAGCATTGGCAATCATGTGGAGAAAAGGGACTCCTTGTGCACTGTTATTGGGAATGTAAATTGTTATAGTCACTGCAGAAAACAGTATGGAGGTTCTTCAAAAAAAATAAAATGAAACTACCAAATGATCCAGCCATTCCGTTTACAGGTATCTGAAGAAAATGAAAACATTAAGTCAAAAAAATACACGCGATCCTACGTTCATTGCAGCTTTACTTATAGTAGCTAAGATACGATAATAACCTAAGTGTCTACTAATGGATTAATGCATGAAGAAAATGTGATACGCATACACACACACACACACACACACACCCCACGGGAGTATTACTCAGCCATAAAAAAAGAAACTTGACACTTGTAACATGGATGGACCTTGAGGGTATTATGCTCAGCGAAATAAGTCAGACAAAGAAAGACAATTACTGTATGATCTCACTTAAATGTAGACTCTAAACAAACAAACAAATGAAAAAGCTCATAAACATACAGAATAGACTGCCAGTTGTCAGAGCTGGGGGTGGGGGGCATGAAATGGGCAAAGGGGTCAGGAGGTACAAACTTTCAGTTATAAAATAAATAAGTCTAGGGAATGTAACGTACAACATGGTGACAACAGTTAATAACACTGTATTACATATTTGAAAGTTGCTATGAGAGTAAATCCTAAATTTCCTACTCATAAGAAACTGTAGCTATGCATAGTGACAGATGTTAACTAGACTTAGTTTGGTGATCATTTTGCTATATATACAGATATCAAATCCTTATGTTTATATCTAAAACTGATATAATATTTTGTCAAGTATATCTCAATAAAAAAATTGTTTTGCACATAAGAGAATGGATTCTCCTAGTTTTATATAAATTTAGGAATCTCACCTATTTTAAGAACCAGGAAATGCTCGCTGTCCACTGAGAAAGGCATTTAAGTTCCATATGTGATACAGAAACCATTTTCTCAGCTTTCTATAGAATTCACTGGCTTCCTAATGTCATCAGATAATTCTATTACTTAAACAAGAGAATCCACACGGAATGCTATGGCTATACCTTGCAAGACACATGTGAGAAGACGAAGGCAGCAATGGAAGCCAGTCAAGACAAGGAAAGAGGAATGTGACCAGACCGAAACAGATTTAAATTTTCACTTTTATTTGACTTAAAGAAAAATTCTCAGAATGATCGAGTGTGGCTTTTCCATTGTGAAATGTTGTGATAAGGATCCTCTTTCCCACCCAGGGAGAGAACACAGAAAGTGAGATCCTTCCCAGGTATGACTAGAGAGGAGAGAAGGGGCCAGAGGAGGGGAGGGGTCATTCCCTCTCACCCCCCACTTCTGCAGACCCTCCCCTGCGTCACCCTCCCCTGGCCATGCATGTTCATCCTGTAAACACCTGCACCTATGCTAGGCCCTGGGGGACCTATCTGCTATTTTTACTTCCTCTTTACGTCCTCTTCCTGCCACATGATTCGTTTAAGTCTAATGAAACAAACTAAACATATCCCTCCTGTTTTCACCCTGGCACATGGCACTTCAACACACTGACTGACTGATTCAGAGAGATACTGGCCATGGAGACTGAAAACAAAGATGGCTGACAGTCCCCTAGCAAATACCAAAGCTTCACATGTTGAAAAAAACAGAATTTTATAAAATCTTTAAAAAATCTACAGGTTAAGTCTAGCAGTTTAGCCTAAGGAAAATATAAAACAAATTGATGTTTAAAAAAAAAAAGGTATTTTCCTCATGGTTATTGCAATTATACCTGAAATATACATTCCTATACGATTTTATATGTATGTGAGTGTATGTGTACCCACACACGTATGTGTTCTAACATGAAGTTTCACTATTCTCTTTTATATAAAGTTTTTATGAAACTCCTTACTTTTACCGGGACACAATAAAGAGTAATTTAGTGTTCTGTCCTTCCACTTTCCCTTCTTCTTTTTTTCTCCCTCCTTTCTTTAATATTTACTGAGTGCTTAATACACATTCCAGACTCTAGAGATATAAGAGAGTCAACATTCTTGTTCATGCCTCAAAGGAATCAATAATATCTCCATCTGCCAAACAGTAAAGCAAATTCAGTCCATATAAAATCACAGCTCAACCTGATATTTAATTGTCATTGGCTAAGAATCTATATGAAATGTTCACAGGAAACGTGGGCCATGGCAGGAAAGTAGGCATCTTGCATTTTCCAAAGAATTCCAAAGGAATTCAAAGGTAACCAGTTGACTTTTTTTATTTTTATTCATTAAAGGCAGAAATATTTAAATGTTTACCTGAATATACTCTGTGAGAGTGTTAAAGACTTGCTTTGCTACTTGAATTGCTTTGGAGAAATTCCGTTGTCCTTGTTCGTCAATAACGTCTTTCCCAGAGTAATACCAGTAGAAATCGCTAATGGATTCCTGGAAAAGAGGGGTGATAGGATTAAGATACAACCTCAAGCTACCACTGACCTGTCCTCCCTAGACAGAAATAGCAGCTGGAGAGAAGAAGCAGAAAACTTAGCTTTAAAAATGATGGTCTCTGATGATCTTGAATCTCACAGACATAAGGATTCATAAGATCAACATATATTCATCTACTGAGAAAAGCTAAACGTTGACTATGTAAGCACAAAAATTAGACAAGTCATGGATGTTTTTTGGGTTACAGACATCAGGGCTTTTTCTCCAACAAAGCCCATGTTTCCTCATGAGAACTCCCAAATGTTCCTTGTTCCTGTAAATGCTCCTCAAGAAACTGATTAGACTATTAAAAACACTGACACAACCAGGGCGCCTGGGTGGCTCAGTCAGTGGATTAAAGCCTCTGCCTTCGGCTCAGGTCATGATCTCAGGGTCCTGGGATCCAGCCCTGCGTCGGGCTCTCTGCTCAGCTGGGAGCCTGCCTCCCTCTCTCTCTCTCTCTGCCTGTCTCTGCCTACTTGTGATCTCTGTCTGTCAAATAAATAAAGAAAATCTTTAAAAAAATAAAAATAAAAAAAAATAAAAAAAAAACAAACACTGACACAACCATAAACAAGATCAACTTTCTAAACAGGATGTTTTCAACGATAACTTATATTGGAAGGAATTTTAGTTGGCTAAAGGAGTAACAGACTGTCGTCTAGCACGCAGACTACATTTGGGTTTTGAGATATGATTTTAAACATCACAAATATGTTTTCAGCAATATTTTTTTTTGTAATTTGCTTCCAAAATGGAAGCTGTGTGTGTATGTGTGTGTGTATATATATATACATATATATATGTGTGTATATATATATACACACATATATATATATATATATATACACATATATAGTGTTTTTACACACTCAAAAGATTCAGGGAGAAACTGAAAGTTTGAATGTGCAGTTTTTACAGGACTCTATCTGGCCAGTTATAAGTAAGATGAGGGAAATAAAATTATAAAATTTGTACAGGGCTCCCATTACTTAGGAGCCTATGCCTTCAGATTCAGTCTATTAACGTGTGAAAGATTATTACAATATCAGGGAGATTTTTAAGTGGTGGAGTGTTAAGCTGAATTTTAAAATTAATTCACATTATCAGGACAGCTGAAAATAACTACCTGTTAAAGTTAAGTGTATTATAGATATTTTGAAAGACTTTCCTTCTCACTTTTGAAAATGTTTCAAATACTCTTCCCCCATTTATCTATGAACTGTAGCAGAAGGAGCAGAGTATGTAAGTACTTTGCAAAATGAAAATGAATTTAAAATGCCATCAAGCTGAAAACTATGAGGGGAAAAGATTCCCACTTATAGAAAGGAAATAATAAGGCAAAGAGGAGCCAGGATCAGAGGCAAACACAAAAGGAGCAGTTTCACCCTAGGACTTGGTGAAAGGCTGTGATCAAGGACAAAATATCTCCAAAATGTCTGTCTAGTCATCCATCAGAACACATTACAACACGACAGTTTAGGAGCTCTGCCCCGTCATTTCAACTACCCAGCCCTTCCATTTCTTCCCAACAGAAGGCAACGCACCTGGACTCTCAGGAGGTAGTCTACGGTCGAGATGATTATGTTCACAGTCGTATTATTGCCAGTCTGAGTTCTCAGATAATTTTGAAAATCTACATAAGATCAAAAGATGTTACTAAAGCTTCCCCAACAGTTTAAAATGAGTTATTTGAAGAACTCCAAAACCAAATGAGGTCTCCAGCAAAATCATCGTGGCTAAGAATGGTGCTTGCTTTATTCGAGAAGAGTGTTTTACGTGGGCATCCCAACACATCAAGGTGCTTCACAGACTATCAGTATTCAATTTTTGGTCTACAAGGTGGCTAACTCTGTTTCCTGATCCCTAAGTCTAGAGCTCTGGGCATGTGAATTGCCGGAAGGAGTTCCATCCTTTGGGATGGAGTAATTAAATTATGTATTCAGTTATCCTTTGTCCCTCAGTACTGTTCTTAGTGCTGGGAAACAAAGATAAAATTAAGATACAGTTCCTGCTTCCTACAGAGTCTGGGAGAGAGCTAGTTATATCAACTTGCGAGAAAGCAAGTTATATCAACCACAAAGGAAAATACAAATACAATGAAGTAGATTCTCCAGTTAAAGAGAAGATGTATAAAAGAAATAAAGCCCTGTATTTCTCTGTAGCTATCTATCTCATGTATCTCTTTTTTCCACCGTCTTCTTCAACAGAAGAACAACTGATGGAAATTAAGCGAAGTGGCTAGCAAAGGACTTTGAAAGTAGGAATGCAATACATAAAAGGTCACCGTGCGTGTACTGAACACACTGAAGAAGGCTCAGGGCTGACTGCTGACTGGTTTCAAAATTCTGATTCCTTGGTACCATCCCATAGCCCGGGGTCTCACACACCTGAGTTGTGTCCCTCACAAAGCAGTTGTAGGAAGCGAAAGAGGTCGCAAGTGAACTCGTCGTCCTGGAGAACCTTTTCTCCTGCAGAAAATCCAGAAAAATCAGACATGATCAACTACCCTGGCCTGTCCCTCCCCTTCTCCCCACCTCCATAAAACTTGCAGGTTGATCTAGCATTGTTCTGAACCAAAAACAGTCACAAATCATAGCCAATGTTCTATCTGAAGCTCATTCGCTCATGCGCTTGGCAGATAGATGTACTTTTTCTTTGTCAGAAAAGAACATTTGAATCTTAAAACTCAGGTTTCTCTCTGTTAAAAGTAGCAGCATGGGTTTGGCAACATTTTAGAAACAACCTGAAGGTTTAAACGTTTCTTCTTTTCTTTTCTTTTTTGGGGGGATAAGGTGCTTCTAGGAGTGATCTCTACATCTCTTAAAAACACCAAAGTTAAATCTCCTTTGTTCCCAGAGTAAGACCAAGTGATTCAATGCAAAGGCATTCAATGCATATGGAAAACAGGACCAAGAGTTTCTTTTATTTAAAGAATAATTAACAGAAATTGTAAATAACAATAGAATTTTAAATGACTAGAAAACTTTTCTTAATCCATTTCAACTAAGGGTCTCATTAGCTTGCCTATGGATTTAAAAAAAGTAAAAGCTTCTAAAAATCTGATACAGAGACGTCATTGGTTGGAGCATTACTTGCAGAGGAGAGAGAACTGGCGAACAGACCTATTTTAAATATCAAACCAAAAGACAGACTTTGGTGGCTCCTGCTCTGTGAGTGAAACTAAGCAGGAAAGGTGAAAGGAAGGCTAGCTCAGAGCTACGGAAGCATCATTTAAAAACAAAACAAAAGTAATCCGGTTTCTCTTCAGATAATATAAATCTTTCGCCTTTCAAAAAACAAAACAGAACAAAAAAACAACTCTATCTATGGGGCAAGCATGACACCTCAGAAAAGGGTTCAGATATTTTACCTACATTTCAATCAAAATCTATCTTGATCACAAGTCACTCTGAAAGCAAACACAAAAAAAGAAACAAACGGAAAAACGGCACCACACAAATGAAAGTTGATTTCAAAAGCATAGAGTGTCCGTGGAAAAATTTTCAATGTTATGAGTGTACGTTCTGGCATCTAAATGTGTTGTTCAGAAATCAAAATGACACAAAAATGTTGTTCGGCAAGTGGATGGATGTACTTATGTCTTCGAAAAAAAATGATAATAACTTTTCAGACTGGAAATACTTTGGGCCAAGAAAGAAAACTATGCAATGACCATGTGTTTACTTTAACTAAAATTATGAATGATTATAAGGACAGAGAGCTGATGGACTTACCAGTCTGTAGTCTGTGACTTTCAAAGTGAGAGGCTTCATATAATGGGAGGGTTAGGAAGCAAAACCATTTTGAAAACTAATATAAACATTAAAAAAAGTACATAAAATCACTGTCCTGGTTTCCCTGCAAGATATGATATTTGGTGACCAAACTAAAATCACCATGCATACAGATAGTCGTGTGGCAAGTTCAAGTTTAAGTGCGCATTGCTGTGATTCTCAGTCCATGGCTGATAAGCCCATTCCTCAGTGTCTACATTCATGGCAGGATAGCAAAGAAAGGGAGAACAGTCTAGGCTAATAAACAGAACTCTTCCCAGATGATACTCAGTATCTTTCTGTGAACTATTTGAATCAGAAGAGTCTTTAACATAATATTTAAACCAAAATATGATGAACTATTTACACAGACTTATTGACTCTCTCCTTGCGAGCCCATCTAAAATGGTTTTTGTTCTAGAAAACTGCATCAATAGACCAGGTATTTCCAATGTTCATATACTCAATGTGGAATAAGTAACCCTTGATAGAAAGTCCTCAAAAAGGTTAACAACGAAAAAAAATACATATATAGTCTACCTGTGTTCCTAGAAATGCTCTGCACCATGCACACTGATTTATGACATAAGGCTGTATTCATTGTCTGCATGCACAGTAGTTTCATGACATACCAAAACACATACAAGTAACTTCATTTACATAAGAACACGCTGAACACAGCAGAACAATGGGTAGAGGAGAGTGGGAGGGGGCGGCTAAGCCTTTATTTACCATCAGGGGATATGAGGTATAAACTGGGGTGCTCTTGCCTAACGGACACATTACTATCTGATTAAAATGCTGCCATTCCCCATGCTGCATGTAAGTGGTACAGTAACAGAGATGGATGATGGCTTTATGTCTGCAGAAGGTACAGGACCAACCGTCTACTTTGTGATGTATGCAAAAGAAATTCCATTGTAAGATGGAAACCGAGATTAGTAACATAACGAAATGGAGTAAAATGTAGTTGAAAGTGCTCTGACGTTCTTAAAATATTTTGTAATTGGTACATGATGGTCAAATGCAAATACGGTAAAGGGCATTCATTTGGTTTCATTTTTAATTATAAGGGGCTTATGATTTCTAATCCCATAATAAAAGGAGAGTAATTTCAATACTGTTGCTGCTGATGAGATGGTTTTGTGTTCCCTACTGTTCTCATCTGTGAAATGAGAACATGTGCACATCTCATTGGCTCTTTATAATTTGTGGAAGCATTTTTAGAAATTGTGGAAAGGTTACAATTATTAGTAGCAGTGGCAAGAACACTAAATAAAGATGGGAACAACATGCCTAGGTGATGAATATGGTGATTTGAACATAATTATTAAACGTGTTCAATATTTCTGAAAAGCCAATTTTAGTGGGCCAAAATATTCTCAAAAACATAAATTCTCACTTGGAAATAATATTAGTAGACTTTCTTTATTCAAGCTACCAGTAAAATTAGTTCCTATTTTAAATATCTAATTACTTTCATTTTTTTTTTAAAGATTTATTTTTTTATTTGAGAGGGACAGCAACTGAGGGGAGGGCCACAGGGAGAGAATCTTCAAGCAGACTCCCCATGGAGTGCGAAGTCCAATGTGGGGCTTGATATTACAACCCATGAGATCACGACCTGAGATGAAACCAAGCGTTGGATGCTCAACCAACTGAGCCACCCAACAGCCCCTCAAAAATCCATTATTTTTAAAGGTCACTGTTCCACTCACTAATTGGTTTATCTAATTAATAGAAAAGTACATAAGGAGTTGTTTAAGTATGTGTTTTATTGGTTACCTAAAACATCCATGGACACAGCTCAATGCTGTGACCTAGAGAGGCTGGGTTTAATTGTTATTAGTTGCTAAAAGTTATCAATAATTGTTAAAAAAAAATGAATGTGATGAGTGAAAAGACTACCTATATAAAAACAACTGAATTAGGATAAATAGACCAGAAGACTAAGATCCTCTTTGTTATAAGGTCTTTTCATGGCAACATCTCCAATAATAGAAAGCTAAAACTGTGAAAAGCATGAAATAGAAGATTGGCTGCATCAAAGAACTCCCTACAAAAGCTTGTTAACTGGAACTCAAGAGTGCTTCCCCACCGCCCCCCACCCTGCCAAAACCATGGAAGAAATAGTTTTGATCACTGATCTTCAGAGGACTCAAATATCTATTTTGTACAATGGCAAAAGTGAAAGATTAAGATAAAAATATTTTTAAATAGTGAAAAGTCAAGTATTTGATTCCATGTGGGTGATTTTACTGTCACTGCTTAAATGGTTTAACTGGCTGCTTAAATTATACTACCACTCAACTGACAAAGGATACAGTTTTTTAAATGGATTCACAAGTAACGTTTAGTTAGTGACTACAGTGTGCTAGGCATTGTGATAGATATATTCTCTCATCATTTCATCTCAGGTTTGCAATAATTCTATGAAACGGGTTACACAAATCCCATCTTGTGGTTCAGTAAACAAATGAGCAATTAAGTAACTTGACAAAGGTCCTATAGCTACTGGCTAGTTAAGGGTTTGAGTCCAGTAAATTTCAAAAAACATTCATTAAGTGTCATCTACACACTAGGTACCTTGTGAGGTCCTGGGCACATAAGAAGTGACAGACACAAGCCTGAACCTGAAGTTCATAGTCTAATGGAAAAGACAGGCAACGAATAGGTCATTTCAATATCATATGGTCTGAGTCCAGTATACTCTAGTTTCTACACTTCCTAAAGCTCACATCTGTAATCGATAAGATCTCTAGCTAACAATCACTGATTACATGGATCCTATGTTAGTTAAAATTGTGAACTCCTACTTGTTTTTATCAATTTTAGAACCTAAGGAAAACCATCTTCAAGCTATATGGCCTTGGGAAAGTCAGTTCACCTTTCTGAGCCTTTGTTTCATCATTCAGATATGGCAATTAACAATCTCCAGAGCTAACTACTTTATAGGGTTGTTGGGAGAATAAAATTGGTTTGAGCAAGTACAATTGCGTTGAGATATGCAACACACAATAGGAATAAAAGTGACATTTCAATGACATAAAGTCATAGGTTCAAAAAACCTAGGTTTCTAAAACACAGACTTCCAGTGGGGTTGTGGATGTGGTAAGTAATCCACATTTGCCGTGCACTCGACTTGACACCAGTGCATAAAATGTACTCCTCTTTCAGATCCCAAGACAGCAAAAACCACCACTACATGAGATAAATTAGGTATGTCCCATGGATAACAGAATTAAAGGACCTGTCAGCTACAGAGGAAGACATTCTTTTGCTTTCAAATGGGATTTGCAGATTATTTCTCTTATAACCTTTACTGCCTTCCAGCTCCCATTCCTCTAACTGGAATCCTTACTGTTCTTCAACCATTCCATCCACCGACACCCTGACGGATCTCCCTGCCTTCAGCCTGCGGAATTCATCGTACACAGCGCTGCCCACAGCACTGGTAGGCAATCTAATTGCAACACTCTCCCACAAAACAGATGGGTTCCTATAACAGTAATTATGAAAAACAGACTCTTAAAAATTCCCTCAATCTATCATTAAACATAATAATCTCAGAGCTCCCAACTTCCATGAAGGAAATCATGCTGCTCCCTAACTTTGCAAGACTCAGGGTCTACTTAGCATGCTAGCTGAGGAACAAGTCATTTACGCACTTGAATGTCACTGGTCAGAACAGTGGATGCTAGGAACTTAATGCCACGTGGGCCATCACACAACATGGAATACTACGGACGTGTTACTTACATAATGACTGTTACATAATGACTGTCCGTGGCCTCAGAAAGAAAGCACGGAATTCCTCTGCATGGCACAAAATGCTTTCACAGTGTCCCACGAACTCTCTTTCTCTTCTAGTCTGTTTATTTCTCTCCAGCCATATTAGGTCAGTGACGTTCCTTGTTATACCTTGTACCTTAAGCCCTGCGTGTGCGGCTCCCTTCCACTGAAACGTCTTCCTTTGCCTTCCTTATTTACCAGGTAAACACCTACTTCAGGCCATCTGTTACCTCTACTGAGATCCTTACCGCGTGAGCCTGGCAGCTAAGTACTTCAACTCAGTCCACTCATACACACAGATCATGGGTCTCAAAATTATTTGTTTTCAAGTCTGTCTACACAACGCTGAGCCCATAAAGAACTCAGATGCCTAGGACAGCATCTAGCACATAACAACCACTCAAATTTCGATCAGAGCTTTACTGTTTAAAAACTGGGCAGGGATGTTAGGAAAATCTCTTTAGTGCCACAAACTAACATCACAGGCTTTTCTTGAAAAGAAACTTGACCTAGAGGAAGGGTAGAGCAGTGTAATCAGAACTCAAAGGGTAAGCTGAACTAGTGTCAGACTCCGCAAATCTGGGGTGGGAGACAACCAATAAATAATTAAAGTACTAAATAACTACTAACAAAAAATTAGGATAGCCAATATTGAGAGATTGTGTTGATTATTGTTTTGATTAATAATTAATGAACGAATTAATTAATTCTTTTGCTGCAACTTCATACAGACTTGATGAGGTCACTATAAACATGCCTAGTAAGAACCTCGATTCAGCACATTATCAGATACAGATGGAAATTTAGAAAGGTTAATTGGTAGTTAATGCTTTGTACACAATTTTTAAAAATCAAACAATTTCTGCGGAATGAGATCCGCTTCAAGATTTCATCTTGCTGATGAAGTCTAGGACCACTGCAAAAAGATCAAAAAATAAAATAAGATCTCTCCTACTACATTCCAAGAAGTTTGAAAGAAGAAAAATTGCACTTTCAAGCTCATAATGACTTTGTAATGAGGTTTAATGGTTCTGAGAAAAAAATATCCAAGGATGGAATGAAATATTAAATATTCATATAGGTTTTTGGTTTTGAATTTCCTTATATGTTAAAGGAAAACACACAGGGCTAAAAAGTATACAGAGAGGACAACACTGAGCACATCACAAGTCTACTAAACACACCTGCCATGGAAAACTGGTTTTCGGTTTTGTTTTGGTTTTGGTTTTTGTTTTTTTAAACAAGTGGGAGGTCCAGGCTTTGTAGAAATGGGAGAAATTTAGGAAGAAGGGATATTAATACTCGCAAACATACATGATGGTAACAGCCGTGGAAAAAGGAGTGTTAAATCATTAGACCGAAATCCTCACGTACAAACCTTAGAAAGGCACGTATTCCCCAAGGGTATCTCAATACAAAATTAGGAGTATCACGTTTAACCATACAAAGTTCCAAAGTGACTTTACAACTTCAACATTAAGTGCAAAAATTGGCAGTAGATTAGTGTCTTTGAAGGGAGGAATGAGCAATAAGTAAAAAAGCAAAAATTACCAGCTAACCAATATGGTAAGTACAAAATAAGCCCCCGGGGAGACAAAAGATGGAGGAAGGGACTGTCTCATGAAATTGGTAACAGTGTGAGGCTGAAGGTCTGCATTTCAGTCTTTACCCTGCCATTTCACTGTGTGATACTGGACAAGCCTTGTACCCTTTCTATAAAATGGGGACAATATCTCACTGGTGGTTGTAGGTATCAAAAAGGTACATATAAATTAAATATTTTCCAAGGCTATGCAATTTATGGTTATTTTCTCATCATCAGATAGAGATCTGGCCTAATAGAGACAGCTGGTTAGGATGGAGAAAAGTTAGAGTGTCAGATTATTTTTCTCCGTGCTGAGTTTATAGTGTTTGAGCCTCAAACAGACTGAGATTTTTTCAACCTTCTCTATGGATTCTGGGAGGAATGATCAATTTTCCTTCCCCTATGAGGGTATAAACTTTTCTTAACTTCTGTAGACCTTAAACAAAAGAATGGACACGTCACACAAATTTTTTAAAAATGTGCCAAAAGGCAGAGTTGCTCTAAGTTTTCTCAATTTGGGAAGTAGTATATTATTCGTAGAACGACTGAATTACCATTGTTTTCTCAATTGGCCTCTTGATAAAGGCAAGACCGAGTATTCAGAGAGCACAATTTGATCTCTAAAGCCTTGCTGATGTACTAGGTACTTTTCAAAAATCTCATCCCTTGTTTATTACCATAGGATATCGCGTCTTTTAGAAACTACTATCTGTGTTACTACATTAGTTTGCAACTGTTTCTACTGCTCTTAAAATTCAGTCTCAAGGATGAAAAACAGTTTTTATGTTAAGAGGGTCTTTAACGTGTGATGTTTTCAAGGGAATAGAGTAAAAACTGCAGATCTCTCAATATTTGGAAAGCAACTGGCAGAGCACCCTGGCCAAGAGGAGACTCAGCCAGTCACAGCCCCCCACCGCCCCGATAACCACTGATTTTCCCGTGCACCCACTAGTGCAGCCATAAAGCCACAGTATGTCCAAGACAGAAACGCCACAGGGAGACTACACATCTATGATTCATTCATTTACACAACGATTGCAAACACTGGGTCCACCAGAATTTTCTTCAAAATGAAAGACATGGAACAAAACAAATCCAAAAAATGTAACTGAAATGCTTCTTGCCCCTCCATGTCTAATATGTTAATAACTGCACATCCTCATGGAAAGAAAAAAATAAGGAAAGCTTGGTATATGAGTTTTAAAATAAAAGGATGCATAATGATGGAAATGAAATAATCTATTCATTAAACAATCTATAAAAGGATAAAATGCACAAAAAAACTGTCACTGTCAAGACTATACACAAAGCTAAAGACAAATGAAGGAGCAAATAAAGAAAAGGCAGATCATTTGTAATAATTACCACGCTCATGTGTGATGACTGAGGAAGGGAGGAAAGTACATTTACAGTTGAAAGAAAAGGAAATGGGAAAAAAAAAAGAAGTTGAAATGTTGGTTTTGTCTTGCTGTTTGTAAGGAAGTAAAATAGAAAAAGTGTTAATCAGTTTGGGCAATTATTTGTGTGTTGAAAAAGAATAAACCAATCAAATCAATTTCATATTGAGAGATGTGACTAATTCTCATATCAGAATGGTCATTCTCACCAAGTGATTTCTGATTTAGGACTCAGGAATGTTATTCCAATCCGTATCTGGCTGACAAAGGACAGGAGACCCAGTAAACTAAGCCTGCCGGGGGCCACTGTTTCCACGTGGGAGCCGATATGAACAATGATGAAGAGTGATTAATGGGACTGCCTCTGGAATATTAAGTAATAACTGTAGGGAAAAATAAAATTGACCTCTAATTCCAAGACAGGGAAGTCAGACTTTGGAGAGAGAATTCATTCATTTTCAGGCACTTTACAGCTAAAGGAAAATGCCCAGGGCTTCCTGGAGACCCTAGAGGCAGGCAGGTAATGGGCTCTGAGATTTGTAAGAACTCTGAGTTCTCGAGATGGTGCCCTCAGGCTGGGTGTTATATAACTGTTGACACAACCCTTAATAATGAAGAGATTTGGCTGGATATTCATTTCGGAAAATTTAAGTAAGTTTAGAGGGCTGCTGGCAATTTTTCTTAAAGTTAACTAACACAATTAGGTAGCTGTAGGACTGATAGTTGATGATTGAATCCATACATTCATATGTCAAGCAGAAAACAAAGCAGCATTAGTAGTAGCAGCATTACAATATACATAAATGAAAATTTTTAAAGAATAGTAAGAAACATGCAGCTAATTCTTTTACCTATTATAAGAATAAAAATATACAGAAATAATTAGAGAGATTAGTTAATTTGAAAATATTTCAGGAAGGTAAGCAGACTGCAAATGGCAGATGGGAGAAAATTTATTTTTTGAAACAGGATTAGTTTTATCGAAGATCCAAATGTTCCAAACTAATACATGGATAAGATGACCACTCCAAACAAGACCAAGCAAATGAAAACAGATAAACACACAAGGCCTTACTGAAACAAAATCAACTTAAAAAAGTCAAACACAAAAGAATAAAAGCAAATCCAGACAAAAAAAAATACTGAAGATTATTTTTCTTAATAAATACTGAAATGCAAGTGCAGCAATAGTTATTTCTGCTTTAAATATGTTAAATTTTCTAGTTTATACACACATCTATTAGAGAAAAACTCTAAGATTATGTGAGCCATTCTATTGGTGCACATGTAAATTAAGTGAACGATTATTTAAACATTAAAAATGACTTAATTTTTTTCATCAAATTTGGACTTGCAAAGACATATGGATGTATGAGATATCTGTGCTAAAAGGGAGGAGACAGTCAGAATAATGGTTAATGGAAGGGTCTCTCAAACCATCCCTATTTTAAGGAGACAGAGAATCTGAGATTGGCAATTTGCCAGATTAGCCATAAGAAGTCAAATATTCTCTGATGTGGTTCACCCATCTGCTCTATAATTTTACAGATAATTCTCTAATAATGGACCTTGATCTACTACCCAACTAGGGGAACGGCAACTTACAGTAGGTCTGGAACAAAAAGGTGTTAATGGCCAACAGGGAAGAGTTTTCGGTGTGACCTGAGTGAGTGTGTAATTATGAACTTTTAAATGAACCACAGAAGCATTTGGGCCATTTAAAAATAACCAGAGAGATAGTATCTCTCTGTACTCAAAAGGTAATTGGTAACGGACTCATTTCAGGAAAGGGGGGGGCAGGTGAAACTTTTAATTTAAGTGATCAATACCTGATCCTTCTTCGGTCACCATTCCAAGTCCTTCAGCTTTGTTTTGTCTCTCAAATGCATTTAGGTCGAGGACACTACAATAACAGGGAGAAAGACACTGAGAGGACTAATAGAAAACCTTCTATCTTCAGGAGAGCAGGTATCTACAAATCATGTATCATGAAACGCAAACCAAATATTAACATATGGTGAAGACATGCCCCAATTCAATGTCTACCATCCATACTTTCCGAGTGGCAGCCCAGTTCCTCCCCAGGGTCTGCACTGAAATGATCCGTGTGAAAGGCAAACATAAGGCATTAATGGGTTTGAACTTCGGGTGTACATTACAAAGTTAACAGGCACACTGAATATAATTATAATAATCATGTTTTTCCAGCTAGAATAGCTTATTACATTAAGTATCTGTCAGATTCCTTTGTCAAATGCTGTCTGAATGATTTTAAATACTGTAAAAAATAGAAAATGATTATCATAAATCAGTCGGTTAAGGATCATTTATTTAGGGAAAATGAGAAATGGTCTATAAGCTCCCAAATAAAACTCATCAGAATCTTCCTTTTCCTCTTTTAAAATTCATACACTGCTTATTTTCAAGTATGCAGAATACACATTAATTCCCTAAGGTCCCTATTTAATCACAGGGAAGACTATTATAAGACATCATTAACACTGAGTAAGTTAATAATTAAGACATTACTAACAGCTAACAATAAGACAGAAAATAAGACATCCTCTATTGTCCCACTTTAGTGTGTACTTAATCATTAAAAAATATTCTCTGTATCATTAGTGTCAGCAAAGTAAAACAAAAACTTTGAAAGATACAATCCACCGAGTAGAACCAAAACAAGGGAGGTTTGTGCTTACCTACATGACTGCATCAGGCCAGCCAGACTCTGAAAGAAGCCCACATCCTTTTTCTCCTTGAGGTAGTCAAGCATTTTCTACAGTAAATATATAAACCACAGGGCCACTGAACACAAATCTTATTCTATGTTAAATAAGAAACAACAAAAACATGTTCTCTATGCTGGAATAAAGACGTAAAACACTCAGTGCATACAAATATGACCACAACTTTAACAAGAAATAGAGATGAGTGTGTCAAGGCACTATGGCTGTAGATTTCAATGTCAATAAAAGGGCTGGCGTGGTACAAGGAGTGTAAACATCATAAGCACCATGACTGTCCAGGGAAAAATAACACTCATAACTCTCTTCTAGTCACTCTTTAAGTATGTGAAGATTCAGATTTTTAGTTCAAGCTTACTAGGAAGAAGGGCCACCCAGATGTGAGTCCTAGATTTCCACACAAAAGTGAGGTCCTTAAACCCGGTAATGTTGGCAACCATATGCTAATGTCATAGACAGAAATTTAGTTTCCATCATCATGGTCTCCAAACTCAAGGAATGGTAGTAATCATTTGACAATTACATTTTTCTTCTCTGTTGTCAGAATGATGTCCAGATTCTGTGGTTAAAATTTTGATTAAACACAAAAGTAAAAAATGCAAAAGCAGGGCATAGCTCTACCTTCTTAGCTTGTTATTACATATCACAGTGAAACAGCTGCCTTGAATGTGGATGACATGTGTCGGAAGTTTCAAACGAGAAGCACATACAAGATGATAAAATGACCAAAGGCACACCAAAGGTTTGAAGAAAAGAAAGATACTGCTTTTCTCCAAATCTTGAATGGAGCTGAGTAATTCCTGCTATCAGTGCTGTCTAATGTAGGGCTGAGCTAAAACGGTCAGCATTTTGGTAGTAATTTGGTTTCTAGAAATTTGAGTGAAAGGTAATATAAGGTACTAAACATGTAGAAGTTGTATATGTATGCACACACAAATAGTACACACACACACACATAATGTACATATACAAACACATGCAACACATATAAACACATACATACACATACAAATAAATACACATCTCACATGTATATACACATACACACAAATATGTACACACCACAATACACACAAACACCTGGCCATTTTGAGGGGAGTGTGGTAAGTTCCTGGTCTAATAAAACATGAAGCACTTATTAATCACGGGAAGTTTAAAACAAGGAATATAGCTCAGAGTTTAAGGGAGTTGGTAGGATATGTATCTGAAGGTTTACAGAAAAAAGAAAAGCCTGTATAGACAAGTTCCTGTATTACATGATCTCTCATGGCTCCATTTAGCTCCAAGGATTTCTGAATCTATCTGCTCCCTAATTTAGGACTTTTGAAGTAAACCATAAAGGGAAATTATTTTGTGCTAAATATTATAGAGTAGGTAGGCTTTCTTCAGTTTTCCTTTCTTTGAATTTGAGTCATGTAGTCATTTGCTATGGAAATCAAAAAAGGACATCAGTAAATTGGGTGGAGGAAAAAGACATCATTATTTTCGCTTAGTTCTAACAGAAACTTAGCATTCCTTTTGACTACTTATAGAAGCAACAAACACAAACTCTGATATTGTCACCAGGAGAAATTTCAGAGATCTCCATATCACATCATAGTCATTGTTGAAGTGACTTAAAAATACTTAGGCTAATCATTTCTTCTCAATAATTAGACCAAGTACTAGATCTTTCATTTAACAAGTTCATAAAGGAACACAAATTACTTTATCAAAAACCTGTTTATAATATATGAATAACAACATTTGACTAGGTGTGGTTTCTTTTGTAAACCTGTGCGATTTCCCTTTGCAATTTAAAAACATGATACCAAGAGGAGTCCAGATGCTTCACTAAACCATCAAAGGTATTAAAAAGAAAAAGTTAGGCACCCTGGCTTAGATAAGACGTATGTACCCCTCCAGTCTGCAAATGTCACAATTTTATTTACAGAAAAAGAGGCACGCAATTTAAGAAAAATGTAAAGATGAGTTTTTCAGCTATTCTCGGTTGCTAACTTAACCTAGTGCAAATTTTCACCAACCCAAAGGCAACCTTCAAAAATTCTGTTTTTCTTAGAATCAAAGATCTTCTAGGAACATACTCAGGGCTTTGTCCACTGTCGTATTTCTGGGGCTCACAGCAACCTGAAGTCAAATATCCCAAGGTTTTCACTAGCCTTCCTTTCCTCCCCTCAGGGTAGCCCTTTCCCTGCCTCGCCAAAACTTACCAAGACACAACGGTTATTAGCTGCGTGTTCATAAACTGTTCTCTCTCATACAGAAGGCAATACAGAAAAATGAGAGAGAGATGTTGACAAACTAGGCTCCTGAGCTAAGAACATTTACTTTTCTCCACTATTAAAGCAAACCATTTTACGCTTAGTCACATGAAATGCAAATTTCACAGGATGGCACATCTGATAGGACTTCAGATTCCTCAAGAGTGTTAGTGCCCCATATGGCAGCGTGCGACCTAGATGTTTGAGTCCTGGGGCAAGAAGGCCACCACATAAAGGCTTTTTTTTTTTTTTTTTACACAGAAAATGAAAAATTTTCCAACTGATAGTTCTTCCAGGAGGACTGAAACAGGGACTAAAACAAAGGGATGGCAATATTGTCCATCTGTACGAAGACTACATTACGGGGACGGCTTAAAGTCATTACCTGCTGCACTGTGGAGTTCCCCCCATTTAAGATAGCAATTCCAAGTTTCAAAGTCGCAGCTACCATTGGTCCTGTATCGCCTGAAAAATATAAAAAATAGCATTCCTTATATCATTTCACCAGTACATTAACTACCTCTGTCACAAAAGGCACACTTTTAGAATAATTATTCCCCTGCAAATCTGCATAATGATGGAGGACAGACTGACTGACTTATCAAAAAACATTTCAAGAGTAATAATGTATATTTTGCCATCAATGTTCTTACTAAATTCTGTGTAATGTATCTAGGAATTGAAACTATATGAGAACATTAAGAAAAAAAAAAAGAAGAGGGGTGCCTAGGTGGCTCAGCTGGTTAAAAATCCAACTCTTGATTTCAGCTCAGATCATGATCTCAGGGTTGAGATGGGACTCCATGCTTGGTACAAGAGTCTGCTTCAGATTCTTTCTCTCCTTTTCCCTCTGCCCCTCCCTCTCGCTTGTGAGTGTACTCTGTAATAAAATCTTCTAAAAAATTAAAAAAAAAAAAAGCAACAATTGATTCTGCAGTCAAATGCTCTGCCCCTGAGCTATACCCCCTCAACAACTGATTCTGAAATACTGACATCTGAAGCTATAAAGATTCAAAACTAATCATGCATATTGAGTAAGAGCTACTGAAGATTTCAAGAAAATTTCTCTCCCTCTCTACTCAATATTTTATTTAAATAACTTTTATCATTTTTATTTCAGCACCTTTATCTTACAATGTTTATAGTATTGCTTTATTAGGATGACTCGTCACAATTTTAAGTCATTCAAATAATAATGACAAAATTTTAAGTCTATTTATTTATTTATTTTAGTAATTTCTACACCCAACATGGGTCTCGAACTCATGACCCTGAGATCAAGAGTTGCATGCTCTTCTGACTGAGCTAGACAAGCATCCCACTAATGACAAAATTTTAAATCTAATGAGTTACACTATATATCATTGAATATATTTTATTTTTACATTATTCACCTCTACTTATCTTAGAATATAGAAAAAACAGAAATAGAAACAATAATAGAGATTAAAATATCTTAGAAATCTGGGAGAGGGATGCTTAATAACAGAATGTATAACTGTCATTTCTCCACCCCATTGCAAATTATAGGAAAAATATTTCACAAAGAAGATATTGCTAATGTAAGAAAAATTATCTTGGCTGGCACTGAAAAATACAATAGTATTTTAATTGTCAAAAAGGGATCACTTAAAAAGTCTAAACTTTCACATCAAGGGTCTGAAAATTATTGACTACAGGGTCAAGTCCAGCCTGTCATACATTTTTGTAAATAAAGTTTTATTGGAACTCAGCCACACAGTTTGTTTACATATTGTCTGTAGCGGCTCCCCTGCTACCACGGCAGCATTGAAGGGTTGTAGCAGAGACCCACGGCCAGCAAAGCCAAAAACATTTACTATCTGGCCTCTCACAGAAAACGTTCGCCCATCTCTGATTTATATGGTTTGTTAGGCTTGGGTCAAGATATAATTTCCAAACCTTAAAGAACAGAAATAAATCTTTGAAGGGGGGGGAAAAAAAAAACAAACAATGTTGGACTGGGTTAACAAAAGCCTGCATTTCCAAAGTCACCTGACCTCATGATGAACAAGAAATTCAGGGACTAACTAAATCAGCAGAATTTAAATCAGGGTGCTCCCAGGGAATAAAGAAGTCTGAGGAGAGCAGCAAGCCTCACCTTTGCTGGCGCTGATGGTCTGCAGCACCATCTCAGCTGCCCCGCGGTCGTGGAGCCTGGCTTGTTGGTAGAGTAGCTTTTGCTTTTCCATTTCTTTTTCCTGAACACAAATCCCAACCATTTATGTTGTGGCTGTCATTAAGCACGGCAGCTTTCTATAAACCATATTTTTAGTCATCTCTTCATGTATGGGCTCTATGACAACATTATGGACCATTTCAACACCAACAATGTTATTCAACAGATGTTAACAATATTCAACTCTTGGTTTTTGCCCTTTATATTTTTCTTGATATGCTTTTGGTACTGGCTTATCAGGATGGATTTTCTCAATTGTAATTGTTTGATTAGTCCAAAGCCTGTATCACAGTTTCGAAGTACTGTATTTCGTCATTGAAACTTGCACTTTCTGAATTATACGTTTGTGCATGAGTTTGTTACGTTTCAATCATCTCCCATGCCATGGCCATAACTTGATACTGCTCAGCAAATGGCTCGAGTTGCAAGGTATCACTAAATGACAGAAAAACATTCACGGAGACGTGTTGGAGTTTAAGCAAAATTGAAAGCTGATATGAATCAAAAGGTAGGCTTCAACGAAGTAGTGGACTCATGACACAGATCTCCCCAGTCACCCCCCAAGAATAAAAGAAGCAATGTGCCTTTATATTTTGTATTCTCAGGTGGTAACAAACGATACTGCATGGGGCTGCCAGTGCAAATGGCTGGGGTTTGTTCTTTTCCACTTAAACTACCACTGAAAACATAAAGAAGAAAATAAAAATAAAATATAAAGGCACAGCAAGTTCAAGACTGGTAGGATCATTCACTTGAGCTATCCAGTTCACTGGAGAATTGAGACGGAACTAAGCAGTACAAGTTGCAAAATGAAAGTTGCATAGAGCCCTAGGACAGCGAGTCCATCAAATGGCGTGGTAGAGAAGCTTAGTCAATGGGACATGAAACAGTCAATTAGTATCATGTCCATAAACACAACGGCCAAAACATATATGACCTAAGAGCAGGAAGAGCGGCAGCAGAAGGAGCCAGAGGGACAGCTTTGCTGCCATAAACTTTCCATCCAAAGTACAGAAAATAGACACAGGAAGATGGAAGAGGTTTAAAAAATGAAGGCTTGCTAGTTACAGAATATGAAAAAGAAAGTAAACTAAAAGGGGGAGGGGGGAAGAAATGGGCTCAAACAAATGAAAAAAGAAACCTTCAAATCAAAAGCAACCAACACAGACATTTATGCTGTTACCAGAGAGTTCTCGCCGAGGCTGGCAAATTTGTTTCTTAAATCTTTGATAATATCGTGCTGCGAAAACAAAATTGATCAGGGTTTTTTTTCACACTATAGTTAGAGCTCCTGTGGTTAAAGTTTTATTTTTTTTTTTTTCTTAAATTATGTGACAGGTCTAAATGGAAGCAGAGAAAAGAAAAAAAAAAGGCAGCTTTGCTTTGTGGTAGCCATGCTAACATCTAAAAGGTTTGCCTTCATGTTTAAACCTCTTCCTGCAGCGTCAAGAACAAAACGAAAACAAAACCACACGGACACACAAAACCATACTGTCATTACAACACAGTTTCAGAAAAACTGAAAGAAGACCCTTTCGCCTGCTCTTCAGGTGTGCTTTCGAACTGGTCAGCAACATTTGATCCCTCCTTTTAGACCCAACAATCTTTCACTTTCCTGCCGTGGCCAGAGCTACATACGAACTCGGCACTTCTGCTTCGTAACCAAATTCCTCTCGTGGAAAACGTTTTCAGGAAGACAGAGATTAAAAAAAAATATATATATATATATATATATATATTGGCTAAGGAACCGCCCTCTCATTTTCATCAACTAAAGAGGCAAGGGAGTTGGAAAGATTGATTCCTCTTTTGACCCAATAGAACATATGAAGATAGTCCTTGGGAAACCCAGAGAAGAAGACAGATGGCAGCATGCCATATACTCATGAGGAAAAAAACAAACAGACCACAAACCCTTTGCCGTTTGTGCTTCAAAAGTAGGTGGGCCAGCTCAGAGATCTGCTAGAACAACTTGTACAGGACATTCTAGACCCCACTATCCTCTTCGGTAACTGAAATCATGCCTGATGGATGAATGTCAGGAGGATGGAGAGATACAGGGTATCAAATTGTCTCCTTTAAAAAATAAACTCCCTGGGCAAAGATCACCCTCATTTTTCTCACACAGCATCTGAATTTCAATAATAATAAATACTTCAGGGGAGATGATAAGATTCATCTGAAAAAAAATATTGAGCTAAAAAAGATAACTGATCTAGAAGCAGGAAACCCATACTTCATAAAGAGGGATCAGGTTGATCTCTCAGTTGAATTTCTTCTTTGTCATACTGAGTTGGAAGCTTTCTCCTCAGAAGATATTTAATATTATTTCTTTCTGGTATTTTGTCCTTGGAGAAGTGCTTCTGGGCATGCAATTCAATCTCGCTATTGGAGATTTTATCACATTGTAATAAAATAAAACCTTGAAAGCTAAACCAGAAAGTTTACAGACAATAAAATGATGGATTATGTGGAAAGAAAGAAAATTCTTTAATTTCCAATTTACTGCAGATTAGCTTTTCTAAGAAAACTGGAGAGAGATATTTTTAAAGTATTTTACCTGGGGAAATAGCACTTTGGAAGGACCTTTTTAAAGCATTTTAAAGCAGGGTTTCTGCCCCATCCCAGATTCTACCTAAAGTGCCAAAGGGTCTTAAATAAACATTATACCTCTACTTGAAGTTCAGTCTTTCAATGATTCTAAGGTTACAAAAAAGGTTGGGGTGGGGGAAGGAGTTCCACAATTTCAATTTTCTCTTAGGCGAAAAGTTCGGATCACCAAGAACAACCAGGAAAGATCAGCTGTTTTCATTATAACACTGTTACAAGTCTTTTCCAGGTCAGTGGTGGTAATAAATCAGACCTAGGATCAAATTCCAGACATTGAATAGGAGGTATTCACATCATGATTGCTTTTAGTATGACTGAACTTAGTAATCAAATTGCTAATATTCTTTCATTTTTTTCCCCAGGGTGCCTCACGTTTAGCATTGGATGGGGGGAGGGGCGGCAAGGGAGTAGAAGACCTGAAGAAAAAAAAAAAATCAGTTCTTCAACAATTTGTTTTGTATGAGGAAAAATACTGAAATAAAAAAAAAAAAATACAACTGTCCATCCTTGATGGAGAAAATAGTTTATCCCTACAATGGAGATGAATGATATTTTAAACAAGAGCAGCATTTTTGACAGCAAAACTTGTACCCTGTTTCTGATGGACCCTCCTCAGTGACATGGGCGTTTGGGGCAGCTGGTGCCTCACAGCTCACTCTGTGCCCAACACCGCATGAGCCCAGTGGGCTTGCTGTTTTCCCTTGAGTTTCCAAGCCTTCAGCAACTGCTAAAAAGGTTTTCATAATGTTTTTCTCTTCTGCTGCATGTGGAAGCTACCTGTAAGTGAACAGAAATCTCCAGCAACCGAACTCTTTTTAAAAATACCTTCCATAATTTCTCAGTAAATCGATCTTAAATATCCTTCTGATTTGGCATCTTAAATGTAGTCATTACCTACAAGGTAATGTTGATTCTCGACATTGTTAAGAAAAAAAAAGGAAATGTAGGAGATTTGATTGGATAGCTAGGAAGACAAAAGCGAATGGCAGTGAAATGGTACTAATAATTTGGTCAGACTAAGGGAAAACAAAAATATAGATAAGAGTCATATTGTCCATTTCAATTAATTGTATTCGGTATTCTAGTTTCTGATATTTGAGATTGGCCACATTCATAAAGAACTGACTAGGAGTGCTAGGAAAACTCTTAAGATTATAACTTTGTTTAAAAATGGATGGTCCCTCAAATTCATAAATTTTTTTGAAGATTAAATGAAAGTATACAGAGTTTTCTACAAGTAAGTCACCATGAGGACAGGGTCTTCAGAGGTTTTGTTTGCTTGTTTTAACCACAAGTATATATCCAGTAAAGTTCCCTGCACAAAACTGGTGCCCAAGAAAACTTGATAAATGAATAACAGAACTAAATAATGTGATATCATGTAGTATATACAATTAATCTGAAATTACAAATGTTATCTTTCCATTTGAAGAGCTACAAAACTACTAAAGTGAGAAAATCTAGTTTGTTTTTGGTACATGGTCAGAGTCAAGAATTATATACATGTGAACAAAAGTTCTCAAATTATTCACTTTTAAAGCTCAATTAGTTTACTGTCTGTATCTTGATTACCCATCATCTTTGTTGCTGAATACTGAATAGTATAATCTCCCAGAGTTCTATTTTTCAATAGGATAGGCATAGTTTCTAGTGCTCATTCTTTAACAACAACAATAACAACAAAAACCCACAAAAAAACAAGAAAGAAAGAAAGAGAGAGAGAGAAGGAGGGAGGGAGGGAAGGAAGGAAATGCATTTTTACCCAAAGCAAACTTTGGTTCAGTCCCGAAGTTTAACTAATAGACAATCAGGGAGGACAAAAATTCTAAAGCAGAAAAGTGCAGTCCAGTTAATGTGTTGGAGGCTCTGAAGTTTGATGTACTGTGTAGTGTGACTTTGGCTTATTTATTCATCATTTATACTTCCACACTTGTTAACATATTGTTTCCCTTGGATTCACCATATTTAGACTAATTAGCACTATGCCGAAACAATAAAACCTAGCTGCGTTCAAACGATTTTCTATTGCAGGGTCCTGTTGACAAAACTTATACTACATCACGAAAAGCTTTGCAAAAAAGCTATAAAGTAGGAGAGGGAAAATGAGCAACCATCAAATCAGAAGGTATCAAATTAGCAAAGTTACACCAAGTTATCATCGGAGGGAATGGGGTTTATTCTGAGCACAAAGGTGATTTAGAACAGCTTTCATTTACCTATTTGTTTAAGTCTTAAAAGCACTAAACACTGCCTTGAAAACAGAAAGAAAATGCTACTAGCATAGCCTGACAAAAGAATAGGAACAATAAGGTTGATGACGTCTACTAATATGAAGGTATGGTTGGATCAGGAAGGTGCCAAAATGTTGGAATAATTTACGGGAAAAAGAGCAGTTAGAGTAAGTTTTACCATAGAGCGGATCATGACAAGTCATTATGTGGATTTTGAGTTCTCTCAGTACTAGCTGTTTCAGTGTTTATAATTTTAAGTTTTCACACACGATTACTGGTCCTACCCCAGAGCAACCCTCGAGAAACAGCTGCGTGAGCTCTTTAAGTACTCAATACAGTCTCCAATTCCCGCCAATTCCCGGCTTGGCTCAGAGAGGGATTTTTCTGGAGACTGTCTTATGGGAACATAGTGTTATCATTCTTCTAGATTCCTAGTATTTATCCTCTGCTCAGCCATCCTCAGATGTCACCTGGACATCTGGACTTTATTGTATAAATTCTCAATTATTACCTCTACTGAATTGCGGCAGGTTATAGGACATGTCCTCCTCACAGAGATCCTCAGGAATTTCTGTTTCTCCCAAACAAGAAGACTGTGTTTATTTCACTGATAGAGTAAACTGAAATTTATGTGACTTGATGCTCACTCCTAGAAAGCTCGGGATCGGTAGTGCTGACAAATTCCCACTAATTAGCAAGAGTCTAAGGCATTGGTTTCATTCTTGGAAGGCTCCAGTTGGTGTCCCTGAACCCCTCTCATCCCTCAAACTTTTTTCTTTCTATATCTTATTGTATCATGTATAATTGTGTAATACTTTAAACACCAAACTATGAAAAGGTAGAGATTTATATATATACGTAAAGAAGTTAGACTAGTGTCTACAAAACATTTTTATTGTGACTCTACTAGTGTAAACTGTAAGAGTGGGTTAGCATAAGTACAGCCATCTTAGCTTGGGCAGCCATCTCAGGCCCCAAGGGCTGAACTTTCCCCTACTTTACTTTAGCTCCAGGGACCCCCACCCTGCTTTAGTTCCAAGAAAGTACCCCACCCTGCAACACCCCGGCTGCAGCTAATCAGCTTAAACCACCAGGGCCCCACGGGGACCAGATGTTAGAAAAGAACTTATCTTACTAAACCACTAGGGGGGCGCAAGCCAAAAGTATGTATGTCTCTGAAGTGATGGAAAATTACTGTGAGTTGGATGTTTTAAAAAATGCTATATAAACCCTTGGCTTTGAGTGCTCAGGGTCCTTGTAGAAACCCACTGCACCAAGCAGATACTTGGACCCCAGCTAGTTGGAAATAAACCTCGCTGTGTGACTTGCATTATCGAGCGTGTCCTCTAACTGAGGGGTGGTCGGCTCCGTACCCTAACATAAATAAAATGAAGTTTATTTCCTTTTTCACTCTTCCACAAACGATTGGAAGAAAAAAATACCCCAAATCTGCATGCTTCTATTAATATTCATGCATTTAGGAGCATTAAGAAATTGCCCTGAAAAATAAAAAGAACTTACTCGTGAACAGCAAATTAGACACTTTTAAAGGCGAGTATGACCCCTGAGAACATCCAGGTCAAAGCTTTTAGTTCAAAGAAGAAAAAAACCGAGGCACAGAGCAATTTAAATGCGACCCACTCAAGGCCACCTAGTCAGCACCCGAATGACATCCCAGGTCTCCTGTTCTGTGTAGTTGTCTTCTCCCTCTCGTGAAAGTTTTCCTAAGGGATTTGCTGGCTTGATTTTAGTTGGAAGGTAAAATTGATTAAAAGTAATAATAATAGTAAATACCTAGAGAGCTTGTTATACGACAGCCAATGCTCTGAGTGTATTATACATATTATCTAATCTTCACCACATGAAATAGATACTATAATTAGCTCCATTTTATAAATAGGAAAATTGAGGCTTGAGATCACACAGGTAGGTGGTGGAGCTGGGATTCAAACACAGGTGGTTCGTTCAAACATCTATGCTCTGAATGATTCTGCTATATCCCATCTGTTATACATATAATGCAGTCAAGAATTATGGGACTAATTATTGCCAACTGAGATTATTTTATTTTTTTTTAAGATTTTATTTATTTATTTGACAGAGATCACAACTAGGCAGAGAGGCAGGCAAAAAAGGGTGGGGGAAGCAGGCTCCCCGCTGAGCAGAGAGCCTGATGTGGGGCTCGATCCAAGGACCCTGAAATCACGACCTGAGCCGAAGGCAGAGGCTTAACCCACTGAGCCTCCCAGGCGCCCGAGATTATTTTTTAAATAATAGCATACAATGTTCTACTATCATGTGCCTCAGAAATGCATAACTAGATGTTTAGGTGTATGTTCTATACAGTTTGCTATTTATGTGCATGCAGCCAATATGCATGAATTACCATACATGATATAGGGGACTGTGCTTTCTGGGAATTTTCCTCACGCCAAGACCAGGACTCCATCACACCCTACATGCCCTTTCTCTCCAACACTTGGCAACTTGCCTTTCTCAGAGTACGGTTATAAAAGTTGGCTCCTATCATCTCTACCACCCACTAAGAGACTTCAGTGCCTGAACACTGGGTAGGCTGGACCCAAGCTGCCTTTGGTTTCCCCAGGAGGTGCATGGAAAATCTGCTTTACAACAGGAAGTATGAAGAAACTAAGTCCCTCTGACCAGAGAAAGAAAGGAGGTGGGACAGAACCAGTGCTCATCCTTCTTCCCTAGGAGGTGCTGTTCCCCGATGCATACATGTGGTTTTTCTAGGGCCATCTGACACGATGTTAAATGGGCACGGTCAGCTCAAGAACGCACCACCTTGTATTTGCTCTCCCTCCTTCCTTAGATAATCTGCTCTCTTTTTCCCCGTCACTCTTACTCTTCCAGGATTCTATCAGAGCCCCAACCCCAATAAAGTGTTAGCACAGAATCTCTTTGCTCTATTTTCTAAGGAACCTGGGCTAAGACATGAGGATATTACTTGAGGCCGATAATTTCAGTATAAAGCAATGCAGTTAGCTTTCCGTAAGAGGTATGAGAACAGTGGCCATCAAAATTCCTTCTCCCTCCCCCTCTACCATTCAACAGTAGCATAACAACTCAGCACTTTCGACCCAATTTTGGATACCACAGTGTTTCTGTAAGAGAAACTAAGTAACTATTAAGTGTACCTGATAAAAGGAATCATTGCTTCAACGTTCTATATTCAAAGCTGTATCTTTTATTTATTTTTATATAAACGGGTTGTCTTTGGTAAGATTCAGGGAGCCCTTCTCATTTAAATTGCTTTGCTCCCATGAACAGAACTAAATAAACCCATTCAAAGATCAAATTACACAGCTGGTGGAGACGGTACATCTTCAGCAAATTCGTTGCGGCAGGATTGCCAAGGAATGGAGCTCTGTTCAAAACTGGACCACTAGAGGGGCCAGACAAAGGTGGTTTTATCATTGGGTAGAGCTATATAACATCAGACCTTAACGCACTGGGGCCTAAATTGATTCTTCCATATTTGGTGATACATATTTTGGAATACGAGCTGGGTATTGGTCTGAATACTTTAGCAGGTATGATGTCATTTTAGTTATGCGTGAGGCACATCTGGGAGAGAATATAAGTTGGTTTCCTAAGTCTTTTATTACAGAATGTCAACACTGCCATAGGCATATTTAGAATTTAAGACACAAGTTATTCTCTTTAATCAACAGTACAGTATAACAAGACCTCAGGGACACAGCAGAGAATTCATCTGTGAATTAGAAATTGGGCATTTGCCAAAGGATGATGCAACTTGCCTAATATTTGAGAAAGACGGTTTAGAAGGCAAGTCAGTACCCCATTCCTCTGCTTTATTTAAGCTCCACTGTCATTAATTTTGGTTTTTATTAAGAAATAAATCTATATTATAGTACCATAATACTCCACAGAAATGCTTCCATAGAATTAGCATTTAATGCCACACACTCAGATTTTAGAGAACAGCATGAGAGAGGAGGCAACTGTCTGGGGAATGTTTGTGCGTATTTTGCAAAAATCATAGTTTAAAAATGTGGTTTGTTCTGGTACCAAATCTCTTTGTGAATTTAAGTGAGAAAAACCCACGCTGCTCAGAAAAGTGAAGTTTTTTGACTTGCAACATTATCAATTTGTTGTTATTATTCTTTGCTTTGGCTTATAAAAATTCAAAGCTGAAGAATGCACTCAACTGTAGTAATGAACATTTTGAGTCACTGCTAAGATATTTCTTCCCTTTCAGTTACTCCTAGCCTCTTTATAAGTTTTAACAGTCCTTTTTGTAGTTTTAGTATTGACGTAGTCCCAAATCTAAAAAAGTTATATATACGTAACTAAATAAGCAATAAAGTTTTTAAATAAATAGTCGTAGAGAGAGAATATTTACATGTATTATTGATGAAGCAGGGAATTAAATTATCACATTAAATCTCTTTGCAAGTTTTAGCAGAATCCTATCAG
Source organism: Lontra canadensis (assembly GCF_010015895.1). Taxonomy (NCBI): domain Eukaryota; kingdom Metazoa; phylum Chordata; class Mammalia; order Carnivora; family Mustelidae; genus Lontra; species Lontra canadensis. The sequence goes on from NW_022631079.1 coordinate 6,769,001, forward strand.
TAAAACATACATGTGATGGAAATAAGAAAAGAGCTGGCAAATACTCAGCATTTTAGTCCCCACATCCTGTGTTTCATGTTTCTTAAGGTTTGTTTCTTCCCTCAAGGAAATTATAATGCCCCTTTTTAAAAATGCCCCTTTAACTGTCACTGAATACTTACAGATAAAGAATTTAAGCAGAAAGTACAGCAACTACTAATAATCAGTCAGTTATGGGAATAAAATTCAATTATCGCATGCTTTATGTTATCCCCAAATTTATTTAACATAATTTAAGAATCCTTGAAACTGCCAGATAGCCTCTCAGATCTATTATAACTTTGATGAAAAATTCCACTATGAGACTATCTCTAAATGATATTAAACAACCAGACACTTCAACTAAAGGACCTGGTATGTTACTCAATTTATAAAGAGAAAGTAATAATCCAGTTGTCTGGTCAAATTTTCGGCGGCTTAGTTGGTATCAGAGTCAACCTCAGACAAGAGTATCTTCACAGGCGAGCACCTGCACATCTCGGTTTCTCAACTTGGTCTCAGTTTCCATTGCTTACTCACAGAACACATATTTTGTGGAAAGTAGCATGCTACACAAATTAGGCATACATAGTAAGTCATAGTCCCAAATCACATGGAAATTCAGTAAAATATCTGGTTAAGAAGTACAAATTCCCCTTTCTCGTCTACGGTGTTACGACCGTAAGTAGCAATCATAAGAAACTTCAAAATCCTGTTTCATGGGGAATGGTTATACTTGCTGGTTTCTAGTCTCCTTCCTGAGATTAATTGCCAGGCTTCACACCACTGTGTGAATGTCTTGCCCACCATTCTAAATCCGGGACATGCAGCCTGTTTTCTCAGGTCAGGCTCCATATCCTCACCTGATTTCTTGACTTTACTCTGACATGAATCCCAGATGCTAAAAGCTGATTCCATTAGCCATTCCTAGACTTCTTTCTGAATTGGGAACTTCTCTAATGTCACCACATTTGACCCTATTTACCAAACTGGATTTGCTTTTTAGATTCCCCTGAAACTACATTTCTCTTTCCGAGGAAGATGGTTTTCTTAACCAGCAATGCCTTCTAATTCTGACCTTCCTTATCTACCCTTATCCCACAGATATCAATACATGCTTGGGGCACAAATTTTGGTGCCAGGACATCAAATCTTTGGCTACTGTTAGGAGGTCCCTTCATATTTTTGACCCTCAATAATCCAAATTCTATTTGAGATAATTAGTGATAAAAGCATAAATATCAACTCAGTATCACATTCATTATTACCCATGATTTAAGCCCAGAAAATATTACTGTGATGTCTATTATATGACATTAACTATTATACCCATCTACTAGAGGTATAAGATGATAGCTGTATGAATTCAAATTTTTAAATTTATAAGGATCATAGTGTAAGAATATTTTCCTCCAAATATAAGACTAAAATATTATCATTTGTTTCTTCTGAATAGATCCTTCATGACATTCTAAATTCAGTTTAACAGGATTTTTTTTTGTTTTTTTTAACTAAAGCCATGATGGATATTTTTCTCCCCTGGGATGTTCTGGTCTATTTTCCTATGAATTAGTCTCATGAAAATAAAATGTAAGCTTAACAGGTTCCTATCAAAGAAAAAAAATTTTTGATGCTCAAAAAAATGTTTTTTTTTTCCTTTTAGTAAATGTTCCAAGCGCTTAGCTATTGAAAATATATTAAGAGATAGAAATAATCATCAAGTTCTTCTGTAATGAAATGCTGACATCAACATCAACATCGTGGAATATCATCTCTAATTACTAAATGGAGATATTACTAACACACAGGGAAAGTAGACTTCTTCCCAATCTCACTAGTGATACCATTTATCAGGTCTTTTTTCGAGTAACAAGACTTTTATTTTATAAGCATCAAGAGGGGATGAGGCCAGAATGCGTTCCTGAAAGGTCCCAAGCTAAGAGTTAGTCAGCTAAAGGGCTGGCCCCTTTTTACCTGAGCACAGCATGCGGCCCAGAGTTCACACGTAGGATGAAATTTCAAATTATGAGTCATTTAAACTCCAAGAAGAATAAACCTGTGTCAAGGAAGGGGTACTGAAGAGACCAATTGCACGGGAGCTACAAACTTGTAGAAAGATTCCAAGACCTTTTATTACAAAAGAAGCCAAGATGTTGGGTCTAACAAAGGTAAATGTCACAAGAAACCGAAACTCAGACCCGGACAAATACACACATATATATAGTTTTACCTTGCTGCGTTGGGATCCTGTGGCCTTAAGGAAGGATGAGGACAAGAAGCAAAATAGCAATAAACAATTGCTCGGAAGACAACTGGTAGACCATAAATGGTGTGCACTTCAGAAAACACAGTATTACTTGCTGCTCAGAACTCATTCTAATTTACCTCAGTTTCTTATCAATAAAGACGGACTTGAGAATAGGACACACATACATTAGAAAAAATTATAGTGTCACATAGGAAATTAATCTTACGGCTTTTTTTTCTCAGCAATAGGCATGGGTTGTTCTCAGACTAGTTTTTGTACTTTCTATGCATTGATTTCAATGCTGCAGAGATGCCATATCAAATAGGTCCTGGAAGGGGCCCTACTCTATGCCCCCCTCAACCTGTACCTTTCAGTGGGACCACTGTCATTAAGGACTGACTGCTGATTACTAGTAGATTTCCAGACTTCTAGTTCAAAAAAAAAAAAAAAAGTAATCTATTTCTTTCCACTTCTTTTTGAAAATTAAAAAAAAAAAAGACAGAGAAAAAAAGGAAAAAAAGAAATGGAGAAAAGTGGCAGTTAGCAACAACTCTTTTCTTCATAGAAAGCAAAAGTAAAATCTAAACAAATGGGGTCAAATAATAGTTCCCTTCCTTCTGGCTAATTAGCACAGAGCACTATTTCTAATTTTCTGGATATTTAGGAGCTGAGAACATCTGTAACAATCATACAATAGAACACAGTCCTAGAAATATATGCACTCCTACCTCATGCAAGCAAATGGCATAGTGTGCCACCGTCTGTACATATGTACAGGGAATGAGTGACCTATTTGGGTTGAATTCAAAAGAGGCCAGATCTTTAAGACGTCTTCAACTCAGAAGAAAATAGCCAACCAAGGGTTTAATTAAAACTTCGATGTCATGTTGCTCTTCAATAAATATTTTCCTTATATGTCCACTGGAAATTTCATATCACGATATTCACTGGGATGAGAACAGTTTGAAGCACTCTCATCTCTGAGAGTTCTCAGGGACACTCATTCTGCACATATGGGTTTTATTTGATTATTTCATTAGTCTACGTTCCTTGGTCTTAACTTTAGCAAATGTTAGGACTCAGATTTGTCCATCCAGCTTCTGACATGCAGTTCCTTGACACAATAAGCTGCGATAAGCCATGAAGCAAGAAACATAAATGTCAGTTATAAGCTATGAAACAATGTTCCAAAGTAGAAAAGAAGACAAATCTAGAAAGATCCATCTTACTTCAAAACTCTTCACTTCTTCTTCCCCATCATCATCTTCCTCATCATGACAACTCTGAGACATAGAAAACATTGGGAAAAGGTTAGCAGGATTCAAATACGTTGAGGCAGAAAGTACAAAACAATGCAGCATGAATACCAAATCATCTGTACTGAGTTGTCATTGACATCATTTAAACAGTCGTATTAGATACAGTAAATGTAGATGGCATGATCAACAAATTCAGGACTCCCCAAAAAATTATACTGCGCTTTTACAAAATCAAAATAATTAAACTGCTAATTTTAGGCACAGCATGGAGATATTGGCGAGATCTCTACCACAGTACATGTACCTCTTATTCATGCATTTATTGCCTTGTTCAAACCAAACTACAAGCCTTAAAGACAAGGATTGTTGGGGTGCCTGGGTGGCTCAGTGGGTTAAAGCCTCTGCCTTCTGCTCAGGTCATGATCCCAGGGTCCTGGGATTTAGCCCCACATCAGGCTCTCTGCTCAGCGGGGAGCCTGCTTCCCTTCCTCTCTCTCTGAGACTTGTGATCTCTGTCTGTCAAATAAATAAATAAATAAATAAATAAAAATCTTAAAAAAAAAAAAAGACAAGAATTCTTGTTTTCTCTTATTTTCTGTTGCCATTGCAACGCACAAATATAGATGCATGCAATAACTATGAATTAAAATTAACAGAAAGCATGTCCGTTGTTTAAAGTGACTCTTGTAATCCTTTACCTTCCTTTTTCATTGTAATTGGTCCGAAGGAGGAAAATGAAATTCTAGCTGCTACTAATACTATTATTTTACAGAAAAATAACTGACTAATCCATTGAGTTATTTTCCCAGAAATGATAAAGGAGTTACGTTAATTCATGCATCTATTCTTATCTAATTGCCACAGCTAAAGGTTTTGCTTCCTAAATTTAAGGGAGAGTGGTGTGGTGATTAAGAACAAAGCCTGAAGACAGAGGGGGCCTGCTTCAAATCCTGATGCTGCCAATTATTAGCTGTTCAGGTTAGGGCAAGTTTCTTTACCTCTCTGGGTATCCCTTTTCTCATATTTAAGGTAGAAATAAGACAAAGAGGACCAGGGCTCCTGGGAGGATTATGTGAATTAACATATGTAAGTTGGTGGCATAATTGTTTAAGTGTCTGAAAAATAATAAGCATTAGATAAATCTCAACTGCTATTATAACTATTCTGGTTGGGAATAAAAAGAATCATGTTGACCAAGGGAAGCTGGCATTAACCAAAAGCCATGGCAGGAAAAAACCTATAGCCTTTTTTTTTTTTTTAAGATTATTTATTTACTTGACAGACAGAGATCACAAGTAAGCAGAGAGGCAGGCAGAGAGAGAAGAGGAAGCAGGCTCCTCACCAGGTAGAGAACCTGATGTGGGGCTCAATCCCAGGACCCTGAGATCACGACCCGAGCGGAAGGCAGAAGCTTTAACCCACTGTGCCACCCAGGCGCCCCAAAACCTATAGCTTTTAAGGTGAGATTGTTCCAACCCTTCTAAGGATTTCTTCTGGTCTGCAAGCCCTCAGCATATCAGTGAAGTGAATGTGGCAAGTAATTAAATATAAGTGACAAATCCGAAGAATAGTTTCAGTTCAATGATTCCCAGTATTTTGAGTATGGAGATGAAGTGGGGATGGGAGGGAGGGCAGAAAATATGATCCTTCTACCGGCATGATGATAGATTCTAAAGGTCTGTCATATTCTTTTGTTCCTTCAATAAATACTATCACCCTTTCCAATCTGGAGTAAGAAGACTGACAACATAGTTTGCAAAGGAAAATAAACAATTCTGCTGTTTGGAAAAGGAGTCCCATAGCATGTTTCCCTACAGAAACAACGTTGTTAATTATTTAATCAAGAGTGTGGGGAATGTTCTGCTATGTGCTAAGGTCACCTTGGCTCTCATGCCATCAGTTAACCAGAAATCTAAGAAAAAGAACCATGAAAACTTGAGCAAAACACATCTGTGAGGCAAACCTGTAGTCCTCTGTAAATACTGTGCATCTCATGTTAAACACAGAGGAATTTTGGTTTATCTGTCCTTCCTCTGCTTTAGGAAATAGAAGTAAAGCACAGGCATTATATTTATATTTATAGTAAACGAGCATGTTTACTATTTAAGCAAATTAGAACACTAATCTGTCTCTTGAGAATGTGAAGTTGAGGGGCACCTGGGTGGCTCCATCAGTTAAGCGTCTGCCTTGGGCTCAGGTCACAATCCCAGGGTCCGGGGATTGAATCCCATGTCAGGCTCCCTGCTCTTGGAGGACTTCGCTTCTCCCTCTCTCTCTGCCTGCCACTCCCCCTGGTGCTCTATCACGTAAATAAATAAAAATTTTTTTTTAAATGTGAAGTTTAGGGGCGCCTCGGTGGCTCAGTGGGTTGAAGCCTCTGCCTTTGGCTTGGTCACGATCCCAGGGTCCTGGGATCGAGCCCCGCATCGGGCTCTCTGCTCATCAGGGAGCCTTCTTTCCTTCCTCTCTCTCTGCCTGCTTCTGATCTCTGTCTGTCAAATAAATAAATAAAATCTTTTATATATATATAT